>NC_090929.1:534582947-534909365 GCF_040938575.1 Ambystoma mexicanum | reverse complement strand
AGTTACAATAAATAAAGAATTTACAGGCATGATTAGTTTGGAAAAATTACATACAAGCGAATATCAAGATGATAGGAAACAGTAATAGTATTAAAAGAGTGGGGACAGTAGAGAAAGTATAAGCAATTATAATATACACAAAGAGTACATGTATTTACAGGTAACACAGGGCTGAGATGGGCAGTGAACATGTGTTAGTCACTGTGTTTGCTGAATACTGGGTGTTGATTATGTATGAGGTATCGTGGAGAAGAGCCATGCTTTGACTTTGAAGCGGAATGCGAGGAAAGATTGTTCATTTCTTAGCGCTGGGGGCATGGTGTTCCAAGTTTTGGCTGCTAAGACTGGGAAACTGTTACCGCCTGATTTTTTGAGTTTGTATTTGGGGATGATGAGGCAGTGGGTGTAATTGGCTCTCGTGGGTCTAGAGGATGTCCTGATGCAGAATTTGTCAGCTAAGTATTTTGGAGCGGCGTTGTTGAGGCATTTGTGAGTGATCATGAGGGTTCTGAAGGTGACTCTGTCTTTTATTGGGAGCCAGTTGGCGGTCTGTCTTGCCTGGGATATATGGTCATTGCGAGGGATGTTGAGGGCTGTTCTAAGAGCATTGTTTTGTGCAATCTGGAGTTTGTGTATGTTTTGCTTGCTAGTCCCTAGATATAGGGAGTTGGAGTAGTCAAGTTTGGATAGTATCAATGCTCTTGCTAACGTGATACAGCTTTGAGTATATAGGAAGGGTCTACAGGCCGTTATTAGCCTGCTTGTGTAGGCTGAGGCAGATACAGTGGCATTAACCTGTCTCGACAGTGTCGGGGTGGAATCAAGGTAGACACCTAGTGTTTTGGCATTTTTGGCAACCTTGATGAGGTTTCCGTCGATATTGAAAGAGTTGTATTTTGGGTTGAGTTTGTTGAGACGTTGTCTAGAGGCAATGAGTAGGAGCTCGGTTTTGTAATCGTTTAGACAAAGCCCATGCTTTGCCATCCAGTCTTGAATCTTGGGCTGGCCTTTATCATTGGCTTCATCCATTTGGATCTTCAGATCTAGAAGGGCTGTCTCACTGCTGTGTCTAGGTCTGAAGCCTGATTTGCGTTTCAAGGTGGTTCTGAATATAGATATAGGCTGCTTTGTCGAGGACTTTTAACAGGAACGGGACGGTCGTGATGGGACGATAGTTAGGTGGTATGCTTGGGTTTAGTGTGGGTTTTTGAGAAGTGGTTTGACCCAAGCATTTTTGAGATTGTTGGGTACCGAACCTGAGGCGAAAGAGGTGTTAATGAGAGCAGTGATGAAGGGGGCGAAGTCTTTGGCTCCATCTTTGATGATTCTGAAGAATATCAATCATGTAGCAGACATTGGGTTTTATTTTCACTTTTTAGAGCATATGTTTGCAGGGTTTTTGGCACATATGCATATAGGGTTTTGTTTATTGATTGGTGGTGCATAAATAGAGCTTTTAGCTAGAGGTAGTGGCAGCAGTAAAATAGAAGTATAATAAGGATTAGTGTTATGGGTATTAATGAACCACAGGGCGGCCATCTTGAAGCAGGCCTAAGTCATATTTGATAGAAGCCATTGTTATATTTTAGGTAAGAGGCCACAGCACACAGTACAATTGAATTTCTGCTCACACGATGAAACAGTGGAGATCAGCTCACCAAGGTTGAGTCACACAGAGCAGCTAATTAATTTGTTACCAAGAAAACGCTTATCATGGGAGAAGGTCCTCGCAGAGGGCTTAAGCCAGACACTAGCTGCAGTTCGACACAATAAGTTTCAGGACTTCTGGAAGTGAATGCAATAGCAAATGAGAATGAAATAGCAGAAATGACTTTCCAATAACGGTGGTGCATGAATTTTATCTAGGCAGAGCTGGCACAAGGCGTGCAGAGGGCGACGAGGACAGCATAGGATCAAGGGGTGAAAGAGGAAGGGAATTTATCAGAGAGAGGGTTGAATGTTTTGGACCATGGCACTGTTATGCTAAAGATTGCAGTCCAATTAATTTGTGGCTGAGTATCTATTGGTATGTTGGACTGAGCCAGCCTATTAGAGCGAAGAGTGTTTTCTGCTGGTCAGCATAGTGATGTGATTCAGGTGTAGGATTATGATGTTAAACTGGTGTTGTGGATTTGTGTTTCAGGAAATGTGTGTGCCCAATCAAAAATGACCAATCTATGGAATAATATAGGGGCCTAATAATGTGTCACCACTCCATTTCTTTTCATCTGCTCCAAAATGCAACTAATGTGTATTATGTTAATGTGTGTTTCATGATATACGTATTGTAGCCCGTCATGGGCGGAGTTGAGAACTTTTCAACCAGTTCAACCTGCAGGACTGTCCGAATCTTTCTCCCAGCTTTTGGGAGTTTTTCTACACAGTATCTAATTTTTTGTGGAGTATTTTTGTCAGATTACTTATGTAAAGTAGGCCCTCTTTACATATGGTGGGCTAACCCAGTAGGCTCAGGCTTCATGGATGCCAGCGCACATCAAGCTGGCCCCCCCTGCCGCTCTTACTGGGGGCTCAGGATGGGCCAGGCAGGACCAGATAGTGCACAGAAGAAAAAGGCTCTACAGCTGCCAGATTTATTGAAGAACTGCCCATCTAGTGGACCCTCCATGATCAATCCCACTCATGCAAGCCCTTTGACTGGGGAGAGTCAGCTTCTTAATGTATATAAGGGTGTACCGGGCAGAAAGGAAGAGCAAAGGAGATAATGTGGTTATTCGTGTTTGAGGTTATGTTTTGGTTGTGAATAATTGTTATGCTAAGTTTAAATAAGAGACTAATAGAAATGAGATACTTGTGACAAGGGTCATGGAAGACTACGTAGTACCCTTCATTAAGAGACAGAGCTAAAGAGAGGAATACCCCACATATATGGGAACAAAGCTTTATATTTATTCATTTGTTGGCACCAATGTTTTGGTTGTGGTATAAAATAGGACATTCAAGGTGTTTTTTTGTGTGTTGATAGAGTAGCAGTTAGAATTGTTTGAAGGCATGCATGGAACATATTGAGACTGTGTTAGATGTGTGAATGCTATGTTATGTGGTTTTGTATTCTGCATTGTTGCCACTTGTGTGGTTTTCTGGAGCTTTCGATCGTGTTAGCAACCGTTTAATGTTGGTCCAGAAGAAAACAATGAGTCAATACATTAGGCTAACACAGTGACTTATTTTGCATATTTGTGAGCGTTTGTGTACTGTCTCCACTTTCTCAGGTAGACATGAAAGGAAGCATTTGAAACACAAACAGCATTATAGTTTGTATAGTGCCTTCTGCAAGACAGCACGTTACTTGTGCCTGTTTGTGAAGCTTCCAGACACACTGCAATTTTAGGGACAAGGGCCCTGACAAGTGTTGGGCTGGTGCAGTGTTAGTTGAATGTATGTGGACCGCTTTGGAAAAAATAATGGGAAGTGTTTGTATTTTTATGGGTGGGGAAAGTGAAAGCTTGATTAGAAAGCGATAGTGACTTATGGAATTGCAAAGTTTGGCACATTTCTGGTCTGTTTGTAAGTATTTTGAAATAACACATGAGAGAAAGCATGCATGTTCACAGACCCAGTGCCCTAACAACCAGCAGGGGTATTTGAGAAGCCACACACACAGACATGTGTTGACACATAGGAAGCCATTTTCCTATGTAGTATATATATATATATATATATATATATATATATTGTGCAATACTGAAATGTAATGTGAAGGAGATGCATTTTGTTTTAGTTGGTAGGTATTGGTTGTTAATGTGGATGCAAGAAGAGGAAAGGGACAAGAAAAGTGGATTAAGGGATGATAGATCTCTTTCTATTATTGGTGTATCCTGGGCACACGGTGTGTCCATGGGAAAGATTGATTTGGGAGGCACATAGGGAAAGTGAAATTATATGGAGGGATTGGCTGTAGTGTATAAAAGGTGGGGTGGCAAGTTTGGAGGAGCAGTTTGAAAGTGGCAGTGATGAAGAGGTGAGGGGTTGGGAAAGGTTTGTATTTTATAGTTGGGCTTTTAACAAATTGTATAGCAGTTGGCAGATGTATATTTGTTTGAGAAATATATATTATGTATGTAAAAGAGAAAGAAGACTATGGAGAAGGGTGATTATAGAGAACGGATCTCTTTTAATTATGGTGTTATATTGGGCACAAAGTGTGTGTATGAGAGAAATAGATTGGGGAGACATGGGATTTTGGAGTAGAGAATGAAGAAAAGAGTTTGGTTATGTTTGATATATATTTGGTTAGTATAGATTTTTTGAATAATAGGTTTTATATTTTTTTTTATATTTTCTTATATATAGAAGTTTAAAGTAAAGTATTGTATATTTTAGCAGAATGTTTTTTAGGTTGGCAGTATTAGTAGAGAGGGTACCATGAGTGGTTATAATGGAACACACTGAAAAACTGATCAACAAAGCAGACCGGGTACATTTATCAGAAATGCACAGTATAGTGTGCATAGAGCATTCCCGCAGATAGAGAGACATACCTGAAGAAGGAAGGGAAGCCATTTTTGGAGTTCAGGTACACTGCTGGACAATAATTTAATAAAGAGGAGGTGCTTTGCACAATGCTTTTTTAACACACATGACACAGCAACGACTGGAAGACCCCTTGGATGTGCCAGCACATTATTATATAGTAAGCAAGGGCATTGCTGAGGCTGGCACAGTTATAAAAGGTGGTAAGGATAGGGGTGGAGAAAGAAAATGGCCAGAAATATAGAAGCATATAGTTCATTTTTGTAGAATTGTAACAGGAAAAGGAAAGGAAGTAAGTCGAAGACCGAAAGAGAGAGAGAGACAGAGAGAGCAGAATCAAGGCAACAGAAATTAGCAAACATTTCAGTGGAAGGGGCAGTTAGGAAAAGTATGAGCGAGGATACCAACAGACAGGACAAATTGTATTTATTTCTTGTGTAAGTACAACACGCACATAGGCCTTAGTGCACTAACAAAAAAGAGAAAACATAAAACAACACATAACATAATAAATATATAACAAAACTAAAACAGCATCAGGAAAAAATGTAAATTAAAGCAATGGTCAACAATTCCTACAGAAGAAACAAACATACCAATCCAATAAAATTCTCAACTTAGTATAGGATCACATATTGCGCAAATTCTTACATCGGCTCAGGAAAAGTGGTAGGTTACTATGACAATCCTATAACAATGCAATCTGTATTGCTAATAGTATACCAGCTATTAATGTGCACCCTGTGGAGAACTCTCAGGTCCTGCTTCTAATACAGCTTTGGCCCACGTTTTGGTGCAGCCAAGCCAGGACTTTATTCCTGAGTGCCTGCTTAGGCTCAGGCCCGCTGGGCTTCTCCACATTAGTGATTATGATATTCTGAGGATCCATAGTAAACCCTGGTCCGTGAACCCACATCCGTATTCGGTCCGTGGAAACCCTCCTGGGTAAATGGTAAGCTAAGCAACCATAACTCGCACCACCACCGTGCGTGTGCGTAAGACTAACACCCAGGACATCAAAGATGACATCACAATTGTCATTGATGATATCACTGATGACATAACATATCTGGGCCACTTGTTTTTGTTCACTGACATATCTAAGCCACGTGGTTTTGTTCACTGACAGTCAGAATATTAAAATTCAAAAGGTGCTATATATCTAGACGTTAACCTTGTCGTGTGGTCTTTAAGTACTTTCTTAGGGTTTGGTCTCAGCTCATGGTGCACATACATGGGGCAATAAGTAAGCCTCAAACACACAATCTATTTGTATACATGAAGATAAACTTTAATGTTATTAACATTTTCTGGTGATGCTGTTTCTTTCTTCCTTACTTTAGTTTCCCAGTATGTGCCTCTGATTTGTATGCATTGTGGGTCTTCATATGTATTGTTTGTACTAGCACAACTGTGTAGTAAGTCTTGAATTGTTAGCTAGCTATTACATATTTAACATTAATCCAAACTCTGATAAGGTAACATTCATTATTTTGCTATCCCAAAACACTAGATTATACATATTGTACTTCTATGGTGCATGATGCAGCCATTGCCAATGTCTATACATGATTAGGTTCCTGTATTAACAACAACACTCCAAAATAATGTTTTGTTTCGATGAGTACATTGTTTAATAGATTAAGTAGTTCATGATAGGTCTCTCGATCACCCCTGACATCTTGTTACCAACATTATAAACACAACCCCCTGTCAGGACTTTTCATAAAAATTAATTTCATATGTGATGTCATCTTTGATATCCTGGATGTTAGTCTTAGCAGTGCACGGTGGTGGTGCAAGTTATGGTTGCTTAGCTTACCGTAACTGCCAAATTTCAAGGGTTTTTCGGTTTTACTTGCAACCATAACGTCCCTTTGACAAAGGTTTTTCAGTGAATACATAAATATATAAATGTTGTTATGTGAAGAATCTCATAACTCAGACTATTTTTATCTTTGTTTTGTTTGTTACGCATTTTATGAATTGTATGATGCATGCTATGTATGCTGATTGTCATGGTTTTGTGGATATGAAAACAAAATCTGAAATAAACTTGTTTGATTGATTGATTGACAGAAGAATGTTTAACTATACTTGTAATAGAGGAAGCAGCAGAGGTTTAGTGATTGTCTTCACGTTACTTCACTGATCCTCATAGTAACATTCCCCTAGAATCTGTAAAGAAAAAAAGAGGATTGGTTGGTACTTAGTTTCATATTCCAATCTGTAAGGTCCTCAGAAATGCTTGAGATTTACAATGGGAGGTCCACATTTCCAGTACAAACATTAACCGTGTGCCCTGAACAGTAGCCACATACTATTCCCAGAGGGCTTAACACCATTGGAAGTGACTTATCTCCAGTTTAAGGGGTTTCTTTTGTACCCCTGCCTTGATGATTCGTTTAACAGAGCACACGTCTCATCTCTTCTACTGGAAAATATTGGGAAGATGTGCCACACTGTTCAATTTGAGTATTTTGGCAAATGAAAAGAAGTCCATTATTTTCCCAGTGTGGAGAATTCCTCTCCTGCGATAGGTGCTTAATACGTCCTGGGGGCTGGTGTTTTCTCGTCCAGAGAGGTTGGTAGCCACTTAAGGAACAAGCTTTTCCAGCGTTGAAAAAAACTATGTTTATAATAGCACTGCCCTACAGACAAGACCTTTTCCTTGGCATTTCAGCTACTTTACATACCCACAATGCATTTCTATTTGGCTCTGAACTGGAGGTGAACTTCCAGTGATGGCTACTATGTGGTGCTGTGCTATTAGTGACTTAGCTCAAAAGGCTTAGGGCTTGATTCACCAAGCCTTTTCCTATGGGATTGAGCCATTATAAAACACTTCTGTGAACCAGGCCCTAAGTCCACATTCACATTTCAAGACAGATCTCAAATGCAAATCCTTTGGGTACCAGAGGATTGCAGATCTCATGGCATCCTGCATCCACTTCACCCCTTTGTGAGCAGTTTCAGCTGTCTAGTCGGTGGGATCAGCATGGAGAAGAGGATAGCTCAGGGGCAACGTGCTCACCTTGGAAGCAAGACGACAGGAGCAACACAGGTTCGATCCCCGGGTCCGCACAAATAACCAATCATCATATCCCACCATAGGGTCTTCCCAGAAAATGACGTGTTGGCGCTATATAAAATAGAGCACACGAGTTTGATTAATGCATTAATTGAAGCATCTCCCTGGACATCACGCACAGGCTCCGAGGGAAGTCCTTGCCCCGTGCCACTTACCACTAATCACTCCAATAGAGGGATCATTAGCAAATGGCAGCGCTGTCGCTGGCTGCATCTGTTGCATTGTCAGGCGCCTGAGCGTCCTTCCAGTCTCCTTTATTCGCCACAGATGCTGCTTCTGCCTTTCTTCCTTGTCCCTGGGTGATCCGGGAGGGATACGAGTTATCCCTGCTGCGGCTCTTCACGCCGTGTGTGGCTCATTTTTAACATCAGGATTTCAAAAGGCGCTGCGCTCTAGTACTGGGATTGACTACTACTCGTTTTGCGACTTCGTAGCGCTGTGAGCAAAAGACGTTATTATCGATCAGCCAATTCAGTGGCATTCATTTTCCGGACACAGAAAGATGAATGTTTGAGAAAAATGCATGACTTTCCCACACTTATTTTGTCATTTTATTATAGCGTCAAATAGTTTATAAAAACGTGTCACAAATAAACCAAAGCACAACAATTATTTAAAAAAAGAAAATAACACGCAATTGACGATTGCCATAGACAATCCGTGGATTTTAATCCAAAGTAAATAACCTTTCTTTTTTCCATGTTTGCAGCGGATGCATTCACCGACTGAGTTACCTTGTTGGGGCAAGCAGAATCACCTGAATACACCTGGTGCCTAGAAAAGTCTTGCAGGCTGGAAAGGTTCCCGGCAAGGAGCACGAGGATAACCCACTGGGCTCTAGTGGGTAGAATAAAAGATACCTATTTAATTTAAACCCGAGGTTGGTCAAGGAAATCGGACATCAGTCACTCTTGACCCTTTCCTTGGTATTAGAGGTGGGGGAGTCAATGATTTCGTGGGTAGGGCCAGGCAAGGGCTGAGCCTCGGGGTCAGACCTGGCTCTAGGAGCCCACCAAGGACTGAGCCCGAGAAATGGCTGCACAATACGTTTCCACCAAAGCGCTGTACATACAGCATATTTGCACGTCGATAAATGCGTCCTGAAGTTGGTACCCATTTACCTACCTCGGAAGGATGAAAGGATGAGCTGGTCTTGCCAGGATGAGAACCTACAACTTGCATAGCACAAACAGATCGCAGCAGTGAGCGCTCAACCCGCTGAGCTATCTTACCAGCTATGGTATAGAATTAGAACACCCTCTGTTGTTCTTTAGTATGGAGTTCATAAATAAAGTGATGGTGACCTTGTCTGTTACTAAGTACGTTTGCAGGGCATGTATTTTGTGCCCTCCACTGCATTTTCCTGGACAGTGTTAATGAAGCCTTAGTGCCTGCAAAAAGTGGGGGAGGAGGCAGAAATTCACTGACATTCAGAGATGGAAGTGTGGTATAAATCATTGGTACAAGTGTGGTATAAATCATTGGCACACCATACCACTAGTTCTTTTCATTTTGATAGAGCGTACCTTTAGTTCAAAGGCTCAAGAAATGCGTCCTTGACCCTTTTTCTTTCACCCGAGCAAGTTATAGAATCGGCTCAGGCTGGACATTCAAGCCCTGCCAGTTTCACATGTCACAGCTAGGCAGACACACGCACAGCATCCATGGCTCTGCGGGTCGTTAAGGTGCTCAAGTTGCAAACACATTTCTTTTATCAGTGGCAGAGCCTTTCATACGCAAGATGGAACATTTCCAACTCAAAGAGCTCGCAAAGCACAAGTTACCTTGCAGATGTGTTCTAGTTAAAGTGAGCAACATAGAGCACCCAATTAAACATTTGTTTATATCCATGATGTCTCTTCTATCTTGACGTGCAAAAAAGAAAGTGGCTTTAAGTCACTAACTGAAGGTTTTCAACAACCGAAGAAAAAGGATAGATTGTGGGCCGCGACATCAGAGCAGCACAGTGCGGCCATGGTAAGATACCTGCGCTGAGAGATGACGCAGCATAAGACGTGAAAAGCTTTGGATGCAGGAAGCCAGGAGAGTGGTGGAGAAGGACGTGCTCTCCTGGGCAGGATAAGTACGGGTCAGGCGGCTGGAATAAAGGCAGACGGAAGGGCGTTTTTTCTTTTTTTTTAAAATAGGAGTGATCAAGCACCCGATGGACCTCGTGGCCGGCCCCTGCTTTGGGCAGGCACTGGCCCAAGAGGGGGTTCAGGCCAGAGCCCTAGGTGGGGCTTGGGCCATCCCGAGCCGCGCGGAGCACTCCCAGCTCTACTTGGTACCAGTTATAGATATCCCGATTTTGCCGTAACTGTCCCAGAATTGGGCCCTCTGTCCTCCTGTCCTGAGACTTTTTGTTTTTAGTTTAAAACCCCTATTCCGATTTGGGGAAACATGAGGGTGACCAGTGTGGCTGTATACATTGTTTGCAAAAAATGTAAGCCAATTTGCACCCAGGGAAGTTTGCTTAGCCAATCAGGTGGCTGAAACAGCAGGGAGTATATACATTCCCTGTACAGTTTCCAGCCACCTGGGACCTTCCCAGAGTGGTGCCATTTTTTGTTTCATGTGGAGAGGCAACCGCAAGGCTCTCCCTGTTGACTCCCCAGTCCTGCTCCCCCACAAAACAATTCTTCCCCAACCAATCGCTCCCCACTTATCTGCTGGACCAGAACTTTGTGCTCTGTTTCTGGTGCTCTCTCCCGGCCACCGCCATAGAAATGGACATTTTTTTATTTTGTATTCTTTTCCGCAGCTTTGGTTTGCAGAAGACGCCAATCTCCTGAGGAGGGAAAACACATTTGCATCCTGGATAAACCCCAGGGTGCGAATGGCTTTCACCCCGCTCGGGTGGGCAGACCTTGCCTTTAACCACCCACACAGTTTGTATGCCCCCTGCGCCGTCATTTGGATAACTTTTTGGATTCATGTAGGCACCCATTTTTTGGTTTCTTAGGTAAATGCTTGTTTTTTCTTGATAAAAATTAAAAAAAAGTTACTTCCCGCTCAAGAAGTTGCTTATTACCTCTTCCCGTCTGTGAAGGTGTTGGAATGCCATCTGCGAGGGAGAAATAGCCTAGGCTTTTTTTGTATTTATTTATTTTTAATATATTTTTATTGAAAGTTTCCAATATTATAGAATACTTTCGGAGCCCACAACATGGAGAACCCACATAATACAGTGATATCAGCTTTGCAACAACTACTACGTTAACATCTTAACATTTGCAGTCCTTCTGAATGCCCACTCCATAAATATATATGGGGTTTAGCAACAATATATGTCTTGCATGAGAAAGGCAAACTCTATAATACTAACACCTTTGAGAAAACAAAGATCAAGGCCATAATTAAAGCAGCTCTATTGAAGGGCATCATTCGACAAAGACAGATCCTGCATCCAGCTCAGCCCGCGTCTGACGGTGCTAACAGAATTGTTTTAAGGAGCTCAGCTTTCTCTGCATCCCAGAAAACATACGCCTTTCTCTTCCATGAGACCCTGAGTTTGCCAGGGCGCAAAATGCCTGCCTTTACTGCTCGGGCAAGAAGACTCTTCTTCAAAGCCAACTACTCTTTTCCTTTGTCTGCCTTCAAAATCCATTACCGGTCCCTCGGGTTGGAGAGTTTGATGATCAGCGTTGGTCCGATTCCTTAGTCCATCGTTTTATACTTCTCCCGTTGTTTAATTCTATAACACATCTCGGTGTTAGGTCCCAATACCGCTGGGAGCCAGGTGGCTACAAATATTATCAGGTCCTCACCCTGAGTGCCTACAGGAAGGCCGGTAGCCTGATTTGTTTTGCATGGACCACGTTTTCTAGATACTTCAATCTCCAGTGCTTCGCCAGACTGCCTCGCTGCACAGCCTCCATCTTCTTGTCTAGCTCTGTCCCTGTTGGGACCATTTGAGTGCACTGACTTTCTATTTCCAAAGACTTCTGCTCCAGGGTTGAAGTTCTGGTCTCCCACTGTGCCACCTTCTCATTCAAGCAGTCGAATTTGGCCTTGAATTGCGACACAGTTTTATCAATATGGCCCAGGACTGACATGAGGCTTTTGTGTGATGGTGAAGATGCCATAGATGATTGCTCTGAGGTGGACCGCTTGGTCGTTGTTGTCTGTGGTGCAAATAAATCACCATCTTTTTACTGCTCTTTCTTTTGGATTTCCCCCGAGGCCATTGTTAAAGGCCTGTGTTACCCCGCATCCCTGTGGGGCCCTTGTGCTGCTATTCACCAGATCTACAGCCACTGCACGTTCTCCAACCACTACTCTCTCCAGGGCTCTCTGCATTACTTGCGTGACAAGTTCCACTCTCCACACTACCATACACCGCAAAACTCTGGTCACACTCCGAAAAGGGTAGCTCGCTGCCACGAGTCGCAGGGCAACTGTCCAATAATACTCTCCTTGGGAAAGAAGTCTACTCTCTTCTTCCAGTTCGAGGCCAAACTAGGCCCCAGAAGTCCTATGGTGAATTGTGCAACTACACAAGTGCCAAAACACTGCTCATTAAGTCCAGCGCTTGTTGTTCTTGCCCCTCTTATTCAGGAGACTGATTACCCCCCTTCATAGTTGCTGGCGCTTCCTTGATGTTCACCACAGAGTAAAAAATCACTCTCGTTGGTCAGCCTGTGTATGCATCTGTCCACGACCCTCCTTTTACTCCGTCAGCTGCCGGGAGTGCCTCACCTCTGCTCACTCCAGTGATGTACACAGGTCCGTTCATTGCATACTGTGAGGGTCTCACAGAGCAGATGACTCTGTCAGTGCGCTCCTGGGCTGCAAATGCCTGTTATGGTGGTCAGAGTCCACTGTACTTCCTGTGGCACCGCAAAGGCACTCAGCTGGGGATCCTGTGGTGCTCCGTTGGCTGCTGCGCAGCAGGGGCCATCTTGTCACCTCTGCCACAGTCGTTCATTTCAGCGCTGTGGGCTTCTCCTCAATGCTGGAGCCCTCTAGCATACAGAGTCCTCGACCCGAATGGGGATTTGAAAAATTACATCTCTACTCCACTGCTGCCAGCCGCATCCCCTTTTTTATATTTAATAATGCAATTATGCTAGTAATTCTTTTCCTGGATGTGGGGTTCTGCTAATGAGACCCCACTTTCATAATACTCCATGCCAAAAAGCATAATGCACATATTCACCTTGCTGTGACCGTATGCCAACATCTCCAACAGTTGCCCCAAAGTGGCAGCAGAGAAGATTTAAAGGTCACATGTGCATTCCTGAAAACAGTTACTGGAAAACAAATTTCCAACTGGCAGAGGTGGCTTTTTAACCATCTGCACCTCCGGTTCAAAATATTATAATTGTGTAACTCAGGAGCCAGGTGCCAGTTATTAACCTCTAAATAAAAGCCATGTCTAGTTACAACATGGTGGTGACTGAGATTACACAATTATACAGCCACAGGCATTAGGTGTCATATAATGGTCTGCATGGTGAGGTGGCACATTAATGACAGGACCTGACTGTGGGGTTCAAAGGCAGTCCCCAGACAAAAAGGAAAATGCATTTGGCTATGTTGGGCCTAAAATGCAGAGCATTGAAAACACACAGAGATAATTGCCAAATTAAAAGGGCAGCATTTCACCCCCAACTGCCACATCAATATGCTGTTTCCAGAGAAATAAAATTATATGGGTCTAAAAATGCAGAAATACTGTCTTGGAAATGTGAAAGCACAATTTGTTTATTTATTTATGTACACTTACAGCCAAATGGCTTTGTATTTACAACACAATACATATTACATATTAAACTCAAAAACATAAAACAATATTCTCATGTATAAAATAGGATAAAAACTGAGAAGTCATAAAAACATAAGCAGCGATGAGTCAAGTTAAAACATATCAGCCATAATACAAAATGTGCTTATAGATATACTTAAGATAAAAAACATAGAAGGTTCTGAATTTCAAAACATTTCCAATAAAATTTCACCATATAGAATATTAAATTATGGTCATTCCCAGGTAAAAAGTTGAACCAGAGTAAAGACATGTAGGAACAGTCAAAAGTATTGTCATAACTTTTAACATAGCTTAGCCTGATGCGCTGTAGGCTCTCAAACTCTGTCATCGGAAAGCACAATTTTGACTGGCAGACGGAAAGGCCAGAAATTCATTTTCAAACGGCAAAACAGGAAAACACAGTGGGCCTCATTACGACCCTGGCGGAAATCGCGGTGCTAAATGCACCGCGGAGCACGGCGGAAAGCTGCCGATAGCGCCATGGGGGTTGGCGGATTTTCCGCCCCATGCCGACCTTGGCGGGGCGGTAAATCCCCATTCCCCATTTTACCCTTCCCCATTCCCATTTTTGCCCCATAGGGTATAATGGGAGTGGGGAAGGCGTTAATTGCGCCACCGTAAAATACGGTGGCGTAATTAACAACAAGGTCCCGTAGCGCCATGGATTTCTCCGCCCGGAAAAACCAGGCGGAAAACGCTCCATGGCGCTACGGGAACTCGTAGTGGGGCGGACGGGTCCGCCGCGAATAACGCTGGCGTAAACCCACTCCGCCAGGGTCGTAATGAGGCCCAGTTTCTTTTGATTAAACAGAGAGACCATGGAAAATGTGTACATTTTGCAGCTTGAAACCGGGAACATGGAAAATGAAACAACACTGCAGAAGCATATTTAAAGGCATATGTTAAGAAAATGGGTGGCTTGTCACAACTATTATGAAAGACACTGCGAGAAGGAAGACTAAAATTAAGTGTGACATATGTGTGATTGACAAAGAACTAAAATCGGAGGCCCTACCTTCCCTATACTGTGAAAAAATAAAAGGGAATTTTCACAGAAAAGAGAGCAGCATGGAAAAATAAAGACATTTGCATCTGGAATTGAAATGAACTGTGTACCAAGGAAACTCCAGTGCCTGTGCTACTTTAATATAAAGTATAATTAAAGATGAACATTAATTACATGGAACAGGAGAAATCTGCATATGATTTGAGGGCAAGTTTTAAAAGGCCTCCTGTGTAAAAGAAATTGTAACATGTAAAAACGCCAGTTTCTGTTCAGGAGAATTGGCACCAGTTTCTGTTCAGGAGAAATGGCTTCAGTTTCTGTTCAGAACACTCGAACAGTGACCATCCCTCTATCTTCTCCCTATCATTGATGTCTTACATCGTTTGAAGCCACAGCAGTGACCAAGAAGGAATTTATGGTGGGTTTGGACCTCCTCTAAAAGATAAGCAACAAATGATCCATTAGCCCTATTAATGGCAGGCAAAACCAACAAAGAAATCAGATGTCCAGAACTCATGTTGAGTGTGGAAACTAAACTTACTGTGCAATTAAAGTAAAAATATGCATATATGTTCAGCGATTACTATTAGTTTAGATGGACAACCATATGTTCATAAGTCGAAAACTAATGGTTCAAGTGTCATTAAAAAGATGATGAACAGGCCTCTCTGTTGGGATGAAGCAGACGTTTTGGAAGATAATAGCTCATTAAATTAAATATTTATAGAGAATATTTCAGGTTGATAACTGTTATAATCTTTGAATAAATCAAGAAAAACCCTTGTTCGAACCTGCACCCTCGTGCAGGCACAGGATTCATTTCCTTAGGTCCTGCGTGGGCAGACTGTTTCAGGCATATATATATATATATATATATATATATATATATATATATATATATATATATATATATATATATATATATATATATATTCAATGAAAAATCTTTGTTAAAGGGATGAAGGGACGCTATGGTTACATGTAAAACCGAAAAACCTCAGAAATTCGGCCAGTTATGGTAAGCTAAGCAAACATAACTGGCGCCACCACTGTGCGGTGCTAAGACTAACAGGGTGCTCAGCAGGGTCAAAACCCTGGGCATCTGTCTCGGGACGTCTCTTAATTCTGATGCATATGTCGACCTACTAACAAAGAGTTGCAATTACTTTCTCTACGACTTGATAAAATCGGACCCGAACCTTAACCGGATTTTTCCGCAGCCACCGATGTTGGCTTATAAAAGAGGTAACAACTTACGTGATAAACTCATTAAAGCTGAAAAATCACCACAAAGAAATCTCACTAGACAGAAATTTTGCACATTTCCATGCCTAAACTGCCAACATTGTTCCAATGTCATCAAAGGTGATCACATCCGACACCCGGACACCGGTAAAAGATACCCCTGAAGCACTATGCAAACCTGTGACACCAAGAATGTGTTATACACAATATATTGCCCATGTGGGAAATACTACTGGGAAAAACCGCAAGAAGAGCAAAAGATTGGTGGACCAAGCACAAGTCACAGATCAGGACTTGCAATATAAAATCACCAGTGTTCCACCATTTTTAGGGACAACCATCACAATATTTCTCAAATGAGGGTAGCAATTCTTGAGGTGCTATATCCTCTCCCAAGGGGAGGTAACCTACCTAAAATACTGTCCCAGCATGAGTTGTTTTGGATCCACAGGTTGGATGCCATGACACCCCTAGGGCTTAATGAAGACTACTATCTTGGCCCATTCCTTTGAAGTTTTTAAAACGAAATACCTAGGGCTTTTCTCCTGCACTGTTCTTTGAAATTGTTAACAAAACAGAGTGGAAACTGCTAAATTCAGTATTACATGCCTTGACTCTAAAATGTTCCCCATCACACCATTCTGTATGAGACTGTGAATCCAATAAGGGACAGAAAGATTGATATATTGACATTATGATGTATTCTTATTACCAATGTGCTGAAAAGCGATATTTGAATATATGCAAACTAGACTAGAAACAAGTTTTTTGAATTTGACATTGATGGGAATGTTACTCGAGATGCCAATCATAAACTTAATAATTCACAGTTAAACTTGATGGAATCTCATAAGGCTCCTTTACACCTCACTCGAATGTGGTTTCCTTCGAACCTGAGTTGGACATTTCCACTTAGTTATTTCAGTGTGCTACTTTACATTTCATTATAAATGCGGGGTTCCTTTTGAATCCAGCCTGACATTTCTACTTGGTACATTTTTTGCCATTCAGGTTTTCAAAAAAAGTGGCACCAACAATAGCACTAGGTTGATACTGGAAGATGGATATAAAAACAGAGCCACAGTATATAGTGTATTCTACTTTTACTTACCACTCACTAGATAAGCACAAACTATCTTTCCAGTGAAGATCACCTGGTATATTTAGCTTAAACTCACTTCTATGGACAGCCACTACTTATCCTCAGGGCTTGGTAACACTATGTAGTAATACCATGTCTAAATATTTTCTGATTAGCTCCGCCATGGTATCCATGATGCAATGCACGCAGGCATGGCAATTCCGATTCCGTGATTACATCATACTAGTCATGACAATTAATGCATACCTCCGCATTTAGTTAATCGACTAGGAACATTGTCTAGTACAGTAAGAAAGCTGACACTAGGCAGCACCTGTAGACATCCTAATACATAGCAACTTTGACGTAGTTCGCGCATGCGCGGTATTACGTCATTTGTTTACTTTGGACCCGATCTGATGTCTTAGAACATATATTATGAGCAATTTGAGGAAGACAATCCTAAACTACTTAGGTGTTATAATGAATATTTATTGATCCCGCTTTTGTACCATTTGGACATTTTCGATAGCAGAGAACATGATGACGTCACACGCGCATGCGCGGTCATGACATCATCACCGAGAGCCGTATGTAAACTGCCAATAACAGCCAAAATGGAGTCACTCTGTCCGGGTGGTTCATCACTACGCCGGACCCCTGAGTCTTTCCAATGGGCAGCCAACTTCACCAACAAGTAAGCACATCCCATTCTATTCTGGACTTTAGATCTTTCTAGTCTGTTAAAATTATTTCTCTCATTTTTATTAGATCTTGAATCTACAAAGATTGGGCTACTTTCTAGCTAATTCCCAGCTTCAATAACCTCCTGGATGCCAGACCAAGATCCTAATTAGACATACCGCAATGGGCGCTACTCTTTTTATACAAATCCAAGTAAGTTAACAGATCCTTTCAATCCCCTTTTTTGTTTTCCCGCTTATCTGCCTCATTTAGACAGTGACCCTAACGAGTTCTCCTTCGAATCATTGTTTGCTCTCCATGGACGTAGAACAAGCAAGGACAAACTGAGGAAGAAATTGTCTCCAGCATCCACCAGGATAGCTGAATCTTTCCTAGATGACAGACCGGCAAACTAGGCACCCATGAACTGACAACTTATTAGTCGGTAAGATGTTCCTCCATTTGCTTGATCAAACACTGATTAGTACATACTTCCTAGGAATAATACTCTCATTTCCATAATCTTCTAGTTCTTACCTTAGAAGGAATCAGACAACTGGCTGAGGTTCATCGGTTGCTATTTTACCCCTGTGCTAAAGCGTTCTTCATATCACAAGGTTAGCAACTTTTCACCTAGTAGTAAATCATCAAGATTATTATACTTAGCTTAAGAGCTTGATCAGTAGACCTTATTTTAATTTGCATACACACTCTTTTGAGAAACTCGCTTTCAGATCCAAGATTTAGACCATGGTAAAAGTCAATGATTGGATATTCTCAGGCCGACAGACTACCAATGTTGTGTAAGAATGGGTGTTAGAGAATTGTTGATTAAATTACAGCACTTGTTTTTCTAGTTTAAAAACTGTAACCTATCAAGACGTGCTTGTGTGAATTATAGATACCTAAGTTGACACAAATTAACTAATCATATTTTATATGTATTTTTTTGTAGAATCATTTATGCCCCTGATGAAGAGTATATTATACTCAAAACGCGTTGAGCCTTTGCCAACACCTTGAATAAAAGAAGATACTTGTGATAACAAGTTTAACTGTCATTCTTTGAAAATTGCCTCATATATATATGTGTCTCACACTGAACTACTGTTGAAACGTTGTTGTTATCTAAACTTACTAAAACTATTATCTACTGGTCTGTCTTTTCAGACCTTACATAGTGTGCAGGGGACGCAAGTTCCCAAATTGGGAACTTTTTCTTTCTCATCTATGTCCCACAGCCCAGATGCCAGGGCTGTTCACTTCTCCTCTGCAGCTCCAATTCTATAAAATTATTCACAATTTTCTAAACCAGCTCAGTTCACCTAAACAGTGTACAGAACAAACGGGCGTGCCAAGTGTTCAAACCACTTTTTTTAACAAAAACATAAGGCCTTTCATCTCCAGGATTAACACTGCTATTTTCACCCGAGCTACTGTCCTGGCAAAACTGGACTATTGCAACGCCCTGTTGATAGGAGCCTCTGTTAAGAACCTGAGGCGATGCCAACTAATTCAGAACAGCACTGTGCGCATTATCAACAATCTCCCTAGGCACGTGTATATTGCCCCCTATAGATGGCAGTTGCACTGGCTGCCCATTCAAGAGCGTATTAATTTATGGTTGCCAAAATCATCCATAAATGTGTATACAGAGACACTCCAACCTACCTGAAAACGTTGATAGCACAGTATCGCCCGGCTAGAGCACTGCGTTCATCTAACAAAGGGCTGATCATCTGTCCCAGCTTCAAAAGGGAGACAGATCTCGGTAGATCCTTCCAGGTCAGAGTAGCCAAGTTTTGGAATACTCTCCCTCTTCCCATGATGCAAGACCAGAATTTTCAGACCTTTAACAAATCCTTAAAAAACAGGTTATTTAAGTAAATTCGACCCTTCGGTCCTGCCTTCTATGAAATTGTCCCGTGCTATCTGTTAGTCTGTTTGTGTCTGTGTTGCACACTGATGCTTGCAGGCTGTCGCTGTGTTATAAATTAATAAACAAATAAACACTCAGGACATGAAAGATGACATCAGAAATGTCATTGATGACATCACTCATGGCATCACATATCTGGACCACTTGTTTTTGTTTACTGACATGATTAGAATAGTTTTTTGTTTTTACTGACAATAAGAATTTCCAAAATTGAAAAGGTGCTATATATCTGCACATTAACCTTTTTATATGTTCTAGAAGTACTTTCCTTAGAGTTTAATCTGAGCTCATAGTGCACATACATGGGGCAATAAGCATGCATCAAAAACGCAATTCATTTGTCTACATGATGATTAATTCTAATGTTATTGTCATTTTTTGGTTCTGTTGTTTCTTTCTTCATTGCTTTAGTTTCCCTGTATGTACCTCTAATTGTTATCATTGTGTGTTTTTATATGTATTTTATCTACTAACACAAGTGTGTTGTAAGTTCTTAATTTATACCTATGTATTCCATGTTTAACATTACTCAAACAAATCGGAAATTACCAGATTAAAAATATTGTACTTCTATAGTACATGCTGCAACCATTGCCTATATGTATGTATGATTAGGTTCCTCTACTAACAACAACACTAGAATATAATTATTTCTTTACCTGAGTATATTCTTTAATAAATTAAGTAGTTCATGATAGTTCTCCCAAACACCCCTAACATCTTGTTTCCAACATTATAAACTCAACCCTTTGTAGGGACTGTTTATTACAATGAATGTAATATGTGATGTCATCAGTGATGTCAAAAATGATATTTGTGATGTCATATTTCATGTCCTTGGTGTTAGTCTTAGCAGTTGTCACGCCGCGCGCTCGCTCGTGTGCGCCACTTACCTGCTATGGGGATCCGGGTCCTCGGCCTCGGCAGTCTCCTCCTTCATGGAGATTCTATCTGCGGTGGCGTCTTTCCTCACGCCGTTCCGCGGTCCGTGGGTGCAGCCATCTTGCGTGTTCCGCGCATGCGCAGATCGTCAGTGTTCGACGTTCGCGCATGCGCAGTAACGCGAACTTGCGTTCCGGGCCTCGTTTTGGCCCCGGACCTTAAAAGGGCTTCGCATGCACGGAGACAACGCGTCTCAACGCGGTTGTTGCCGTGTATGCGCTGCTGGAGCCTGGTTTCCTGTGCTTCAGTCTCTCTAGTTACCCTTGCTAGTTTTGCCCTGCCTTGTCCTGCCCTCCTACCTTCCTCTCCTTCCAGCCCCCTGGTTCCTTCAGTTCCTGGCTTCCCAGCCCTGTTCTGTCTTTACCTACTTTCTGGTTTTGGGGTTGGAGGGGTCTTCTCTGGGTTGCCTATCTAGCCTTCTCCCTTCCTTGTCTCCTGTGCCGTGGGATTCCCTGGGCAGTCCTTCCTGTCCTTGCTGCTTGGCCTTTTCCCTTCCTCCGCCTTGTGCCCTGCCGGTACCCGTGCCTTACTGCCTTCCTGGAAGTCCCGAAGAACTGCTCATCCATCTTCTGGTGATTAAGGACTCATTCGCCTTCTCTGCCAGTGGAAACACTGTCCCGACGTCACGTTAATGCAGAGAAGTGCCACCCGTGGCGTTGGGAGTTGGTCCAGTGCTATCCTGCCATTTATTGTCAGGAGGGTGTTGGGTTAATTTCCTGCGTTACTGCTTCATCGGCATCGTCGCTCCGACAGACTGGCTGCCTTGACTCCACGAACTCCGGGAAGAAAAGCTAACCAGCGATCCCGTGAAACCTCGTTTAACAGATTGAGACGCCTTTCCTCCAGCCTCGACATGGATGACATGCAGGAACTACGCGAAGAAATGCGTACCATGCGCCTCGAGATGACTACACTTCGCCAGGAGAACGACACCCTTCGACAAGCGATGGGCCGGGGTATGGGCGGACTATCACAACCAGTTCCACCTCCAGAGAACACCATGGCTTACACGACTCCCATGAAGTTTGATGGAGACCCGCGTCGAGTGGCAGAGTTCTGTACCCACTGTAGGATCCATTTTCAGTTTAGGTCCAGTCATTTCGCTCAAGACAAGGCCAAGATCGGGTACATTCTAGGAAACTTGACCGGTAGCGCGCTTGCTTGGGCCGCACATCTGGTCTCTACTAACAGCCCCCTGCTGGGTGATTTCACCGCTTTTGAGAAGGCCTTTTTGGATGTCTTTCAACCACCTAACCTTGCAGCCATGGCCCAGAACCAACTAATGGAGATCAAACAGGGATCAGGTGATATCATCCAGTATATCAGTCGGTTTCGACAACTGGCAACCGATTCCCAATGGCCCGAAATCACTCAGAAGACATTATTCCGTCGGGGTCTGCGAGAAGAATACAATGACGAATTGTTGCACATTCCGGAGCCGGAAACATTGCCCGCATTGGTGGAACAAGTCTTACGCATCGACCACAGGTTAGCGGAACGACGGAGTGAACGTCGCAGAATCGACAAGTACCGCCCAGTCCTTCCAGTACAATCATCTGGGCCAGCTACCTCAACCGACGTGGGCCCAGAACCTATGCAGTTGGGTGCCATCCGAGGTCCGTTGTCCGAGGCCGAAAAGAAAAGAAGACGCAGCAAAACTTGTGTTTGTATTGCGGTGGTTCTGGCCATTTTCTAGGCACCTGCCCGCTACGTCCTTTGAGGAAGCAGGAAAACTAACAGGCCCGTTGTTTGGTGTGAAGGCAGCGACGGGCCGTCTCCTGGAATCAGACCTTCATCCCATGAACCCGGTACCTTTGTTGGTCTTGGAAGTTGGTTTGGCTTGGCTAGAGAAGTGTACGAAGACCCGGGCCCTTCTGGATTGTGGTGCGTCAGGTAACTACATCGATGCCTCGTTGGCGATTTCCAAGGGGATCCGTCTACACTACAAAGAACGGCCTACAGTGGTAGAAGTAATCGACGGCTCTCCATTGTCTTCGGGTCCGGTGTGCCAACGGTCCGATCCCTTGTGGCTCTCTGTGGAAGGGCATCTCGAACAAATCTCGTTGGACGTCATCAAGTCTCCCTCTTTTCCGGTGGTGCTGGGCTTGCCTTGGCTACTTTATCACAATCCTCAGGTCAACTGGACTGCTCGATCCCTGGTATTTACTTCAGCACGTTGTCCTCAGGACTGTGGTCTTCACGATTCCTTCCCAGCGATGTTGGAGTCTCTTAATCCTGTCAATGTATCTGACCGTCTATGTGCCACTCAGTCGGTACCTCAGGAGTATGCCGGATACCTCAAGGTGTTCTCCAAGCCAGAGGACATTCCTTTACCGCCTCATCGACACTTTGACTGCTCCATCGATATCCTGCCTGATGCTGTCATTCCCCACGGCAAGATCTATTCATTAACCCAACTCGAAAAGGGAGTCCTACAGGATTACATCAAGGATTGCCTCAACAAGGGCTACATCGTGCCGTCCAAGTCTCCCTCAGGATTCCCGCTGTTCTTTGTCAAGAAGAAAGAGGGTACTTTGCGCCCTTGTATCGACTATCGCCAATTAAACAAGATCACAAGGAAAGACAGATACCCACTGCCACTCATCCGGGACATCATCGAATCCCTGAAATCCGTGCAGGTCTTCACCAAGTTGGATCTTAGAGGGGCCTATCACCTGGTGTGGATTAAGAAGGGGGATGAGTGGAAGACAGCCTTCAAGACACCTTTTGGTCACTACGAGTACAGAGTAATGCCGTTTGGGCTCTGCAATGCCCCGGCCGTCTTCCAGCGGTTCATGGATGATATCTTTTCGGACCTTATTGGTATATCAGTATGGGTATACCTTGATGACATCCTGGTTTTTTCTGACACTCGCACTGCGCACGTTGCGCACGTTCAGGATGTACTCCGTAGGTTAACTGCCAATCACCTGTATGCCAAGGCTGAGAAGTGTCAATTCCATCTGGAGAGTATGGAATTTCTGGGCTATGTAGTCAGCAGCACAGGAGTGCGGATGGACCCCGTGAAACTGCAAGCCATACAGGAATGGAAACAGCCACACAGGGTTAAGTCTTTACAAAGGTTCCTGGGCTTCGCTAATTTTTATCGACGCTTCATACCACGTTTTTCTCACCTTGCCAACATGTTAACCCGCCTGACCAGCACCAAAGTACCATTTCTCTGGGACTCACAGGCTGAGGTGGCATTTCGGGAATTGAAGAAATCCTTCATGTCGGCTCCTGTTTTGATACATCCGGATGATGAAAGGCCGTTTGTAGTTGAAACCGATGCCTCGGGCTACGCAATTGGTGCGGTCTTACTACAGCAAGATCCAGTTACGAAAACAGAACACCCGGTGGCCTACTATTCTCGGAAATTGTCTGTGAGTGAAAGAAATTACGCTGTGATTGAAAAGGAATTACTGGCTATAAAAGCGGCATTCGAGGAATGGCGTCATCACTTGCTGGGTGGGAGGTATCCGGTGGAAGTTCGCACGGATCACCGTAATCTTCAATTTTTACGGTCTTTGCAATGCAGAACATCCCGGCATGCTCGTTGGGCCTTCTTCTTTTCGCAGTTTGATTTCACGGTCACGTACATCCCAAGTTCCCAGAATGTGAAGGCCGACGCCCTGTCTCGGTCCCTGGAAAACAACGTTGAAGGGGCCAAGGACCCAGAACCTCTGATTGCTTCGAAGCATTTCCTGTCGATGGTGACTCCCCAGCTTCAACAGTTGTTAGAAGCCACACGGACGGATCCCTCCAGGTCACAGATACTGCAACGCTCTGACATCAAAGAACGTGACGGCTTGTTGTTCTTCGGGGATCGTCTGTACGTTCCCACCTTAGAGCTACAGAAGATCGTTCTGCAAAATTGTCACGATTCCGTAGTTTGTGGTCACCGAGGAGTTCGCACAACTCAAGAACTGGCCGCACGGCAATTCTGGTGGCCTGGATGGGCCACGCTGGTGAAGCTCTACGTGGATTCCTGTCCAGTATGTGCCCAGACCAAGATTCCTCGCAAGAAACCCATTGGTCTCCTGAAACCGACGCCTACGCCCCCATACCCTTGGCATACCATTGCTACGGACTTCATCGTCGACTTGCCGCTTTCTGGTGGTTACACGTGTATCATGGTGGTAGTGGACTGCTTCACCAAAATGGCTCACTTCCTGCCCTTTCCTAAACTGCCCACCGCTTCCCAGATGGCACGACGTTTCCTTCACGAGGTGTATCGTCTCCACGGTCTTCCTGAGAAGATTGTTTGGATCGTGGGTCTCAATTCATCTCTTCATTTTGGGACCAACTGTGTCGGCATTTGGATATTCAGCGTGCTCTGAGTTCTGGTTATCATCCCCAGACCAATGGGCAGACTGAGCGTACCAACCAAACTCTTGAGCAGTATCTACGTTGTTACGCCAATGCCACTCAAGACAACTGGTCAGAGTGGTTGGACACCGCGGAGGTGGCTTACAACAATGCTGTTCATTCCGCTACCGGACTCAGCCCCTTTTTCTGTTCCTCTGGACTACATCCCAAGCTACTACCCGCTCGTCCTACTTCTACCAGTACTGTACCATCCGCAGATGCCTTGGTGACTCAGATACGCGATCAACATCGTCTGGCGGCCGGTACCTTAGCAGTGGCACAGGCACGTATGAAGGGACAGGCTGACAAGAAACGGAGTTCTGAGCCTGACCTTCAAGTTGGTGACAGAGTTTGGCTGTCCTCTAGGAATCTGCCGGTACGCAATTTACCTGTGAAACTGGCTCCCCGCTTTTTTGTCCCTTCCGCATCATTGGGCGGGTTTCCTCTGTTGCCTTTCGGTTGTCCCTACCCCGTTCTTGGAGGATCCATCCCGTTTTTCACGTATCTCTTTTGAAGCCCTATGTACCTGATGTTCTGGAGCGTTCCTGTTCCCGTCCTGCCCCGGTCTTGGTTCAGGGGGTTCCTGAGTTTGAGGTGCAGGAGATTTGCGATTCGCAGATTAGGCGTGGTGCGCTGCAGTTTCTGGTCAGCTGGAAGGGTTATCCGGCTTGTGACCGAACTTGGGAACCGCGCTCCTTCGTGCATGCACCGCGCCTGGTTCGGGACTTCTATCTCCGCTATCCCTGGAAGCCTGGTGCCCCGGGGTTGTCCGAGAGGGGGTATGGTGTCACGCCGCGCGCTCGCTCGCGTGCGCCACTTACCTGCTATGGGGATCCGGGTCCTCGGCCTCGGCAGTCTCCTCCTTCATGGAGATTCTATCATTCTATCCGCGGTGGCGTCTTTCCTCACGCCGTTCCGCGGTCCGTGGGCGCAGCCATCTTGCGTGTTCCGCGCATGCACGGATCGTCAGTGTTCGACGTTCGCGCATGCGCAGTAACGCGAACTTGCGTTCCGGGCCTCGTTTTGGCCCCGGACCTTAAAAGGGCTTCGCATACACGGAGACAACGCGTCTCAACGCGGTTGTTGCCGTGTATGCGCTGCTGGAGCCTGGTTTCCTGTGCTTCAGTCTCTCCAGTTACCCTTGCTAGTTTTGCCCTGCCTTGTCCTGCCCTCCTACCTTCCTCTCCTTCCAGCCCCCTGGTTCCTTCAGTTCCTGGCTTCCCAGCCCTGTTCTGTCTTTACCTACTTTCTGGTTTTGGGGTTGGAGGGGTCTTCTCTGGGTTGCCTATCTAGCCTTCTCCCTTCCTTGTCTCCTGTTCCGTGGGATTCCCTGGTCAGTCCTTTTCTGTCCTTGCTGCTTGGCCTTTTCCCTTCCTCCGCCTTGAGCCCTGCCGGTACCCGTGCCTTACTGACTTCCTGGAAGTCCCGAAGAACTGCTCATCCATCTTCTGGTGATTAAGGACTCATTCGCCTTCTCTGCCAGTGGAAACACTGTCCCGACGTCACGTTAATGCAGAGAAGTGCCACCCGTGGCGTTGAGAGTTGGTCCAGTGCTATCCTGCCATTTATTGTCAGGAGGGTGTTGGGTTAATTTCCTGCGTTACTGCTTCATCGGCATCGTCGCTCCGACAGACTGGCTGCCTCGACTCCACGAACCCCGGGAAGAAAAGGTAACCAGCGATCCCGTGAAACCTCGTTTAACAGCAGTGCACATTGATGACATGAGTTATGGTTGCTTAGCTTACCGTAACTGGCGAATTTCTGAGGTTTTTCGGTTTTACTTGTAACCATAACGTCCCTTTAACAAAGTTTTTTCATTGAATTTCATAGGTTTTTATTAGTGAAACGTAACCATAACACCCCTTTAACAAAGTTTTCTCAGTGAATTTCATAGGTTTTTATTAGTGCAACTTAACCATAATGTCCCTTTAAGCAAGTTTTTCCAGTGAATTTCATGGGTTTTTACCAGTGCACGCTAATTTCCTACAACTTAAGTTTCACCTTAAAACCCAGCCATACCCCACATTCTAGCATCATTTTTAACACTTATATACACTTTTTGTAACTTTTTCCACTGGTTTTGAGTTCGTCGATGTCTGCGAATGTCTGACATCATCGCAGACATTTCGGACATTGTCACGTGATGAACGCATCTGTACTTCGCAAACGGATCGTGCTTCGAGAACCATTCGGAACTGCATTTTCTGTTAATCTAGGAACTTTCAAGCTCAAATTGTACCCTTGCACAGCTCCTACACCTACACTTACTCATTATCCATTAACAATCTAGCACAGAGCACATACTTGGAAGAATATTAGCAAAACTGCTATTTATCTTTAAAAAGAAATGGCACCAGCTATTGCCATCCCTCCTCCCCAAGAGCCACCACCACCACCACCACTATTAGCTGGAGAACCTACACAACATAAAATGTGCAGTACTTCAAAAGACAATGAAGAGGAACAAGAAGATGAGGTAGAGGAAGTGCCTACCTCTAGCACTCCGAGAGAATCATGGGTGTGGCAATTATTTACCGCTGTTGGGAATGCACCAAAGGCTGAAGCTGCCAAAGTGAAAAAGCACTGAGTGCAACGTTGTACTCAATTGTGGACTACCTGGACAGTACTCCTATGGGACCACCTCCATGTGTCACCACACCAGATCCAGCCACCACAATGCTCTCAGAAAGGTTGTTCCTCAACCAATACTGTCACCACACAGCCTACATCTGTGGGACACAAAATCCCACCAGCTACCTTTCAAGCAATAAAAGAGGCTGTTGATCCAAAACAGTACTCTGTATACACTGCAACACACCACTCTGCACAGGGGAGCAATTTCGAAGGGCTTTTGAAGCTGTAGTCAAGGAGCATGAGAAACACTGCCCCCTACCTTAGATGCAATACACATGCAACATCTTCTCCTGTCCACCTGCCCCTCCATATTTGTGGTTGGTGCCTCTTCCCTTCTTTCCCTCCCCACCTTACTTTCTGACCTCTCCTACAAGCAAAAATAAATGAACACCAACAAAAAGGTACCTTTAGGAACCACATTTCACAGTTAAAAATAGAAGTAAAAAAAATATCTTATAGGCTGCATCTACTTTACATTTCTCAGTAAAGTAGCTAGACTCAATAAGATTCTCCAACATTTACATTAGCATTTTGTGCTATGCTAATGTGAATAATGGACAATTGTATATAGAGAACAATATAAAAGGACAGGAACAATGTTCTGTCCCAGATACTTTTCTGTAGCATACAATAAGAACCGTAATTGATGGACCTTTATAACTATCTGTGGTCTCCACTGTCCCCTTTGCAGGCCATGGATTATTAAAAGACACGGATGGCACGTGCACACCATCGCACTTCTACCCTTTTTTATTTTATATTTGTAACACTCCCTCAATGCCTGTTTTTCAACAGTCACACATCCACCCACCAATCACTTCCAAAAACTGTACATATAACCCTATGACCATATTAAGCTTCCACACACCAACTGCAATTTAACAATCTTCTACACATCTTTTGCATCTGCATTTCCCTTACTTATAAAAACAAACTGTACACAGTGTTCCTATAAATGCACACATGCAATGTGCAGTGAGAGAAGTGCATAAATATAAGGGCAGTAAGGATGGGCAAGTGCTCCTGAGAACCCATGAGGGAAATGCCACGTGATGCCAAGGTGGGACGCCACTGACTAACTACTGGAAGAGAGTAGTCCCAAGGGTGGGATGCATCTTAACGTGATATACCTTTAACAAAGTTTTTTCTGTCAGTTTAATAGGTTTTTATGAGTGAAAATATTTCACAGTGTTACATCACTGTGTATAAGTTATTCATAATTCCTCTTTTCATACATATGAACGAACTATAAACCTTCTTTAAGAAAGATATATTTGGCAACATATACTTATGTCTGATGTTATTAGCAGTGCACGCTAGGGATGCACATCATTGTGCCTATGGCATAAGGCTCAACCATGAACCCAGCCCAACCAAACCACCCCTATTATTCACTGCACCTACCCTGCATCCTAGCTCAGTCTTCACTATACCCTAATAATGTAACCAATGGCCAGTGCTCATGGCTTGCAGCTATGGTCAGTCTCCAAATCCAAAGGGCATTGGCTTTGGACATGCTGCATTCCCCAATAAGCAAATCAGAGTACACATTTGCTTTTGCTGAGAACCAGGTACACTACCCAGACACCAACTGTATAGCACTAGTTTTTCTACTTACATTCTTACTCTTTTGAAAAATAAAACACCAGACATATTTCTAAAAACACGCTTTTAGATCCTTGCTAATGCTCATTGTGCAAGTTTGTTGTAATCTAGTCCACCGCTTCAGGCCCTAACCAAAAGCAGAATATTTTTTCCCTTTCAAACCTACCGTCTCTGCCAGGCCGCATGCCCCAACCAGCAAATTACAGTACACATTTCTCCTTGCTGACAGCCAGGCCCATTGCCCAGACACCAACTTTAAATCAATGTGTTGTGTACTTACATTTTCACACTTTCAATAAAATAAAACACAGGACATAGTTGCAAAACCATGCTTTGAAGTTCTTGCAGACAGTCCTTTTTTTATTTTTATTTTTTTAATAGTTTTTTTTAAAATATATTTTATTAGTTTCATAACATAAGATAACAAAAAACTGGCATCATTGGCAATGGTCAAGCATATCAGCAGGTAAATCCCCAACTCCCACCCACCCATCCCTCCCTTCCCCCTCCAAGACCACGGTAAATTCTATGTTCATCATGAGTCCATGCCCGGGCCTGGGTCGCCTTCCCCGGTTATCTCACCCTCCTGTGATTCTGGATAGAGCAGGGGCACTGTTAAGGCCACCCAACGGTGTAGCTCTTCGCTAGAATCAAGTCTCTGCACTTGGATCGCCGTCTCCCATGCTGGAGTTTCAGCTGTGATCCACTTTGTAAGATCTCCCCACCATAGGGGCATAGGCAGGCCTCTGGGGCTCTTCCACCCCATGGCTATACGCCTTTTGGCCGTTATATAAATAAGGTCTCTGAGCTTGTTGAGGGGTTTGTTCTCCCTGATGCGCCCATACGTGCCCAGGATGCATGCCGAGGGTTCGTCCACTTCAATGTCTATGTCTGCACCAGTCACCCTTCCCTTCACTTGTGTCCAGAATTCTCTGATCGCTGGGAATCCCCAGAACATGTGGGTCATGCCAACCTTGGGCTCACTGCATTTGGGACATGATTGGGTGCTCGCACCGGTAAATCTGGATATAGCTTCCGGGGTGAGGTACGCTCTGTTCATAACATACAGTTGGATGAGCTGTAAGCGGGAGTTTCGGGAGATTTTTTTGTGGTAGTGGGTTATGTCTCCCCAGGCTTTGTCTTCAAAAACCAAGTTCAATTCGGTTTCCGATTTGTCCCGGCATTTGAGGTCATCTTTGGTGGAGCCCCATAGTAGGGCCTCGTAAATACGTGAGGTTTCGGGGCCCCCCTCGGCAGCATTCATTATCGTTTCGATACATTCGTTTTCATCAGTCTGGTTAATAACGACAGGCCATCTGCTAGTCAGGGCCTGTATGACCGCTCTGTGCAGCAGGAATTGCCCGGCCGGGAGGCCCGTGGCATTGCAAAGGTCCGGGAAGGTCAAAACCGTCTGTTCTTGGATTAGGTCCCCCAGTGTGGCCACCCCGAAGGGCTCCCATTGTGTACGGGTCTCAAGTTGCCCCCAGGAATGATTGGACATGAGTGCTGCAATGGGGATCTGTGGGAAGTACGGGTCCTCGGACACGACCAGTTTGCAGGCCCTTTTCCAGAGTCGGAGCCCCAGCTTAACGAGGTAAGGGCAGTGTTCGAGGCCACTCTTCCTGGTCCACAGCAAATCCCTAAGTAATAGCTGGGGGATGGCCGGCTGGAGGAGGCGAGTGTCGGTTGTGCTTTTGTCGGCCATCCACCGCACAATGTGTCTTAACTGGCTGGCAAGGAAATAGAGTTCGAAATTGGGGCTCTTCAGCCCACCCCTATCGTATGGTCTCTGGAGAGTCTCCAATGCCACCCTTAATTCTTTTTTACCCACCTGTGCCTGCCTCCCTGTCAGAGGAAGCCCCTACAGAGTTTGTTGAGGTCTTTAAAGAACGCAGGGGAGATATAGAAGGGAATGTTAGTGAAGTTATGCAATAGGCGGGGCAGGGCGACCATCTTAAGAAGGCCCGCCCTCCCGGCCACCGAAAGCGGGAGCCGCCCCCAAAACTCCATGGACTTTAAGAGTGAGTCTTTGGCCCTTACGGTGTTAAGGATATGTTCCATGCCGGGGTTTCGATGTATAGTTATCCCCAAATATTTAAATGATGTTGCCTGCCATTCGAGATCTAGGGGAGGGAGGGATCCATAATATACACTGTTTAGTGCAGCTAGGGGGTAGAGGCAAGATTTACTCTCATTAATCTGGATCCCAGTGTGCTTGTGAAAGCTGTCCAGGGTTTCGAGAATGTAGGGTAGGAGGTGTTCAGGGTCCAGGGTGTAAATACAAGAGGGTGTTGTCTGCGTACATAGAGACGAGGTGAGTCGTCCCATCTATAGTGATGCCCCCATCTCCATATTCCTGTCTAAGGTAAGCTGCTACAGGCTCAGCGGCGATGATTTACAACATGGGGGATAGGAGGCAACTCTGACGGGTGCCTCTGTGTAGGGACCATTTCGCAGAAAAGGTTCTATTGGTTCGTTCCCTTGCAGTGGGGTTGGCATAAACCAGCTGGGTCCATTTCAGAAATACGGGGCCTATTCCCATCTTTGCCATGGTAGCATATAGCCATTCCCACCTCAAGGAATCAAAAGCTTTGGTGGCATCCAAACGCAGGTTTCTGTGGTCTTCCCTCGGTACTATAAATGACGTGATGTAAACTACGCAGGTTCTCAGTGATGGATCGTCCGGGGACATATCCGGTTTGGTCTTGGTGGATCAACAGTCGGATCACTCTGCGTAGTCTGTTAGCAAGCAGTGCTGTGAGAATCTTGCTGTCTACATTTAGCATGGAAAGGGACCTGTATGAGGCACAATCTGCCCTGTCCTTCCCAGGTTTGAGTCGGGGTATTATCACGGCCTCGCTCAGGGAATCCGGGAGGGCGCCACGCTCGAAGGCCTCATTATAGACCTGGGCTAATATAGGGGCGAGTGTTTCTTCATAGGTTTTATAGAACTCCCCCGGGAGGCCATCCAAGCCCGGGGTCCTCCCAGCTGGTAGCGTTCTAATTACCACCTTGACCTCGTCGGTGGTGAGGGTCTCAGCCATATGTGAGTCTAGTTTTGGCAAGTCGATGACGTTGAGGGCGTCTTCGATCCCCGTGTCAGAGGGGGGGGTCTCAGAGTACAAATTATGGTAGTAGCTAGAGAAAACCGAATTAATTTCCTGTTGGGTATGCACGGTAGTGCCGTCCGGTGTGAGTATGTGGCATATGGGTGGCCTGGGAGTTTCCCTCTTGTAGAGCCAGGCTAAGAATTTCCCGGGTTGGTCCCCCAGGGCATGGACTCTTTCCGTGTGTTTGGCGTAGCTTAGTTTACCTAGGGCTTCCCAGTGCTTTAGGCAGGTTTGTCTGAGTTCGGTAATTTTAAGTAAATGATCGGGAGATGAGTCAGCCCTGCCCTCAAGGGCGCGCAGGTCTCTCTCGGCTCGTTCCAACAGGGTTATGATGGATCTCTGGGCACCCCCAACTGCTGCGATCATCTCACCCCGCATGACCACCTTATATGCCTCCCAGGCGGTGCTTATGTATTTAACACTATGTAGGTTGTTCTCCCAATATTGTTCAGTCTCGTCTCTTATGCGCTCTCTGAATGCTGTATCAAGTAGAGCTTCGGCTCTCAAGCTCCACGTGGGAATGGGGGGTCTAGGCGGGAACACCTCCCAGGTGACCAACAGGGGAGAGTGATCGGACAGTACCCTCGGCAAATAGTGCGCATCAACAAACACAGACTGTTGTGTCTGGCTGAGAAAAATATAATCTAACCTGGTATGCACGGCATGTGGTGGGGAGTAGAAGGAGTACTCGCGTTGCCCCAGGTGCTGGTCCCTCCAAATATCACTGAGTTGCAACTGGTGGACTAGTTTAGAAAGTATTTTGGCCGGAGGGGAGGGACGGTCGTGTTTGTCGTCGGATCTATCCAGTAGAGGGTCAAGGGTGCAGTTATGGTCGCCTCCCCAAATCATAATTCTGTCCATATATGATGTGAGCCGTGTATAGAGGGAGTGGAAGCAGGTAGTTGCGTCGTGGTTGGGTGCGTAAGTACTAACTAGGCATAGCTCTTTGCCCTCGATACAACCACAAACCACAACCATCCTCCCCTCGTTGTCTGATTTAGTGCTAGTAAGTCTGAAGGGGACCGTGGGGGCAATCCAGATCAGGACCCCTCTAGCATAGGAGGAGTAAGCGGAACCCACTAGGGTGCCACACCAGGTTTTGGCCAGGGCATCTAGCTTTTTGGCAGTTAGGTGAGTCTCTTGGAGCATGGCGATTCCGACCCTGCATCTCTTCAAGTAGGATTGGACGCGTTGTTGTTTGACGAAGCTGTTCAGGCCTCTAAAGTTCCAAGTAACGATCTTTACTGTGTCAGCCATAGGTGTTACGTAGAGAGACGTGTGGGGCCAGCAGGACTCTGGATCTAATTAGTGCAGAAATGCATGACGAGTGCTTCCGTGGTCTTGGTAATTTCCGTTTGTAGTTCCCAACTGTAATAATAACTCCCCGTTTCCCACCTCCCCCCATTAACTGTAAACAACCCAAACATAGAACTAGCCCAGCGAGGTCACCCTCGTTATGACAATCCCGTTTCTGTTTCGTAGGACCGTGCATAGGTCTCCAGGTGCCCTATGGGTGGGCATGTATACTCAAAAAAAAAGGGAAGACATTTTCCAGGGGGTGGAGTGAACCTTGACTTCAGTGTCTCCATGTTAGGATCTAATCAGCTGTGTGGGGGCTCAATTCACCTGCCGGCGGTAGGTAAAGGCTGCATGATTCCTATCGAGATGGCGGGAGAAACGTTATCTAGGTTTCCGCTTTCTTTCCTCGACATCAGGTATTTGCAGTCCGTCCATCCAGTCTCTGGCCTGTGTCGGAGTGTCGAATAGGTGTGCCCTGTTGTTGTGCAGCACTTTAAGTCTTGAAGGGTACAGGAGCATGTAACGCAACCAAGCTGCCTTCAGTCTGGCCTTTGTGTGTATAAACTGGGCTCTGTTCATTTGAACCTGGAAGGTATAATCAGGGTAGATTGCAATTGTGGCGGAGTTCCGTTTGATTTGGCCACTTGCTCGGGAAAAGGCTAGGATTACCTCTCGGTCTCTGTAATTAAGGACATTTGCTATCACAGGCCTGGGCGGAGCGCCCGGCGGAGGTTTTTTAGCGAGGGATCTGTGGGCCCTTTCAATGGTGAAGCCTTGGGAGAGTTTACCAGCTCCCACCTCCTGTAGCAGGAGGTTCTCAACATAGTTAGTGGGGTCGGAGCCCTCAGAACCCTCCGGCAGCCCAAGGAGACGAATATTGTTGCGACGGGCTCTTCCCTCCGCTTCCTCTGCCCTGTCTTCCAAGTTCTTGACCCTTTGTTGGAGCTCGTCGATGTCTCGGAGGAGGTGCGTTTTGGATTCGGTATTTTCTTTGACCTGTGTTTCGAGCGCTTCAGTCCTGCCGGCCAAGGAGCGGACATCTTGGCGCAGAAAGCCCAGGTCTATGGCAACGGCATCGATTTTATGCTCCATCGTTGTTTGGAGTAGTCTGATGGCTTCGAGGAGCTGGGTGTTACTGGGTTCGGGTATCGTCGTTGCCATAGGGTCAGGTTGAAAATCTGTGGTCACACAATTCGTGCTCTCAAGGTTCGGAGATTCGCTGGCTGCGTAAGTGTCCATGGTGGTCTGTCGCTGCTTGGGCCTGCCGTTTTTACCAGCCATCTTGTGAGCACCCAGTCCACTCCAAAGTCAAGGAAGGGGGTAATGCTCTGATCCCTCACCGTGTTGCAGCGGCTGGCACCCCCTTTCCGTGGTGAGTGAGCAGTGGGGCCTTTAGGCGGTGATATCTGGACGCTCCGTACATCCGAGGAGGCAGGCGGCGGGCTCGGGGAGTTCCGCAGTGCCCACACCCCGTCCTGTGGGTGTAGTCAGTGTGGGTGGCGGGTAAGCTATGGCCGCCCGTGGGCTCACCAGTTCTTGTGGATGCACAGTGCGCCGGGCTTGGGCTGCCCTTGGAGTCGGCTGAAGGGCGCAAGGCGCTTCCAGGCGATGGGGTCCGCTTCAGCGATACTCCCTGGTGTAGATACGCGTTGGCGGGGCGAGGTCCCAACAATATACGATCGCAGGTCCTCTATCGCTCCGCTCCCGAAGCAAGAGCCAGGGCTGGTTACCCCCCACCCCGCTTACCTTCGCGGCACCGGCCGGCTGCAGGTCTTGTCAGGGCTCTGCTGGGCTCCGCGGGGCTCCGCTGTGCTTCGCGGCCACGGGCAGGACGCTGCTGGATGAAGGCCCAGGGGGCGGCTCGCTCAGTCTACGAGCACAGTTGCTCGGCTCCTCTCACTCGACCCTGGTACAGGCCGGCTGGCTGCTCCGGCTCCCCTGCGCGCTCCGATGGACGACGTCCTCCACGGTGCAGGCGTGCTCCGGTCCCTCGAAACTCAGGACGCAGGAGCCGCCATTTTAGTTCTCAGCTCCGGCTCTTCTCACTCGGCGTATGACGGCGTTAGTTGTCCCCAGCCGTCCGAAAGACAGATCAAACGAATGCGGATGGGATCCGGCGACGAATGGTGCAAGTTGCAACTTTTAAAAGTTAGCAGAAATACATGAAAAACAGCTTTTGATGGCACATCGGCGCGGAGCTCACAGGAGACACGTCCGCTCTACATGGCAGTTAGCCACGTACCCCCTTGCAGACCGTCCTTGTGCATATTTGCTGCGATCCCATCCAGCACTTCAACCTGTACCCACGAGCAGATTTTTTTTGTCCCATTCAAACATATCCCAATTTTGAAAAACGTTACCACATAGCTGGGCCCTTGTGGCCATGTTACCTTTAACACCATTGCTGGTCCCTCATGGTCAAGGCCAGTAGCCAGATTGTCCGGGTCATTCGCTGTCCACGAATCCAACATGGGAGGCGTTTTCAAAAATTATACGCACCTCACGCTTTTCACCATCCAATCAGCAGGCACGTCCGATGTCTGTGGACATCATGCCGCCCTCTGGGCCAATCGGAGGCCCGTCCATGCACCGAACAGGGAAGTGAGTCCACGGAACAAACACAGATATCATTAATTCTTTTTTACCCAGTTTTTGGTCATTTTAAATAAAACTGCTGGATGGATTTACACTAAATTTACAAACGCACACTTTCGGGACCAAGCCGCCGCTCCTGCTGCAAATTTGGTGAAAATCCGTCCACCGGTTTGGACTGAAGGCATAAACAAAAAATGGTTTCCATTGCGTCTATGAGAAATACCACAACTTTTGGGAACCCCCCTATAACTCTGCTCCCCTGCACAAAGCCACACCAAACTATGTAGAATCAATTTGACGGGCCATAAACATTTTTGCAAAGTTTTGTGAGAATTCACCAGGGGTAAAGTTATAAGCCGCCCCAAAAAGTGCTCTTGCTATGGGTTGAGCAACTTAACCATAACTACACGGTAGCGGCTGTGTAGCTATGGTTAAGTTGCTAATCCCATAGGAAGAGCACTTTTTGGGCGGCTTATAACTTTGCTCCCCCTGGACGAATCCTCACCAAACTTGGCAAAGTAAGTATATGCCCCACTCTGGATGTTTTTGCAAAGTTTAGTAAGGTTTGGTCCAGGGAGGGCAAAGTTATAGGGGGGGTCCCAAAATTTATTTTTTTCCCATATAGTGAATGGGAAAAAAATGTCCTCATGCCTACAGCTCAAACCGCTGGACGGATTTGCACCACATTTGTGGCAGGAGCAGCAGCTTGGTCCCGAAAGCATGCGTTTGTAAATTTGGTGGAAATCTGCCAGTAGTTGTTTTTAAAACAACCAAAAAGTAGGTCTAAAAAAAGAAGTGATATTTATGTCCGCTCCGCTGACACAATTCCCTGTTCGCTCTGCGGACAGGACACTGATTGGCTAATCGGGTTGCGTCATGTCCGCGGACATGTGAGGTGTTTGCTGATTGGCTAGGGTGAAGCGTGAGTTGCGTCAGATTTTTGGAAACGCCCGCCATCTTGGATTCGCAGACATCGGCCGGTGTCCGCGGATATCGTGGTAAAAACAGATAAAAAAACACAACATTGCACTTGTCAAACTTATCAAATAATCTCTGGGGAGGTGAGGGGTGATGAGGATGGGATGGAATATGGCTGCAAGAAGCAAAAAAATGGGTGCGTTTTGCCGCGACAGTCCTGAGAAGTTCGGGGACACCTCAGATGTTTGGAGCTAGTTTTTGGATGGCTTATAACTTTGGCACTACTTAATGAAAATGCATGAAATTTTGCTTGGTGGGATTCTGTCAAGAAGGGGCAAAACTAGAGGGGGGTCCCAAAATGATGTAGAGGCTTATAAATGAGGTGCCATTTGACGAATCTAGACTTAATTTGGCAAACTGATAATACACATGGATATAAATGTTTTTGTGAAGTTTGGTGGGATTTTGTCAAGAGGGAGCAGAATTAGAGGGGGTTCCCAAAATATTGTAGAGGCTTATAAATGTGGTGCCATTTGACAAATCTATACAAAGGTTTGCAAAAAGATTATAGATCTAGATATTAATGTTTTCGTAAAGTCTGAATGGATTTTGTCAAGTGGGGCCTAGGTTATATGACGATTGTATGTGCATACATTTGACACTTTTGAAAAAATAAAACATGGGTGGATTTCCAGCAAACTTGTGTAAGGAGCATTGGCAAGGACCTGAAAGCATGGTTTTGCAAATGTGCCCGTGTTTTATTTTTTGACAAGTGTCAATCTGTAGGTACAAAAAATAGTGATATATCTTTGGTGACTGAGGTGTAGCCTGTGGCCATGGGCAGTGGCCAGATTGTCCAGGTCATGGAATAAGGTCATGATCCGGACAATCTGGCTACTGGCCATGACCACGATGGAAAACATATGGGGTTAAAGTGGCCATGTCCACCTGGGAATGGCTTTGTGGTGAAGTTATTCGAAATTGGGATAGATTTGAAAGGGAAGAAAAATGTGCTTGTGGTAATAAGGTCATAGGGTTCTCTTTTTGCCTTCTACAGGCTTCCATGGAAAGCGAAGAGGGGCCCTGTATGGAACCCTGCCTTCCCTTTCCATGGTGGCCATCTTGGAACCAGGCTTCCATGGAAAGTGAAGAGGGGTCCTGTATAGAACCCTGCCTTCCCTTTCGATGGTGGCCATCTTGGAAAAGATTTTCCTTCCTACACCGGGACGATGTAGGAGTCCCGGTGTAGGAAGAAAAATCCTTTTTTTCAGCACCCCGGGTTCCCACTTTGGGAACCTAGGGTGCCAATGGCCTTCATCCCCCATTACAGGGGCTGGAATGGGGGGATAATGGTCCAGAGACCTCATTATCCACCCTTGCTTCGCTTGGGCCGATAACTTGGGCTGCCGGGCCGGTATCCACCATTCCAGCCCTGGAATGGAGGATGAACACCACAATATTCCCATTACCATAAAACAAAATGCAAATGGAAAATGTTAGGAAATCTTATTGAGTCTATGTACTTTGCTGAGAAATATAAAGTAGATGGAGTCTATACGTTTTTTTTTGTTCTATTTTTTAGCTGTGAAAGGTGGTTCCGAAAGGAACATTTCTTTTGTTGTTTTTGGATGTATTTTTCTTTTGGCAGGAGAGCTAAGAACGAAATGTGGGGAGGAAATGAGGGAAGAGGCACCAAACACTAATATGAAGGGGTAGGTGGACAGGGGAAAATGTTGAGTGTGCGTTATTTCTAAGGTAGGGGGCAGTGTTTCTCATTCTCCTTGATTAAAGTAGTGGTGGTGCCTCTTGGGGAGGAGGGATGGCGACAGCTGATGCCATTTTAAGATAAATAGCAGTTTTGCTAAAAGTATGTACTGTGTACTAGATTGTTCATGGATAATGAGTTGGAATAGGTGTTGGAGCTGTGCAAGGGAAATTTTTAAGTTGAAAAGTCCTAGATCAGTAGAAAATGCAGTGCCGAATTGTCCGCGAAGCACAGATGTTATCGTGAAGTGCGGACGGGTTCTTGGACACGTCATAATGCCGCGCACCAGCATATGATAATGTGGCACTGTCCGGAATGTTCACAATAAGTCAGATGTTCGTTGACATCCACGGATGCAAAACTAGTTGAAATAGTTGCAAAAAGCGTTTAGAAGTGTTAAAAATTATCCAAGAAGGTGGAAAATGGCAGAGTTTTAAGGTGACACTTTGTAAATTGGACACAAATATTGCTATAATGAGTAAGTATGATATTAGTAAGTTGTAGGAAAATAGCACGCACTGGTAAAAACCCATGAAATTCAATGAAAAAACTTTGTTAAAGGGACGTTATGGTTAAGTTGCAGTAATAAAAACATATGAAAGTCAATGAAAAAACTTTGTTAAAGGGACATTATGGTTAAGTTGCACTAATAAAAACCTATGAAATTCAATGAAAAAACTTTGGTTAAGGGACGTTATGGTTAAGTTGCGCTACTAAACATGTATGAAATTCAGTAAAAAAAGTTGTTAAAAGGATGTTATGGTTAGAAGTAAAATCGAAAAAACCCTGAAATTCGCCATTTATGGTAAGCTAAGCAACCATAACTCGTGCCACCACCGTGCACTGCTAAGACTAACACTGAGGACATCAAAGATGACATCACAAATATCACTGATGACATCACATGTGCAGTTACTTTTCATACAAGGGTTTGTGAATGTAATGTTGGCAAAAAAGTATCAGGGATTATCAGGAGATGCGTAATAAACTACATACTTCATTATGCAATGTAGTGTTCTAAAGAACATTCCAAGCAGTGTTCTTTCTAGTACAGGAACCTACTCATATAGAAATGTAGATATTGGCTGCAGCATACACCATAGAGGTGCAATATTTGTAATTTTCCAAAGCTATATAATAAAACGGTGAACGTTTCTGTATCAGACTTTTCCATACTGTGAAACATGTACTAAGTAGCTAATAATGCATCACTTTCTACATATTTCTACTAATACACACAAAACATAAATGGACTACAATGCATACAAATATGGGGCTTATATATGGCGAGTAAAGTAAGCAAACAAGAGGCAGTATCATTAGCAACTGTGTATAATCTACATGATAGTATTCACACACAAAAATGATTGCTATGTTTCAGGCCTGCTTCTTCCCCTACATATGTACATCATAAGATGCGATTAAATTCTAAGGAAAGTTGTGTAAGAACATGTGAGAATAGCAACAAATATAAATGTAATACCTTTTGAATGTTAAGTTTCTGACTGTCAGTAAATAAAACCACCTGGCCTAGATATGGCAGTGAACAAAAAAGAAGGGGCTAGACATGTGATATCATCAGTGATGTCATCAATTATATTTGCGATGTCATCTTTCATGTCCTGGGTGTTAGTCTTAGCAGTGCACAGTGGTGGCGCGAGTTATGGTTGCTTAGCTTACCATGACTGGCGAATTTCAGGGGTTTTTCGATTTTACTTCTAACCATAACATCCTTTTGCCAACGGTTTTTTACTGAATTTCATAGGTTTTTAGTAGTGCAACTTAACCATAATGTCCCTTTAACAAAGTTTTTTCATATATATATATATTGTTATGTGTTACTGTAAATTAAAAATATTTGTCATGTCCGAGTTTTTAATTGCAAAATTGAAACCTGTAAAAATGTTAATTCAAGTGGGGGGCCTTATCCCTCACACAAGGTTGGATTGGCAACTGAAGGGGCCAATCAAAGAAAAGAGGTTTGGCCTTGGGAAAGAGGATGGAAAATAGATGTCTAATCCTTATCAAGAGCAATAACATTTTTGGGGTGTGGTTTAGGTGTTATAAGGAGATGCACAATGGAAATTGAGGAGACTGCCTGCAATTACCTGACCTGGAACTGCTGATAAGAGTGCTGGAGGAAACTATGAAAGGGTACAGAGGCTGGGATCTATGACCAAGGAAAGGCAAAATAGAGGGATTGAGCCTGGAGACTATCCATGACTAATGTTGGATTCTGATGGTCCCTGTCCTGTACCTGAAAGATGGCTTGAGTGTTGATGTACTTTTTCCTGACCTTAAACCCAGAGATATTTATGTTGGTAAACTTGTCCATCCAAACTGGTGGGGATCTGTTTGATTGAATAGTGTTCCCATTATTGATTGGGTGGCCACATAAAGTAGATCCATAGTAATTGAATTAATTCCCACCTAGCCAAATTACACAGGGTGATTTTGTTGAAATTCGAAATTAACAACATTGCTTCCAGTGTGGATAAAAATGTAGTCTGTAAAGTAATTGGGCACCCCTATTTATTTTTGCCAACCCCAAAATTCCCTCATGGGGAGGGGTGCATTAAAAATGAAATTCCCTACTGCTTCTTTCCCCCAAACCCTGCCTTAAAGCAGAGGGGATCCAAATGATCAACTGGATATCTGGGGTTTGGTATGCTGGGACAAAATAATGTCTACCCAAAGTTAAACAGAGTGGATTCACTGATTTAAAAGCACACCTTCTACTGTAAGTGAGAAAGTGGCTCCTGGGAGAAGGGAGATTTTGTCTTGCTTAATGGTGAAAGGAAAAGGGTATTAAATATAAATAGTGTTTATTCTGAAAGGTGTCCTGTGCTACAAGATTGCCAGCATTTCTAAGAGCGCAGCGCCAATCAAAATTATTTTTATATGTCATTAAGTTAATCAAAACTGCTAACATTCCCAAGTGCGCTGGGAGATTAAAAAGACAGCAATGCCTGTGTAGAATTGTGTTTGCCAATTGAAAAGTGTTGGATATTATTTTTATTAAACTTCATATGAATTAGAGTTTCAAGTGTATGATCTTGTCATGTTTCACAGTGCTACATGCTATTAAAATGGATCTGCAGTCAAAGGATTTTGACTGTGCATGTTGTGGGGCTAAAGATTTATGTGTTATCCTGAACCAAATAGTGTTTTCATTTTGTGAGAAAAAAACTAAATATTAGAAAAGAAAATCATTTGGGCCAAAGAGTGAGGTGGCATGATTTGTGATTTATTTTACAAATATTAATTTTCCTATTCTTTAATAAATGTATATAATTTCTCTACACCGGCCTGCTTCATGGCATACCTCTCGCTAAAGGGTGAGGGACCTACATGCTACTATATGAATGATAATGATGATTGGTTATTTATAATGCACTTAATACCCAGGGTTTCTAAGCACGGACCCGGGGATTGAACCTGTGTTGCTCTGTGTCGTCTTGCTACCAAGGGGACGACATTGCCCCTGAGCTATCCTCCTAAGACAAATGAAAGACAGGACTAGAGTTAACCAAAAAGGAATATTGGTGTGGCGCTATTGATTGGGAGGGAAACAATTCCCTGCATCAATGGTTGCGGCATAAATATCTCCAACATGGTGTGTATTAGCTGCCTAGTCTGGATGTACCCACAACAACCATGTTGGAACCAGACCAAGAAGCTACTTGTTGAACCCCCTCAGGAGGGCAGACACTATCCTCCAGAGAACAGGAACCCTTCACAGGAGGCTTCCTTTGAACTGGTGCTTCAATGACAGTCATGTCTTGACAATAGGCATCTCATCCCAGAGTTTTATTTTCTGATGTCCTTTTGAGGTAGGGAGACAGTGGAAGCGGTGCAGTTAGAGTGGCCAAGAAGATAGATTCTGTCCACAGAAGAAGCTCACAATCTTGGATTTTGTTAGGGCTCCCAAACTTCGAGTTCTCCCTTGCCACTTCCTGCAAACAAGGCACTCTGGGCATGACGTCAGCAAGCAAATGACACTTATTACAGCAACCTGGTTTGTTTCCTTAACAACAGGCTTGATCAGGACCAATACACTATAGCATTTTGCCTATACAAGGGGGCAGACTCTTACCTTAGTTGATTAATCTTTGGAACACTTTTGAAGAACGATTCACTGGAACCTGATTGGGACTACAGACAACTCCAAAGTCCTCTGCCAGAGTGGTGAAGTGGGATTTTCTTTGCTCTGACCTACTCAAGGGTCTATCTAGAATGACCATCTTGCTGGGCAATGTCTACTGCAATTGGAACCCTGGTACCAATGAAAGTGCTCACTGGAGGTGACAGAATCCTGCAAGTGCTCGCTGCAAACCTTCACAGTTGGGAAGGACAAATGAAATAACTCACTTGTCACTATCACCCTGGACTAGATCTCCCAGTAACCACAGAAGCATGGCAGTGACCCCTGGTCCTCCCTGACTATCCAAACTACCTTGACCCCCTGTTTGGGCACCTTTGACACCACCCAAGCTGCTGCAAGGGAACTGTATGAGACCTCCTTCAACTCAACGCTCGACTGCCTCAACATCTCTGAATTCGCTTGATGCCAAAGCATATCTGCCTTCTCATGTAAGACCCACCAAGTCTTCTATCATCTCTAACTTGACATCGCTAGGCAATTTCCAGCCTCTCTGAGCTCCAAGCAAATGCTGCAGCAGTACCCCAACGCCATGTTTAGCTAGCTAAACCTGCTTGCCACTGAAGGCAAGTCTCCACTTCTATGCATCCCAGGCTGCCAAGCCTTTCAACACAGCAGACTCGACATTGCCTGACATCTTCCAGTCCCTTCAACCCTCAAATAACTGGCAATCATGATCAGCACTGCATTGCTGGAACCCATTACCACCACTCCCCAACCCTGGCTCAGCACAGAAAGGGCCCAGACTGCAGCCTTAACACCCAAAAGCTTGACTTGATGCTGTTGAACCCTGTAGATAAGAACATTAGATATTTGAAGAGGCCCTCCTCTGCTGATCCGCTTTAAAGGCCTGAGTGATTTGTAAGCCCATTTTCTACTTTCCGAAAGACCTTTTCAATAACTTTTACATTTTTCTGCTGAGATCTTTACTGGGGTACCCCTATCTACCAATCCAGAGTGCCCCTTTATTTTAAAGTCTGCTTTCTTTGTGTTTTCCGTTACGCTGGTGGGGCTTCAGTGTTTTTTAAGGTGTGTTAATTTTTTGTTTATAGACGCTTGGTTGGGCATTCTTTTATTTTGGTACCACAATGCTACTGTTGTTTCGATTGCTTCTATACCAGCTCACACTCCCCCTGAAGAGTATAGACTGCCCTCGCACCACATTACCAAAATCGGCGACATTGTATACCTTTTGCTCTGAACTGTTATACCTTTATAATTGAGATCACTGCTGGTTTAAGAGTAGTCGGGAGCTGAGTAGGCACTGCAGCCACTACTCATCCCTGTACTCCTGCAGAACAGTAGTCATTTTGACAAAATGGCTCCATCCTCATTTTCCCCAGGTTGTCCAAGTGCTGCCTGTCCTCTGGCCCACAACCATGTTTGCCCCCCCTGCCCTCCTTCTTAACCTATGGGCACATAGCGCTTGATATGCAACATGCAGCACAGCGCCTAACTCCAACCAGTCTTTTCGTGCTTGTAATGTTAAGCCCTCCGCAGTCATGTGAAGACACCGTATTTTTTGCATTTATTTTTTTATTAATAATGTGTCAATAGTTCCCAAAAGAACTTTTCATATACATATACAACAATCAATAAAAAAGAAACAAGAAAATTTTCTGAACAATAAACCCACAAATTGACAAGTGAAGAAAAAAAAGAAAACTAATCATAAATAAAACAATTGAGCATCAACAAAAACAATAAGACCAGCAAATAAAACAGTCACATAGTCTGAAGTGACTTTACAGTTGCAGGTTTGTGTTAATACATATAGCATCAGACATCATACCATAGACTGAAGTCTTTTGTCAATATCCTTGCATACACCATACAGGATAATTACTAGCCGCATATTCCCAGAGTTAAGGCAATATATCCAAAAAGCATCCTCTTTTACAGTAGCTTCATTATGAAAGAACCCTGTCAAAGTATGCCTGTACAGGTGTGTAATTGATTTACATCCCATCGGTATGTGTTGGGCCATCTCTAAAATGTTGGGATCTCCACACAAACGACAAGTGCAGTCTTCAAGGGAAATCTCCAACTGTGGGCGGAGAGTGATCATAATCGGCAAATGATCAGTTCTAAACAATAGGCAGAACCTTCCCACCAATCCAGAAGGGCACTTCACTAGATAGTTATGAGGCCTCATGAACGTATAGCTGAGCATGTGATGTCTAGGATATGGTTTTAGGGTCTCCATGTGATTGTGGTTGGACACCCAGTTCAGGCATCCAACTTTCAATCAAATTCAGCCTCAAGCACACAGTTCTCATCTTCCCAATTAGACCATTCAATTTGCCGGAAGATATCCCACACGGAATCAGCCCATAAACGAAGTCTACGGGATATTTGCTCTCTCATCATTACAGTACTCATTTGAGTAAGGAGTGGGCAGGTAGGGGCCTTAATCGTCTTAATAAACAGAGCCCTCTTTTCCCTCAGTTTCAGGGACCTGAGTGATCTAAGTCCAGCTGTAAGTGCACCAATTCTGTAGGCACGGAATGGAGCAAGATTCAAGACCATCCAAAATTATTTTTTGCTCCAGCACACTCAGTCATTTAAAGTTGATCATCCCTAAGGATTCTAATCCATAGACCACTACAGGACAGAAGTCCTGTTTATAGATGTGAGGGTTTCAACCATCTGCACGGGGAGTGTGCGCTCACCTGGGCTTTTTTTGATAATTTTTTATGAAATGGAATGATGGAGATCAACCTCTGAAAATGTGTGGTGCTAATCTGCACACATTTTCTAATGCTCCACGCACAACAAAGACATAGCCCAGTGTACTCTGGGGGACACAGCCTACAAGTGCAGTCCTCCCTGTCGCATTTATTTGACAGGTGACAGCGAGGGCTGCACGAAAACATCCACATGTGAAGGGCAACACCTTTCTCCTCCCATGGCCAGCCTAATTCAATATCAAAGGCTCCATGGATCCACCCTGTTCTATTGTCTAGGTTCTGTGTGGTGGCGGCGCATACTGATGAGAGTTAATTGAAACAGGCCTGCGAATAGGCCTTAGTCACAGACCTTAACAATGGGCAAGAAAAAAACTACCTCTTTAATATGCAATGTGTCACCTTGAAGGTAGCTCCCACCCTTCTGTATGAAGGGCAGTGAATGACATGTCCCTTTTAGAGGGACGAAGTAGGTGATTTGAGGGAGCCAGAAGTCTGCGCTCACCACAAACTTCAAGGGAGACCTGGGCATTTATTAAGAGCCAGAGAGGGCTCAGTCAACCAGAGAAACACTTTGAACTACAACAGGGAAGATGGGTGGTACTTAGGAGTACATGCTGTCAACACCTACCTTTCCTGTTGCAAAGCACTCTGGTCCTGATTTCATGCATAACAGAAGATTGTTGGTGTGGACCAGGATTGGTTCCTTAAGGTAGACTTAGTCTGCACCAATCATTGCGGCCCATTTGGCTTTAAAAGAGGGCTGATCCCCTCAGTTACCAGATCATCTGAAAGCTTCACCAGAAGCAGGAAAGAAGAACTCAGCATTGGATCCTGGCTGAAGGTACAGTCTACCTTACAGCTTCTGCCAGTGAAGGAAGGCCAGGATTTCTAAGAGGGAAGCAAGATCCCTCCCCTAAATATCTCCCAGGGAACAGATGGAGATACCTGACTCATAGGACGCATCCAGTAGCTCCAGAACCGGTACCCAGCCAGCACACAGCATGTCCTGCTAGGTTCTGCCAGCAAGCTTCCTAGGTGGGAAGTGCCAGAGAGTCTCTGAACAAAGGACAAGGCTGTTGCCTGCAAGCACTGTCTTGAGCTTTGGGCCGTGCGTCTTGAAAGGATTCCACGTGCCCTGCGAAGAAGCTAGCAGCATACCACACAAGCATCAATCAGCATCCATCTTCTAAGGAAATTTTTGAGACAGTCGAGCCCTGAAACCGCGACCGGCTGCACCACTGAATGTTGTCACGTTGCAGTCACTAAAGCCCTCCATCCAGCTTCGCTTGCCGAACTGCCTACTGCCTGATACCTTCAGCTGTCTCCCATCTTGAACTCTGTTGCAGCAGCTGCAAAGTGTCCTGGAACCGGCTTGATGCTGTCGAGCATCAAAATCATCTCAAGCACCAGGTACATTGCGGGTCTGTCCCCCTGGTCCTTCTCCGAAGGCCCCTAGTGACATTTACGATAATAATAATTGTATTTTCACTGTCTTGCAACTAACCAACGATCCACGACCTTGCAGAGATAAGTCTGCCGTTCCGTCCATGTTACCAAATTTGGACAAGGAGGTTTATAATTTACTTGTTTTCCAATCTGTTTGCATCCCTTCTGGTGTACTAGAGGTGGGGGCCTGATTGATGGTTTAGAAACCGATATTCATCCCTGGACCACTGGTGCTCCGGAACTTGATTTGTCTCAATAGAGCATAATAATCCTCTTGTAACTATACCCTGCCGAGTTGTTAGCAAACCTCTTAATCAACAGAGTGTAGAGTCAGGCTTTCCTTTTGTTCTCCAGCATGATCTCTGTGTATTTCCCAAGACTTTGCTTTACTCTCTGCGGACGATGCTCTCTCTTCCCTTTCATCTTCTATCTCCACTGCCCTAGATCAACTTTACCCCCTTTCTCTCTTCCGTCCTACTCGGAAGCCTTCTCAACCCTGGCTAACTTGCCATCTCCGCTCTATGTGGCGCCTTCTCTGGTGGTTAGAGAGACTCTGGCTCAAAACTCCCTTGCTTTCTAACCAAACCTCTTACTTCTCTTACCAGGCACTTTACAACTCTTGTCTTGCAGCGGCCAAGTCCTCCTACTACTCTAACCTTCTCCAGTCTCAAGCCTCCCATCCTCGTTGGATTTTTCAAACTCTCTCCCATCTTCTCTCTCCTTCTACTCCTGATCCCTCATCGAATTCCACACTTTTTCCGTCAGACTTTGCCAACTTCTTTTCCTCCAAAATCCTCACACTCTGGCAAAAAATCAACTCCCTCTCTGACTCCCCCTCTCCTCCCTCTCTCATTTTGTCTGTCTTCTCATCTGTTTCCCCATCGGATGTCTCCTCCCTTCTATCCAAAGACCACCCCATGTCCGCCCCCTCTGACCCTCTCCCCTCCGTTCTCATCCCCAAGATCTACCCTCTTCTTATCCCTCATCTTACCACTTTCTTCAACTCCTGCCTCTCCTCATCAACCTTTCCCTCTGCATTCAAACATGCAACGATTATTCCTATTCTAAAGAAACCCTCTGCTGATCCACTCCTCACTGATAACTACAGACCTATCTCTATTCTACCTTTCCCTTCTAAGCTCCTTGAGCGCCTTGCCTACTCTCAACTCTCATCCTTTGTCACTACTTCCTCTCTTCCAATCTGGCTTCCGTCCTAAACATTCCACTGAAACTGCTCTCACCTCCATCCTCAACTCACTCCTCTCTGCTCAACTTGCCAAGCAATCCTCTATCCTTATTCTCCTTGATCTCTCCGCAGCTTTTGACACTGTCAATCATCCACTCATGCTCCAGACTCTTTCCTCCTTGGCTATCCTCTTACCTCTCGTCCCGTTCCTTTGCTGTTTCATGGGGAGGCCAGACCTCTCCTTTCTTCCCTCTTATTTACAGTGTTCCTCAAGGCTCTGTACTTTATCCTTTCCTCTTCTCTCTTTACACCTCCTTCATTGCCCCTCTTATCTCCTTGTTTGTCTTCTCCCACCATTTCTATGCGAACGATACTCAACTCTTTCTCACCTGACCTCCACCTTAAACTCTCCTCTTGTCTCACAGCTATCAAGAACTGGATGTCCTCCCGCTTTTTCTCTCTTAACACCGATAAAACCAAAGTCCTTTTCTTCCCCTCTAATACTCTTCCCCCTCCCTTTCATCCCCCTTTCATCCACTTTCCCCCCTCCAATCTCCCTATCTCCCCCCATGCTCGCAATCTAGGCATTCTCTTTAACACCTCTCTCACCTTCTTGCAACACATTTCACTCACCTCCCGCACCTGCCGATACCACCTCTACAATATTCGCAAAATCCGTCCCTCCCTCACATTCCACGCCACCAAACACCTAATTTCCTCTCTCATCTTTTCCCGCCTCTTCTACTGCTCCTCTCTAATCTTCGGACTTCCCGCATCTCAGCTTGCCCCTCTTAAATCCATATACCACTCTGCTGTTCGTACCGTTTGTCTCCTTACCTCCCGTGACTCCATCTCTTCCTCGCTCTCTCACCTTGGCTGGCTACCTTTCCACTTACAGCAAAAATTTTACTTTCTCTGCCTTGTCTTCAAATCCCTCCATGGTCTTGCTCTTCCTTATGTCTCCTCCCTTCTCTCCTTCTACTTCCCCTCTCGTTCCCTTTGTTCCGCTGACCATTTCCTTCTCACTGTACCTCCTTCCCCCTGCGCTTCCTCCCTGTTCCGCTCCTTCCAACTCCTTGCTCCTCTGCACTGGAACTCGCTCCCTCTCTCAATCCGCTCTACCACGACCTTCACCTCATTTCGCACTTCCCTTAAATCCCTCCTCCTCCATTCTCCACCTTGAAAACTCCCCCTCTGCCCTCTCTACCCCCTCTTTCCCCTCTTCTAATTCCTCTCTCCCCTCTCCTACTACACTCTCTCTCCCTTCCGTTTTCCCTCGTCCAATCCATCTCCTACCCCCCTCCCTATACCTATTCCCACTCCCCTTGCCCCCCTCAGTTAATTGCTCTTTGCACTGTTTTGTTGAATGATTCAAGATGTAATTTTTTCTCCCAATGTTATTTGTTGTTGTTACTCTGTATTATGGTGTTCCATTGTACAGCGCCTTGGTGTAAAGCGCTCTATAAATCAATCAATCAATCAATCAATCAATCAATCAATCTCAACAGACCCCATAACCAAAGTTAGGGGTGCTCTTTTCCTACTCCGGTTACCATAACACATATATTTGATTTTGGTAGTGTTCAGTACCAGGTCGTTGTCCACTGCATAACTGCACAGTGCCACACCTGCCCTATGAAGACCGACATAAGTTTGGTCCATCAGGACTGTATCATCTGCACACGACAGCCAATCCACATGCAGTCCTCCACATTTCGCAGGACACTTGTAAACCATGGCAGGTAGCCCAGCAAATCTGCAATGTGCATACTGAAGAGCAGCGGGGCCAGCACACATCCCAGCTTTACCTCGACTTGTGCAAACATGGGGGGTGCCAGCCCCACCGCTCTCCAACTGCACACACAAACACTATGGTGGATTCATGCAGCTGCATGATGGCCTCGAGCAGCCACTCATCGATACCATACCCTATGAGCTTCTGCCATAACCTGGCACGGCTCAGAGTATTGAAGGCTGCATTTAGATTGACAAATAGCACATACAGTGCACTGGCACCCATCACCAGGGAGTTTCCAATTCAGGCAATCAAGCATGAGTGTGTTGCGCATTGTGGTGGAGCCTTTCCTAAATCCTGTTTGAAATGTGGCCAGTATCTGTTGCGAGTCAACCCAGATGGGGTTGCCACAGCTCTTTAAGCAGGAGTGTGGGATGTTTTTACCCATGCATCCAAGCCCTACCGTAAAACTGTGCAGTACTGGCATGGAAAACATCATGATGGCCAGAACTCCCCAGAGAGTGCACAGGGAAAACATGAAGAATAGGCTGCCACCCATTTTTGCCTATGTTGTGAGCACAGGAGGGCACTGTCTAAAACCACCATTGGGCTACAAACACAGTAGCCTGAAACCATTGGGAATGGGAATGCTGATTGCCAAAAAGCAACTCAGAACTGTGGGGAATTCATTTTCTTAATCACAAAAATGGTTGCATTACCAGTGCTCACCACTATCAGAACGCCTGCGTTTTAAAACCACCAGACTTTTGTGTAAAACTGAACAAATGAAACAAAACCAGACCAAGGAAAGACTTGCTAAGAGGTGGATACAATGTAAAACTATATTCTGAAATGACTTGAAGGATGTAATTATTTAATGTATAGGTAAAAATTGTCAGTTTGATTGAATGTAAAAAACTGGGAACAAAAAGTGACATTTAGCTGAAACCTGGCTTAATGAAACTGAATTCTGCCTGACAACTACCCCAGACAGGAGTTGAAACTGGATCAACAGCCACTCTTCCCAGGCCTAGCTGCATCCTGCGGCCGCTTGCCAAAAGGAGTTGACACCTCTCTGATTAGATTAGGGGTGGAGCACCTGGGAACTGGGAGGGACCTAACAATGCAACTTCCTTGACTCAGGCAAATGTTATATTGGGGGTGTCGTAAAATAGCTTCCTCTTGGGAGAAAGTGGGGGGCAGCTGTGCCTCTGTGAACAAGCTGGCTTGGGGGAAGTGGATAAACCAGTTATTCCACCATGTGATGTGGGAAGCCACATCCCTTTTGACCTGGGCATAATTTTAAAAAAAGATGGATAATTCATAGTACGGATTTGTCAGAATTATAGGCGTTAGGACCCTGTGGTGTATTCTGGGGGGTTTCTAGCGGAAAATAGGGTCTTACTCCAAATGTCTGCATGTTAAAAATCTGACACTTCATCAATTAATGTCCATACTCCTTGCACACATGTGTGTAATTTTGGGTAAAAGTCCGATATTGCAAAACCAGTTAAAAAGCGCAAAATGTTGTCATTTTTGAATGCAAGCCCCCAGGAAGATCAGAGGCGGACAAGCATGGACCATAAGGAATATATAATGTGTACATGTAATTTCAACAAATTGTGTATCTGGGAAAGATGTATTTGAATCAAATATAGATTTGTGGGCAAACTGAGCAGGGGAGGATCCTCTGACCCATAAACAGACCTCATCATGATGACAATCCATTTCCTTCCCCCAATCATGGGAGAGGGGAGAATTGGGCCAATGACAAGTAGAGAGGGGCAGGCTTAGATAGGCCCAGGCACACACCCATTTTCAAAACACATAAAAAGAGACTGCTGGGACAGGTAGAGACATTCAATTCCATTTGCTGCGGAGCATGCTGACCGACGACTTCACATCCAGAGATCCAGACTTCAAATCCATCAATCTCCAGAACCTGTAGCAGAAATTAACTCCAGAATTTGTAGCAGAGAGGCCTGAATCCACCAGCTGAATCCTCTTCAGCGTACCTCAAAACTAACCAAACTATTCAACAGCCGGGTGAGCTGTTTGAAGTTTTGCCGAGAATTTTTGCAAGAACCTGTAGCAGTACCCAGAAAGCAGTGTTACATCCAGAATCCAGAGAGGCTAGACCAGCAGAGCAGAGCTGACCCAGATCGCTGTGAGCAGAACCGGTGCCTGATTGACCCGCCGAGCAGACAGAACCACAGCCGGACGTGTTGACCAGATCCGTGACGAGGCCTAGTTCAAACTTATATTGTGAGTACCTAGCAGAACTGTGCAGAACCAATCTCTTAGTTAAAATAATCTAATCCAAACTATTTTAACCTAAGTAACTGCCTCCTAGAAATCGTGTCATCTGTCATTTTTAAAGCTGCAAGCTGTCACCTGTCATTTTGAGTTAACTTTAAATCCGAAAAACTACCTTTATTTAATCGTCCGTATCTCTGGAACCGTTTGGGCTAGGAACGAAATTTTGCATCTGAAAGCTTAGAATCTAGGCTTTCCAACGAACATAGAACCGACTTCCTACTCCCTATACTTTTCCCGTAATCGCGAGACACGCACTAGCGAAATTTACCGCGATTTGCGATTTGGCCCGATTTCTTCATCTGTAGAAATCAGCAGCTTTTTGCTTCTCTTTGCTAAAATTCGTTTGCAATCTGCTAATCATTCATAGAGTATTGTTAAAGTGAGCCTGAACTAATATAAAGTAGCCATCACCTACCCTGAACCTCTAGAAGGAATTAAAAGCAATTTTAGCACCTTTTCACTTCCTTGCAAACCACATTAAAGTAATTTGTGTGTTTAAAACTCATCCCTGCTTTCCCTAAGCTTACTGGGAGAACTGGAACTGTGTATTGCATTATAAAGTGTGATTTGTTGGGATTCTTGAAGACTGTGTGCTCTTCTTCCATTTCTGGTATTGCATAGGGGGGGAGTGAATTGTCAAAAGAAAAAGTGATCATATTACCTTTTGCTAAAATCATAACAAGTTATTTCTGTACTGCATTTTATTCCACCTTGCGTTTCCTTGAACCATATAAAGCATTCTTTCCCACCTTGTTCTTCTGTTCCTATTCATAGTTACCTCTTGCTGATTACTGCTCATATTCACAAGTGTAATATCCATTATCAATTTATTTATAGAAGTGTGATATCCATATTGTTTAAATTTTCAAATAAACCTTTTAATTTGCAAAACAAACCTACTTCTTGGCTCAGTAGGGTCAGGGGGATTCCAGAAGGGGGGTGTTATACAAGGGTTGTCATCCAGAGTACTGAACTGGATATAAAAATACATCAATAAGGGTTTTCCTCAGCATCCCAGAGTAGGCATTAACTTAGCTGTAGTGTTGATTGAATATCGCTTACAAAGGTGGGGGCTCGTCCGGGATATTCTGGGTTAGATTTACCACTTGTGCAGATTAATACAGTGTGCCAACTGACCAGATACACATATCCGGTTAGATCACCATGCTGTTTTACACTGTGAAAGCATCCCTCAAAGGAACGCTCTTAGGAAACGGTCTGTTTTGCAAAATAAAATACAAACTTCTGTAAGTCAGGAAGGAACTCAAATTCCAGAATGATGACCTTGGTAGATATGAAAATAGCCAGAGAGCACTTCTTACATAAGCTATTTGTGAGAGGTGAGTGGACTCATCAGGACCATACGGTCTGGTTGCAGGCAATCGCGCAACAGGTCACTGAAACAGGGTCAGATATATGGGGAGATCAGGGTCCCCTACATGTGGCCCTGAGTGAACTATATATGGCCCCTAAATCCAAAGATGAACATAATAAGATTGCCAGGATAGTGGCATATTTGTATCTATATATGGGAGCCATGAAGGACAAATGTGCTGAAGGCCAAGATCTGGCAAATAGGCAACAGATGGCGTTAGAGAAGGCCCAATCTGATCTGGACTCTTCTGAGCAGAGGCTGCTCAGGAGCCAGGATTCAGAAAAGGACAGCAAACAGTACATCACTAAAATAAAGGAGGATATGGATGTGCTGCAACAGGAAAAGGCGGACCAGGATACCAGATTTCTGGCCTTGCAGAAGGAGTACCAAGAAGGTTTGGACTCCCTACTGCAAAGCCAGAAAATGCTGGAGCAACAATTAGATTTCAATAGGGCATGTGCCGAGCAGTTAGTCACCCTGCAAAGCCACCTAGATAGGGAGAAGGCAGAGAGCAATAAACTGATTTTGAAAGACCTGGATACCCAGGCAGAGTTTGACCAGGAGCGCCAGAAAGCTGGTGCCTTCCAAAGGCAAAGGGACGACCTGGCGGCACAGATGCAGGCTCTTAGTCAGGAAAGGGATACCTTAGGCCAGGAAGTCTGCCACTTAAAAAGGAAAATGGAAGAATATCATCTGGCCCTCCAGGGACTGGGTGACCTCCAAAAAGAACACCAGAACTTGTCAGAGCACACCAGGAGGGTGGAGGATGCTCTGGCAAGAAAGGAGCAGGCCAATAGGGACACAGCTCAGGAGGTAACCCTCCTGCAGCAGAGACTGGCCCAGTACTCCAGGACCAATCAGGAGGCACAGAGAGAAAATGAGGCTCTCTGTCAGCACAATGATAGGCTCCAGCAACAGGTAGCGATGCAGGAGAGACTGATAGAGTCTAGTAAGGCCTTAACTGAGGAACTGAAAGCGCAGGCTCTTGCATTGCAACAGGGAGCAAGGGCTGATAGAGACGAGGTTCGCTGGGAAAGGGAAACGCCTGAGCATAACCTCAGGAGTCCTGGTACCAGAGGCCTTCATCTCTCCCAGTCCCTGGACTTTGCCACCCCCATGTCCCCTCGCGCACATGAGCCCAGGGCCACAGGGATGGCAGATTACTATCCAGCTAGAAGCATGGGGCTCATAGGCCAGTACCTCCCAGGAATGGATGGGCGGGCATCCGGGTATGGGCACCCAAGCACAGTGCAATTTAGTGGGGAACCCCAGGAGAGTAGGCTCATTAAGGGCATCCTGAAAACCTCTGCCCAGTTAGGTCAGTGGGGGGGTACCCATCAAATCCTGGCAGCAAGGAGGGGTCTGAAGACTCCTCTGAGCATTACAGGACACAGGAGACCAGGTCCCCACATTCTGCCAGCCATTCCCAGGCTCGCAGAGTCTGGGAAAACCTGGAAGATTAGACGGGCACCTCTGGGAGCAGTGCTTCTGAGTCAGAGGATGAATGGACCAGGGTTACCCGAACCAAAAAGGCCAATAAGGGAAAAAGGGCTTTGCTTAAGGACCCATTGAAACAAATAAAGGCAATAAGGAGTGTCATCACGCCTTATCATAAGAACGCCAAGTATTCTGTTTGGGAACACTTGGAGCTCTATGAGCAAATGATGGAGACTTTCCATTTGAAGGACAGCCAAAGCTGTATTCAATATGTAAAGTGGACCTTCTCACCAGAATACTCCAGTTTCTTTGCGGGGCCGGAGGATCAAAACCATTCAAGGTGGTCCACATACAGGGTGGCCATCTTGAAACATTTTTCTGTGCACAGAAAGCCTCAAAAGGCTCGCAAGGCAGCCTACAATTTGCAATGTGGGGAGGATCAGGCCCCACAAGAGTTTGTGCAAGAATTAAAGCGTTCTTTTGCGCAGACCACCAGAAGGGTGCGCACGGATAGCAGAGAATTTATCAATACGTTTTTCCATGCCTTACCCAAATACATAATGACCCAGCTCGTGAGAGATTTTCATGAGAAAAGATCTTTAGACTGGGTCATTGAACAGGCTACCCGGATCTATGAGGTGCAGAAGCCCATCGAAAATAAAAATAATGCGCCCGAAAAACCCCAAAACCAACAGCACCCCTGCTGCTGCCAAGGTGGCAGAGGTAAAGGTTGCCCCCGTTTTAGGTTTGGAGATGGGGGGCCTAAAAACCTGCCTGCACAAAATCATTCACAGCCCAGAAGGCCCTCAGGACAGTCACAGACAGGGAGTCGAGGAGGTAGTTCCACAAATGGGGTCCCCCGCTCCCCTGACTATGTAAGTCCCCGCTACAAGGGAAACCGACCAATCCTGGGTTATGTGTGGACTCCTCCAGCCCAAGGGGGGGGATCCAGCCAAGCACCTGACCCGGGGAACTTCCCTCCTAACTTCCTCCAGGAGGGCAGAAATTCTCCAAATCCTGGGCAGAACTTTTTCCCCAGGTATCCGCCCAACTTCCAGCCCCAAAATCGTCCATCCTTCTTTCCCCAATTCCCTGAGCCCAGACAATCTAATCCGGGAGAGGGGAAGCCGAGGGTGGAGGGGTACCAAAATCTTCCCAACCAGGGGTACTACCAGAGAAGGGATAGCTACCCTTCCCGGGATCAGCCCAGGGGAGAAAATAGAGCGCCATATCAGCCTGAGCGGGTTTCACAACTTGAGCGCCAGGTCAAAAATATTGCACGGGATCTGGGTCACATACTGAGGGCTCAACAGAACCCTCAGATGTGCATGCCACCGCAGAATGCCCCAAACTCTGGACCTGGTGCTCCAGAACAATGACAGGGGCAGCACCCCGATAACCCACCGGTTCCCAGGGAGGAGGCACAAGGGGAATGGGGGTGTAAAGCCTTGGAGGAAGCCTCCTTCCCAACTTGTAAACAGCCCCTGGAAAACCAGGAACCGGAAACAAAATCTCCTACCCCTGAAAGTCTGCCGCCCAAGGAGCAGAGAGGAGGTAGGAGAAACAAAGGACCCAAACAGACCCACTTTGTAGAGGAGGTACAGGTCTTCCAATTTGAGGGAGAGGGATCCTCAGAAGATCCTGGGAAAAGGATCTTCTCCTTCAGAGATGGGGGAACTCCTCCCAAGGAAAAATGGTTCCCAAAGGATGCCAATTCAGACTGGGGAGATGTGGAGACTGAGCTACCGCCGCCCATCATCTCATCCCAGAACCGACAATACCAAAATCCCGTGGATCAAACCCATCCTGAGGACTGCCTCCAAAAAGGGGGGGTGGCCCAGAACCCGAAATTATTTACAGTTGCCAACTTTTTCTTTCAGATTCCCCAGGCTCTCCACAGAATTCTGCCCAAATCTCTTCGCTATCAATGTCCAAAACCAGAAAGTTAGCCCACCAGTTGTCCAAAAATGTGCATTATCTGTGCCCCCTTGAGGAGAAGCAGGGAAGATACTATGCCCCGGTACAAGTACAGGGGCAGGGTACAATTTTGGCACTGGTGGACACTGGATCCCAAGCTACGCTTCTGTCCAAAAGGGCCTTTGATATAATAAATGCAGGAAGGGGGGAGAATTACCGTATTCCTCTCACCTCACTTCCTGGACAACTGCAGAACTTTGACGGGAAGGAAATTCCTGTCGAGGGGACTGCAGATTTGGACATCAAAGTTGGGCGACACAAGGTGAAACACCCGGTCATAGTAGTGACTCCAGAGGGCACCCCTTGTTTAATAGGGAATGACCTCCTGCGAAGGTTGTCACCCCTAATAGATTGCGTAAACAAGGTCCTCTGGACCCAGACTAGCCGACCAATACAATTAAAACAGAGTGTCAACCATGTTAGTTTAAACGGCACATGCCACACGGTTGAACAACAATCTGACCAAGTAGAATTTCACTGCCAGAATAGCCAAATTTCAGACGTGACAGTAATAGCAGTAGGACGACAGACTGGTGATGGGGGGTCCTCTCTATTTCTGAAAATCAATCTTCCTTCCAGTTTAAGGTGGTATTTCACACTGGAAGGAAAACCCCCTGAAATTCTTTACTAATCCACAATCAAAAACTCCCATTCCTATAGTCCAGAAAGATGTGAAATCAGCTCAGAGCCTGGCTGATATTCAGCAAATTGGAGAGCAGTTGTTCATCCCTGTTCAGTTAAATGATGGGAAGGACTCTGTTCTCGCTCCAGTGTGTGTGAACAACGGTAAGAGCTTCATCAGCGAAGCCATGTTCCGCCAACTCCCAAAAGATCCAGCCATTCCCACATTCAAACTGATAGACAAATGGGAAATGGACCTGGAAGCACCTAATTCCAAACATCTCCTGCCAAGCAGGTGTATGCTCAAAATCTCCATTGGCAACAAGAGCATAGTCCATAATTGTTGGGTCGTGCGAGACGTCACTGCCGCCTTTTACTTAGGCAGTGACATTCTCAATCGCTTTGCCATTAGTTTGGACCTAATAAACTTCAAAGCTTGGTCCCGATTAGCGGATAATCCCATGGGCTTTGAGGATCCAGAAAAAGCATTTAGGTCAGCTCAATTGCTACCTTATGCAGTTGAAATTCAGATCAAAGATGAAGTCACCATCCCAGAAAGGACCCGACAATTCTCCCTGGAAGTGAAAGTTAAAAGAGGACAAAAATTGAAAAACCCTGATGCTTATATCCATCTAAATGCTTCTCTCCAACAGCAAGGGTTAGGGGTAAACCCAACACCATTAGTCAACATAGAACATGACACCATTCCAATAGAGGTGGATAACAGCGACTTAAAGAGTATTACTCTAGCCGCAGGCACCATTATTGGAATGGCGATTGATGACCGACATTTCTCCATTGATTTAGGAAATGAACTGTTAGGACCAATCCCCAAGGACTGTTTTGACAGTGACAGTGAGGACAATAGAACACCAGACAGGATTTTCACCCGGCATGGGGGGAACTTCCTGGTGTACACTTCTTGCCCTTATGGTAAGGAAGATGTGACTTGTGACTTCAGGAGGGAAGAGGTGATTTTCCAGGTCCATGAGGGCTGTCTTTCCCACCTGAAGCCTCCAGTCCAAATCAGCACTCTGACCAGGGACTTCTCCACCCAGCTGGAGGAGGCCGCTGAGATAGCCAAACCAGAAGTCTTTCCAGGCTTCAGGGAGATGGTGGAAGAGAGAGTCAACCTAGCTTATGCCTGTGTGACTCTGGAACAGAAGCAAAAGTTGAAACAAGTTTTCTTGGATTTCCAAGATCTCTTTGCGGTAGACTCATATGACTGTGGTCGCACCGACATCCACACCACAACAATTCCCACGGACCCTGGAATGACTCCAGTGTTTGTGAAGCAATATCGCTTGCCTCTCGCATCCATGGAGTCCCTTACTGAAATAATTAAGAACCTTGAGTCCCGGGGAATAATCCATCCAGTTCACAGCACTTTCAATAATCCGGTGCTGGGAATATTGAAGCCAAACGGCCAGTGGAGACTCTGCGCCGACCTTAGGGAGCTCAACAAACGGGTCCATACTTCCCGATGGCCTCTGCCCTACATTGACCAAGGGCTGGCCCAGATTCAGGGGTCACAGGTGTTCACAGCAATAGACCTGACCAATGGATACTGGACCGTGCCTGTCAGTAGGGAGGACCAATACAAACTGGCTTTTACCTTTGGGGGCCAGCAGTACACATGGACATGATTGTGCCAGAGAAAACTGTCTCGAGGACGAAAGTCTAAAAATCAAGGACAACACGGAGGCATATCTTAATTCACCACACAAAGTATTTGAAGAAGACAAGTGTGAGGGAATGCCCACTGTCTATGTGGACGGATGCTCTTACCATGTTGACAACAACGGGGAGAAAGAACTGGTGGCCGGCGTAGGGAATGCATGGGTGAATGTGTCCCCAGAACCCTCCGCCCGATACAAAATTGGTCCCTGAAGTAGTCAGGTGGCAGAATTGATGGCTGTGCATCAAGCCATCCTCACTGCTGTCCAACACCAACTCCACAAACTGTTCATAATCACAGATTCGGATTATGTACGGAACGGGTTCGTGGAGCACCTGGTTAATTGGAAAACCAGAGGCATGTTATGTGCTAATAACAAACCCGTGAAACATGGGAAGTTAATTCAAAACATTGATGATCTGGTCACCTCGAATGGGATGACCATCTATTGGAAAAAGATCAAAGGTCATTCCAAAGTAGAGGGACCAGACAAAACTGAAAATGATTTAGCTGATCAGCTGGCCAAAACCGGGCCATCCAAGGGGATCTAATTGAGATTGAGTCCCTGTTGGGGGAAATCCAGGTCACTGCTATCACTAGGTTCCAGACAAATGCTCACAATGATCTTTCAATTGCACAATGGAGTAAGGAGACCCCTGATGCTGATTTAATTACAGCTCAGAAGGGGGATCCAATAATTGGTAAGTTTTACCAACACATTGAGGACCCTGAGAACTTTCCCTTGACGGATACCGATTACATTGGGAAAGAGGACCTTAGAGTGTTGATGAAATGTCCAAAGATGTTCCGGATCCAAGACAGGTTTCGGTAAGGAAATCCCAAGCTGGCCATGATCAGTGGGTGGTTCCTACCTCATTCCGAAGCCTGATGTTAAGTCACGCCCATGATGCGGCCACCGCCGGTCATAGGGGGTTTCATACAACACTTGAAATCTTAAGAGAGGTTGCATACTGGCCACACATGGGCCAGGACCTCAACCAATATTTGAAGGGTTGTCTTGTGTGTGCACAATTTCAGCCATCATCCCTCACACACCGTGCGCCTCTCCAAAAGAGGGGGATGACACTGCCCTGGTCAGATTTGCAAATCGACTTTGTAGGCCCTGTGATTCGCTCGTCTAGAGGAAACAAGTACATGTTGACCGTTACATGCTTGTTTACCAAGTGGGTGGAATGTCTCCCGGCCCAAATTGCAAGGCAGAAACAGCAGCTGCCCTGATGATTAACCACATCTTTTCCCGTTTTGGTCTACCTCAAAATATTGAGTCAGACTGAGGTAGCCACTTCACCAGTGAAGTAATGACAAAGATGTGGGAGATACAGGGGGTTAAAAGGAAGCTACACATTGCTTACAGGCCAGCTTCTTCTGGAGCAGTAGAGAGATATAACCGAACAATTGTGAGCATCTTAAAAAAGTTTGTGGCAGATTCTGGGCCAAGTTGGGATATCCGATTACCTCTGGTCCTAATGGCCATCAGATCTACCCCTTCATCTGCAACTAAAATGTCACCATTTGAGTTGATGACTGGATGCAAGATGGTGCTTCCCCAGCATTTGCTCTACAGAGCCCAAGAGCAAACGTTGATAAATGCCTCCACAACTCATGAGTATGTGGAGAATTTAAGGAAACACTTTCAGCATGCTTTTGCCTATGCTCAGCGGAATCTAGAAAGATCAGCCGAGAGCATGAAGACCCACTATGATTTAAAAACTACCCGAAAGGAATAAAAGGTGGGTGATTGGGTCTATCTATACAATTTCCAAAGGAACCAGGCCAAACAGCGAAAATTCTTGCCTACATGGAAGGGACCGTTTGAAATTATAGACAAGATCTCCCCTATAAGATCTGCATCCCCAAAGGCAGTCTGGCAGAAGGGGAAGACAAGTGGGTACATATAAATCAGCTAAAGTGTTGCCATCCCAGGCACACTCTGCAACAACTGGACGAATCCACTGGAATCCCAGAGGGGGCCGCTCCAGAGTAATTCAGTTCCAACCCTAAAATATTCCACATATAGCATATAAAATTCTGTGATCCTTGTATATATATATGTTCTTGTCTCCTAATTTAAAAAAGAAAATGTATATGTTCATATCTTCTGATTCATAAAATGTATATGTTTGCCACACCATTAATAGTGGTGAAGAAATTTCTACGAATAGGTATTGCCGCTTTGCTTTATCATCCTAGGAGAGATGAAACCATGAAGACTGACCAAGGAGGACGACCGGGGACCGGGAGCAGAGACCCGAGGGGCCCGGGGTATCGCCCAATCCTCCCATCAGGACCAGCAAGGAGAACTGATTGATCGACTGGAGGGAGGAAAAGATGCTGAACTGTGCCATCCATGGAATTGGAAGAAGAGGAGGCGAACATCCCAGATCTTGCGAGTTCCATCAGCGAAAAGACAGAATGGCCATCACAAGAGGGGGGGTTTTGGGATGTTTTTACCCATGCATCCAAGCCCTACCATAAAACTGTGCAGTACTGGTATGGAAAACATCATGATGGCCAGAACTCCCCAGAGAGTGCACAGGGAAAACATGAAGAATAGGCTGCCACCCATTTTTGCCTATGTTGTGAGCACAGGAGGGCACTGCCTAAAACCACCATTGGGCTACACACACAGCAGCCTGAAACCATTGGGAATGGCAATGCTGATTGCCAAAAAGCAACTCAGAACTGTGGGGAATTCATTTTCTTAATCCCAAAAAGGGTTGCATTACCAGTACTCACCACTATCAGAAAGACGGCGTTTTAAAACCACCAGACTTTTGTGTAAAACTGAACAAATGAAACAAAACCAGACCAAGGAAAGACTTGCTAAGAGGTGGATACAATGTAAAACTATATTCTGAAATGACTTGAAGGAAGTAATTATTTAATGTATAGGTAACAATTGTCAGTTTGATTGAATGTAGAAAACTGGGAACAAAAAGTGACATTTAGCTGAAACCTGGCTTAATGAAACTGAATTCTGCCTGACAACTACCCCCGACAGGAGTTGAAACTGGATCAACAGCCACTCTTCCCAGGCCTAGCTGCATCCTGCGGCCCCTTGCCAAAAGGAGTTGACACCTCTCTGAATAGATTAGGGGTGGAGCACCTGGGAACTGAAAGGGACCGAACAATGCAACTTCCTTGACTCAGGCAAATGTTATATTGGGGGCGTCGTAAAATAGCTTCCTCTTGGGAGAAACTGGGGGGCAGCTGTGCCTCTGTGAACAAGCTGGCTTGGGGGAAGTGGATAAACCAGTTATTCCACCATGTGATGTGGGAACCCACACCCCTTTTTGACCAGGGCATAATTTTAAAAAAAGATGGATAATTCATAGTACGGACTTGTCAGAATTATATAAGTAATACCATTATTCTTGGGATTTTTCGGTGCACATTTTAAGAGGCGTTAGGACCCTGTGGTGTATTCTGGGGGGTTGCTAGCGGAAAATAGGGTCTTACTCCAAATGTCTGCATGTTAAAAATCTGACACTTCATCAATTAATGTCCACACTCCTTGCGCACATGTGTGTAATTTTGGGTAAATGTCCGATATTGCAAAACCAGTTAAAAAGCGCAAAATGTCATTTTTGAATGCAAGCCCCCAGGAAGATCAGAGGCGGACAAGCATGGACCATAAGGAATATATAATGTGTACATGTAATTTCAACAAATTATGTATCTGGGAAAGATGTATTTGAATCAAATATAGATTTGTGGGCAAACTGACCAGGGGAGGATCCTCTGACCCATAAACAGACCTCATCATGATGACAATCCATTTCCTTCCTCCAATCATGGGAAAGGGGAGAATTGGGCCAATGACAAGTAGAGAGGGGCAGGCTTAGCTAGGCCCAGGCACACACCCATTTTCAAAACACATAAAAAGAGACTGCTGGGACAGGTAGAGACATTCAATTCCATTTGCTGCGGAGCATGCTGACCGACGACTTCACATCCAGAGATCCAGACTTCAAATCCATCAATCTCCAGAACCTGTAGCAGAAATTAACTCCAGAATTTGTAGCAGAGAGGCCTGAATCCACCAGCTGAATCATCTTCAGCAGGCCTCAAAACTAACCAAACTATTCAACAGCCGGGCGAGCTGTTTGAAGTTTTGCCGAGAATTTTTACAAGAACCTGTAGCAGTACCCAGAAAGCAGTGTTACATCCAGAATCCAGAGAGGCTAGACCAGCAGAGCAGAGCTGACCCAGATCGCTGTGAGCAGAACCGGTGCCTGATTGACCCGCCGAGCAGACAGAACCGCAGCCGGACGTGTTGACCAGATCCGTGACGAGGCCTAGTTCAAACTTATATTGTGAGTACGTAGCAGAACTGTGCAGAACCAATCTCTTAGTTAAAATAATCTAATCCAAACTATTTTAACCTAAGTAGAACTGCCTCCTAGAAATCGTGTCATCTGTCATTTTTAAAGCTGCAAGAAGTCATCTGTCATTTTGAGTTTACTTTAAATCCGAAAAACTACCTTTATTTAATCGTCCGTATCTCTGGAACCGTTTGGGCTAGGAATGAAATTTTCATCTGAAAGCTTAGAATCTAGGCTTTCCAACGATCCTAGAACCGACTTCCTACTCCCTATACTTTTCCCGTAATTGCGAGACACGCACTCGCGAAATTTACCGCGATTTGCGATTTGGCCCGATTTCTTCATCTGTAGAAATCAGCAGCTTTTTGCTTCTCTTTGCTAAAATTTGTTTGCAATCTGCTAATCATTCATAGAGTATTGTTAAAGTGAGCCTGAACTAATATAAAGTAGCCATCACCTACCCTGAACCTCTAGAAGGAATTAAAAGCAATTTTAGCACCTTTTCACTTCCTTGCAAACTACATTAAAGTAATTTGCCTGTGTTTAAAACTCATCCCTGTTTTCCCTAAGCTTGTTGGGAGAACTGGAACTGTGTATTGCATTATAAAGTGTGATTTGTTGGGATTCTTGAAGACTGTGTCCTCTCCTTCCATTTCTGGTATTGCATAGGGGGGGAGTGAATTGTCAAAAGAAAAAGTGATCATATTACCTTTTGCTAAAATCATAACAAGTTATTTCTGTACTGCATTTTATTCCACCTTTCGTTTCCTTGAACCATATAAAGCATTCTTTCCCACCTTCTTCTTCTGTTCCTATTCATAGTTACCTCTTGCTGATTACTGATCATATTCACAAGTGTAATATCCATTATCAATTTATTTATAGAAGTGTGATATCTATATTGTTTAAATTTTCAAATAAACCTTTTAATTTGCAAAACAAACCTACTTCTTGGCTCAGTGGGGTCAGGGGGATTCTAAGAGGGGGGTGTTATACAAGGGTTGTCATCCAGAGTACTGAACTGGATATAAAAATACATCAATAAGGGTTTTCCTCAGCATCCCAGACTGGGCATTGACTTAGCTGTAGTGTTGATTGAATATCGCTTACAGGAGAGTAGAAAAGCTCTTACTAGTCACGCCAAGCATGGCAAGGAGGCAATAGTTTGAAGGGACGCTCCTACTCCCATGTTTGAGTACCGGGATCAGGATTGCTCGTTTCCAGGAACTGGGCACAAATCCCCCGCTGCAGATCTTTTCAGACAGGACCACCAATATAGATGACCACACCTCCATCGCTTGCTTCAAAACCACGTTGGCCAAGCCATTAGGGCGGGTGCTCTAGAGCCCTTAAGGTCTTTAATGATAATTTTGATATCATCTCCATCGAAAAATAGCTCAGTGGACAGGCTACTATGGGGTCGACAGTCAACAGAAACATCCATGTCATTATGGAAAGTAGCTTGTAAGTGCTCCAAACATTTGCTAGCAGCTGTAGGGTTGACTACAAGATGGGCCGGGCAGCCATTATACGTGCCAAGGCCTTCCCATGTCCTTTTAATGTTACCCCTTGCCAGGACCTGGATCATTTGTTGACGCTGAGCATTTCTCTTAACCCATATCGTAATGTTGATTTTTTAAACATTAAACTCGTTGGTACAGGATCGGGAGATGATTTTGCTCTCTGTGGGCCATCCTCATCTCACGCCTAAGCCTACATTTAGACTCCGCAATCACTCTATCATAGAGTTTCTTAGCTCCATCCTGTTCCTTCTTGAAAATAACCTGAATGCTTTTTTAGACCTTCAGCTGGATGCTGAATCATGTTGCTGCTCATGATATGCGCTTATCTGCAGCAGTTAGTCTTTGCTGTCAAATGCTTGCACAGGGGTGTCATCAGCCAGTGCTGGTGGAATATATCCAGAGTCCCTTGTACAAAGGAGGGGGAAGACAGTTCCGTATTAGAGGTTATGCATAGACGACGACATTGGCATAACTGTTTTCCTTTCTGTTCCTTCATGGCCATCAAATATCACATTCCTTCCATAAATGTTGTCTATTTCATATCCCATCGCCCACCTTGTCACAGAAACAAGACATGCAGAAACCATTGAGTCCATCATTAATGTGTACTTACTTCAGGGTGGAATGCATTTCTGTTCTTGTTGTCTGATGCAGACTTACCTGGCAGCCACCCTTCACTAGCTGGGCCAGAGAGTTGCTCTGCAGTGTCAGTGAGTTGTGGGTTGCCTCGTGGAAGGATGCTCTGACGTCAGTGGAGATCAGGTCCGCATCAGAGGCCATTTACGTAGCGGGCGATCCCACATTGACTACCCCCTACCTCTTGTGGACACAGCCTGTCATATATTACATCACACAATAACCACAACTTTGTAAAGTATTTGGAAACACAAGGTCACGGTTATATTAGGAGCAACATAAAATGGGACAGTCCCAGCCACATACTAAAGTAATATCCATATAGAGCATGACCGTGTAATTCCCTATCTGCCCTGGGGCATAAGCGGATCTACGCTTCTGGTTGTGACTGCCAGCCAGTAAACATTCTAGGGACCACTGACATGAGATGCTGTAGCCTAAACTACTATGGAGGGGAATCAGTGCTCGTCACTTGGATTTGGCTCGAGCCCGGCCTTTCCAGAACTGCTCACAGTCAAAGCTGCAGCGTCAAAACTCATCACTGGCTAGGACTGCCGCGACACTCCGTCTGCCACAGAAAAAGATAATTAGAAACACTACCCTAACAACACAATGCAAAATACGGGTTTGTATGATCGGATCGAAAACAAAAGCTCTGACCGTACAAAAAGACCGAAAAATGCTAGCACCAAAGGTTCGAGCACTCGCGAAATTTACCGCGATTTGCGATTTGGCCCGATTTCTTCATCTGTAGAAATCAGCAGCTTTTTGCTTCTCTTTGCTAAAATTTGTTTGCAATCTGCTAATCATTCATAGAGTATTGTTAAAGTGAGCCTGAACTAATATAAAGTAGCCATCACCTACCCTGAACCTCTAGAAGGAATTAAAAGCAATTTTAGCACCTTTTCACTTCCTTGCAAACTACATTAAAGTAATTTGCCTGTGTTTAAAACTCATCCCTGTTTTCCCTAAGCTTGTTGGGAGAACTGGAACTGTGTATTGCATTATAAAGTGTGATTTGTTGGGATTCTTGAAGACTGTGTGCTCTCCTTCCATTTCTGGTATTGCATAGGGGGGGAGTGAATTGTCAAAAGAAAAATTGATCATATTACCTTTTGCTAAAATCATAACAAGTTATTTCTGTACTGCATTTTATTCCACCTTTCGTTTCCTTGAACCATATAAAGCATTCTTTCCCACCTTCTTCTTCTGTTCCTATTCATAGTTACCTCTTGCTGATTACTGATCATATTCACAAGTGTAATATCCATTATCAATTTATTTATAGAAGTGTGATATCTATATTGTTTAAATTTTCAAATAAACCTTTTAATTTGCAAAACAAACCTACTTCTTGGCTCGGTGGGGTCAGGGGGATTCTAAGAGGGGGGTGTTATACAAGGGTTGTCATCCAGAGTACTGAACTGGATATAAAAATACATCAATAAGGGTTTTCCTCAGCATCCCAGACTGGGCATTGACTTAGCTGTAGTGTTGATTGAATATCGCTTACAGGAGAGTAGAAAAGCTCTTACTAGTCACGCCAAGCATGGCAAGGAGGCAATAGTTTGAAGGGACGCTCCTACTCCCATGTTTGAGTACCGGGATCAGGATTGCTCGTTTCCAGGAACTGGGCACAAATCCCCCGCTGCAGATCTTTTCAGACAGGACCACCAATATAGATGACCACACCTCCATAGCTTGCTTCAAAACCACGTTGGCCAAGCCATTAGGGCGGGTGCTCTAGAGCCCTTAAGGTCTTTAATGATAATTTTGATATCATCTCCATCGAAAAATAGCTCAGTGGACAGGCTACTATGGGGTCGACAGTCAACAGAAACATCCATGTCATTATGGAAAGTAGCTTGTAAGTGCTCCAAACATTTGCTAGCAGCTGTAGGGTTGACTACAAGATGGGCCGGGCAGCCATTATACGTGCCAAGGCCTTCCCATGTCCTTTTAATGTTACCCCTTGCCAGGACCTGGATCATTTGTTGACGCTGAGCATTTCTCTTAACCCATATCGTAATGTTGATTTTTTAAACATTAAACTCGTTGGTACAGGATCGGGAGATGATTTTGCTCTCTGTGGGCCATCCTCATCTCACGCCTAAGCCTACATTTAGACTCCGCAATCACTCTATCATAGAGTTTCTTAGCTCCATCCTGTTCCTTCTTGAAAATAACCTGAATGCTTTTTTAGACCTTCAGCTGGATGCTGAATCATGTTGCTGCTCATGATATGCGCTTATCTGCAGCAGTTAGTCTTTGCTGTCAAATGCTTGCACAGGGGTGTCATCAGCCAGTGCTGGTGGAATATATCCAGAGTCCCTTGTACAAAGGAGGGGGAAGACAGTTCCGTATTAGAGGTTATGCATAGACGACGACATTGGCATAACTGTTTTCCTTTCTGTTCCTTCATGGCCATCAAATATCACATTCCTTCCATAAATGTTGTCTATTTCATATCCCATCGCCCACCTTGTCACAGAAACAAGACATGCAGGAACCATTGAGCCCATCATTAATGTGTACTTACTTCAGGGTGGAATGCATTTCTGTTCTTGTTGTCTGATGCAGACTTACCTGGCAGCCACCCTTCACTAGCTGGGCCAGAGAGTTGCTCTGCAGTGTCAGTGAGTTGTGGGTTGCCTCGTGGAAGGATGCTCTGACGTCAGTGGAGATCAGGTCCGCATCAGAGGCCATTTACGTAGCGGGTGATCCCACATTGACTACCCCCTACCTCTTGTGGACACAGCCTGTCATATATTACATCACACAATAACCACAACTTTGTAAAGTATTTGGAAACACAAGGTCACGGTTATATTAGGAGCAACATAAAATGGGACAGTCCCAGCCACATACTAAAGTAATATCCATATAGAGCATGACCGTGTAATTCCCTATCTGCCCTGGGGCATAAGCGGATCTACGCTTCTGGTTGTGACTGCCAGCCCGTAAACATTCTAGGGACCACTGACATGAGATGCTGTAGCCTAAACTACTATGGAGGGGAATCAGTGCTCGTCACTTGGATTTGGCTCGAGCCCGGCCTTTCCAGAACTGCTCACAGTCAAAGCTGCAGCGTCAAAACTCATCACTGGCTAGGACTGCCGCGACACTCCGTCTGCCACAGAAAAAGATAATTAGAAACACTACCCTAACAACACAATGCAAAATACGGGTTTGTATGATCGGATCGAAAACAAAAGCTCTGACCGTACAAAAAGACCGAAAAATGCTAGCACCAAAGGTTCGAGCACTCGTGAAATTTACCGCGATTTGCGATTTGGCCCGATTTCTTCATCTGTAGAAATCAGCAGCTTTTTGCTTCTCTTTGCTAAAATTTGTTTGCAATCTGCTAATCATTCATAGAGTATTGTTAAAGTGAGCCTGAACTAATATAAAGTAGCCATCACCTACCCTGAACCTCTAGAAGGAATTAAAAGCAATTTTAGCACCTTTTCACTTCCTTGCAAACTACATTAAAGTAATTTGCCTGTATTTAAAACTCATCCCTGTTTTCCCTAAGCTTGTTGGGAGAACTGGAACTGTGTATTGCATTATAAAGTGTGATTTGTTGGGATTCTTGAAGACTGTGTGCTCTCCTTCCATTTCTGGTATTGCATAGGGGGGGAGTGAATTGTCAAAAGAAAAAGTGATCATATTACCTTTTGCTAAAATCATAACAAGTTATTTCTGTACTGCATTTTATTCCACCTTTCGTTTCCTTGAACCATATAAAGCATTCTTTCCCACCTTCTTCTTCTGTTCCTATTCATAGTTACCTCTTGCTGATTACTGATCATATTCACAAGTGTAATATCCATTATCAATTTATTTATAGAAGTGTGATATCTATATTGTTTAAATTTTCAAATAAACCTTTTAATTTGCAAAACAAACCTACTTCTTGGCTCGGTGGGGTCAGGGGGATTCTAAGAGGGGGGTGTTATACAAGGGTTGTCATCCAGAGTACTGAACTGGATATAAAAATACATCAATAAGGGTTTTCCTCAGCATCCCAGACTGGGCATTGACTTATCTGTAGTGTTGATTGAATATCGCTTACAGGAGAGTAGAAAAGCTCTTACTAGTCACGCCAAGCATGGCAAGGAGGCAATAGTTTGAAGGGACGCTCCTACTCCCATGTTTGAGTACCGGGATCAGGGTTGCTCGTTTCCAGGAACTGGGCACAAATCCCCCGCTGCAGATCTTTTCAGACAGGACCACCAATATAGATGACCACACCTCCATAGCTTGCTTCAAAACCACGTTGGCCAAGCCATTAGGGCGGGTGCTCTAGAGCCCTTAAGGTCTTTAATGATAATTTTGATATCATCTCCATCGAAAAATAGCTCAGTGGACAGGCTACTATGGGGTCGACAGTCAACAGAAACATCCATGTCATTATGGAAAGTAGCTTGTAAGTGCTCCAAACATTTGCTAGCAGCTGTAGGGTTGACTACAAGATGTGCCGGGCAGCCATTATACGTGCCAAGGCCTTCCCATGTCCTTTTAATGTTACCCCTTGCCAGGACCTGGATCATTTGTTGACGCTGAGCATTTCTCTTAACCCATATCGTAATGTTGATTTTTTAAACATTAAACTCGTTGGTACAGGATCGGGAGATGATTTTGCTCTCTGTGGGCCATCCTCATCTCACGCCTAAGCCTACATTTAGACTCCGCAATCACTCTATCATAGAGTTTCTTAGCTCCATCCTGTTCCTTCTTGAAAATAACCTGAATGCTTTTTTAGACCTTCAGCTGGATGCTGAATCATGTTGCTGCTCATGATATGCGCTTATCTGCAGCAGTTAGTCTTTGCTGTCAAATGCTTGCACAGGGGTGTCATCAGCCAGTGCTGGTGGAATATATCCAGAGTCCCTTGTACAAAGGAGGGGGAAGACAGTTCCGTATTAGAGGTTATGCATAGACGACGACATTGGCATAACTGTTTTCCTTTCTGTTCCTTCATGGCCATCAAATATCACATTCCTTCCATAAATGTTGTCTATTTCATATCCCATCGCCCACCTTGTCACAGAAACAAGACATGCAGGAACCATTGAGTCCATCATTAATGTGTACTTACTTCAGGGTGGAATGCATTTCTGTTCTTGTTGTCTGATGCAGACTTACCTGGCAGCCACCCTTCACTAGCTGGGCCAGAGAGTTGCTCTGCAGTGTCAGTGAGTTGTGGGTTGCCTCGTGGAAGGATGCTCTGACGTCAGTGGAGATCAGGTCCGCATCAGAGGCCATTTACATAGCGGGCGATCCCACATTGACTACCCCCTACCTCTTGTGGACACAGCCTGTCATATATTACATCACACAATAACCACAACTTTGTAAAGTATTTGGAAACACAAGGTCACGGTTATATTAGGAGCAATATAAAATGGGACAGTCCCAGCCACATACTAAAGTAATATCCATATAGAGCATGACCGTGTAATTCCCTATCTGCCCTGGGGCATAAGCGGATCTACGCTTCTGGTTGTGACTGCCAGCCAGTAAACATTCTAGGGACCACTGACATGAGATGCTGTAGCCTAAACTACTATGGAGGGGAATCAGTGCTCGTCACTTGGATTTGGCTCGAGCCCGGCCTTTCCAGAACTGCTCACAGTCAAAGCTGCAGCGTCAAAACTCATCACTGGCTAGGACTGCCGCGACACTCCGTCTGCCACAGAAAAAGATAATTAGAAACACTACCCTAACAACACAATGCAAAATACGGGTTGGTATGATCGGATCGAAAACAAAAGCTCTGACCGTACAAAAAGACCGAAAAATGCTAGCACCAAAGGTTCGAACACCAAAAGTTCGAACCTTTGGTGGTAGCATTGTAGGTAAGTCTAAAAAAAAAGACTGCGGGGATTGCAGGGGTGTCCCCGCAACACCCCGCTCACTATACTCTGTGGTATAGTGGGTGGGGTGTGGCGGGGGAAACCCCTGCAGCTCCCTAAAAGAAAAAAAAAGAAAAGAAAAGGACCCTGCGGCGCCGGTTCCCGATCACAGAAGTAAAAGGGAACTGGCGCTGCAGGGACACAGCACGACGCAATGACAGGTAAGTGGGGTGTGGGTATGTTGGGGGTGCGGGGTGGGGCATGTGGGAGTGTGTGTCGTGGGTGTGTTGTGGGTGTGGGTATGTAGGGGTTATGAACGTATGTTTGCATGGGAAATGTACCAACCTGTTGTGGTTCGTACATTTCGCATGCAAACATTTTGGCCGCGGCAAAATCCGCTGTGGTTAGATCACGTAGATGCCAAAATACACATGGACAAATTATTAACCATTATTAGCGCTGGAATGCCTGCACTGCCCTTGGTCATGCGATCATCTCACCAAGCACGGAATTACCTCCTAACACAGATCACACTAATTAACACTGCCAATATTCTTCAATGTCTCCCTTATTTAAAAACTATGCTACCCAACATCGGGTGAGGATGGGTGAGGATCAAAAGGCAGGGGTGGCTGCTGGAAAAGGACTGACCCACAGCAGCCCCCTGCCTTATAAGCGTCCCCCAAACTCCTGCAACCGGAAGTCAGGCCCTAGGGGATGCCTCTTCCGCCTCGCGTGACCACCCCCCCGGAAGGGGGCAGCCGGAGGGGATAGCCCGCTATGTAGGCTGTCACTCTAGCGCCCCCTGCGGGCCAGTCAGCCTCTTGTCAATGCTAACTCTGTGGCATAAGGCTGCGCCAGAAGACCTGCTGCAGGGCCGTCGGTGGTACAAAGGCCACATGTGTGGAGTCAATGGCACCCACCACTTTGGAAAGAAATGACACTAGTCAATACCACATGTGGTGTTGCCCAAGGTTTGCCACTGCATTCAGGAGAATATAGAGATGTGGTAAAACCCAACAGAACCACCTGCATGGCTGCATGTTTCTCGGTTATGAAGGTTTGAGAATGGGGGGCTGCGTTACTGATATGTGGGTTATGGTCAAATTGCTCCACACCTGAGTTTCAACATCGCGTGATTCCGTGTTAATGGTGAGCGCTGCTGTGTTAAACAAAAATACCTGACATTGTGCATTCCTGGCTTGACATCTCATCTTCCGAACCTTACACACACACACGCACGTACTCACGCACCCACACGCACATTAACATCTCCCCAACTGCCTGTTCCTGCAGACCAGCATAAGCGGCACAACAGCGAGATTGAAAGCTGCCGGCCGCTGCTTCTGCCGCGGTGTGCGGGGAGGGAAGGGGGTCTGCCTTCAGAGCCCGCCCCTTCCCCGGCTCGGGAGTGAGGTGTGTCTTGTGTGCGTGCCTGCATGAATGGGAAGCTGTCTGCGGCCGTGGCGGGACGTCAGAAAGCACATGGACTCTGTGGGTGCCGGAGCAGGTCGGCGGGAACCTCCAGGCGCCTGGATCCCTGCGCAGACAGGCGTGAACCGATCCTGCGGGGATTGCCCCATCCTCCTCCTCTCATAAGCCTCGGGCCAACTTTTATGAGATTTTTTTGACATTTGGCAAGGGATCGCCCTGGCAGACCTGCCTGGGAGAAATCACCTGGCCCGCCTTTCCCGCGAGATTTTAAAAGACACCACTTTGGACAAGTTGTTCGTGCCCCCCAGATCTTTCAACGCAAGTGGGATCCGGTGGCAGCATTGCAATGGGATTTCTGCACACTTTGGGGAGCCTCTTGCTGCTTTTCGTAGCCCACTCGCCCTGGACGGCAGCAGGGCTGAAACTCCTACCTTTCATGTGAGTATGTGGAAACATTCTGAAGTGATGAGAACCAGGCTGCGGGCTGGCAGGAGTTTACAATCAGAGCGCAGCTTGCTGGGGCCTGGCCCCGCACTACAAAGGTTGCCGCGGACCTGGGGGTTGAAGGCTGCCTTTGTGCGCCCTCCAGCTGTGAAACAGAAGGGCCGCTTATTCGTTTTGGGAAAGTGGGACCGGTGTGGAATGGCAGCCGGGGCTGGAAGTGTTCCTTCCCCTTACAAGTCCCCTGTGTCCTCAAATGATTTAAGCTGCACTTCATTTTGCAAACGCATGCTCTGCTTCTGTAATTATTTACAGCGCCTAGTGGGCGGAGGCGCTTTATAAATACCCGAACTATGAATCAATGTGCATTTCGGCACCGCAGCAGCGTGCACTGTCCTGCTCGTACCTGCCGACTCCCGGGGCTCACGCTGTTGTGCTGCTCTGTGCATTTTAACATCTCCTTGGTGACGGCTAAAAGAACCTTTCCACTCGTAAAACCCGGGTTGGGGGTTGTCTTCCTTGGGAGGTGCCAGGTGATTTTGTGAGCGCGAGCGCCTGACAATTCTTTTAACGCAGCTGTCTTTTCATTGCCTCCCATTACTCTCCTCCCATCTTCCTCGTGGGGTTTAATAGAATTGTTGAAATGCACAAGCAAGGTCCAAGTGCCTAGAGACGCTGTTCAGTTATCAGGGAGCGCTATTTATCATTTATCGAAATTGCACCCTTTTGTGCTGTACATCGCCGTGACCTCTGCAGTTGCAAGTAGGGTGTTATAGAAAACCATAAATATATCATTCTATTAAACAAAATACGCATGCCAGTGCCTCCCCCGCCCCTCCCTGTAGCCCTATACTCCTCCGTCCACCAACCCCCCCCCCTGTACATTCTAAAGGCACCTTTGTCTCGCAAGCTGCACCCGCGAGGCGCCGATCCCTCCGCTCAGCCCTACTTCCCCTGAACTCTCCCCGTGTCCCCTCTACCCATCCCAGCTCTCCCGCCACCCCCCACACTGAGATTCCCAACTTGGAAACCTATACACACAGCGCCCCCTTGCTTCCCTGCTAGGCGCGGTCTTCAGAGCCCCGCAGCTGCACGTGCAGAGCAAGCTGGCTATTGACAAACAAAGCAGTGTAGACCTGTCAAAGCTCTCACCGTGTGCGCCCCCCAAGCACTGGAGTGTGCGGAGTGAGTCAGTGAGTGAGTGTGTTTGTGGGAGGGGGTGCAACTGTTGGGGGGTGAACAGGCAGTAAACGGCGCGGGTGTGGTGGCAATAAAACCAGACCAGTGAATGGGGGCAGACCCGGTCATACAATTTGGGGGTATTTCTTGTTTTTTTAGAAGCAAGACGCGAGACTGCAGGGACCACCGTGCGCGCTGTGTCCTGGCAGCACCCCCCCCTCTGAAGCAGAAACCATCTCCCTGGTTGTTCACGGTTTCAGTGGCGCTGATCTTCACTGGAAACGCGCCCTATTCTTTGAGGATAGGAGAACGGGGACAGGCCACGGGGTCAGGTGGTCCAGTGGAGACGGTGGAGTTAAGGGTTAGACCTCGTCTCGGGGTTCCACTGTCGCCAAATGCTCGATCGCATTGAAAATGATTGAAGTAAAAACTGAAAATATAATAGCGATGGGATATATTGCCAAGGCGGCAAGGATTTACAGTGGCTGGAAACTGCACGTTTGTCACACCAGGCAATATGTTAAGTGAAGTAAGGACGAGAGAAGGTTTTTTAACCTGACACGTGCTGCCTCGGGGATGGAGCCCGCCTGCATGCAACGCTACAGCCAGCCTGGAGACCCATCACGCTCAGTGAAGGATGCCGCAGAACGCTGGCAGGCGCGCGAACACCAGCGTGAACCCCAACCGAGCCCCGCCCCCAAGCATCATGCTTTACATCAATGGCATGTGATCTAAATGAAATAAGCAACCATTCCAATATAAAAACGAAATCAAGTCAAAACCGGTCAACGCAGTTTCTAATGCCGGTAAGATAGCTCAGTTTGATCAAGTACCTGCTGCAGAGATGTGCACGTACCCCTCGGCTCAGAATTTCCCATTCCAGAAAGATAGTTCAAGGTGTTTCTGTGCATTCTGCAGCGATCCGTGTGATATGCACGCAAAGAACCCTGCTCCAAAATAGTTCAACCGTGGACCCACCTACCCCCTTTCACTATCCCAACCCTCTTTCCCACAGCTCTCTCCTCTTTACTGCTCATGGAAGAAAAGGAAAGATCAGAAAAGGGTTCTTTCTTAGACAGTTGGAGGGTGCATCTGAGCAAAACTAAATGTTTTCTTTTTGCAGCACAGATTAGTGGCGAGTGCGGTGTGTCTGTGTCCTGGTGGGTGGCTTTTTTGTGTGTTTGAATGGCTCCAGGCACTGAAGGTTCGCCTCTGCTGCTGTAGCAGCATTTCGGGAGATGAGAAGAGAATCTGTCCATGGTTGGGATAGTAGAAGGGGGAGTGCATGGGAGTGTGTGGGGGTGGAGGGGGGGGGCAGGTCTTCCTGTGTTTTCGAGCCTGCTAAGGCTTCCTTTTCAGACGGAATCTATACCCCTGCTCACCAGGGGAGACGACTTATGAATTTCCAGGGGTGGGGTGGGGTGGGGGGGCCCAAATACAGGAAGTGACATCACTGGCAGTTATAGGAAGGAAACAGTGGCTAGCATGTACTGCATATACTAAAGTCAAGTAAGAAGGAGATTTAAGCCTTCAAGTTGCATTCCAGTAGGCCATCACTGCCCCTACTCCACCCCTCTATAATCATCCAGGTTGTAATAGACCTCAAAAGGCAGAGCAACACAACTAGGATGGGAGAATGAAATGCCGTCCCATCCTGTGTGTGTGTCAAACATCAGAGCAAAGACTGTGCGTGTGCCTTTTAATTTGGAGCACAATCTCACTAATTTGGTGCAAATCACGCAAGTGGGAGCATGGGAATCCCCTGCGTGTGTGTGGGCTGCAGACCCCGGATCACATGCTCACTTCTTCAGTGTGAAACTCTGTCCAAGGCTCTTTGGGCAAGCATTCAGGATGGGTCTCACACCTATAAACAGTGTGATATATTGAGTGGGCAACTCACTCCTTGGAGCATAGTATACCCGTTGCTGGTAATCTCATAACTGAACGCACAGTTTCACTCTTGGCCATCTCAGTGACCCCATGTATATTAATGGAGTCAGTCTCCCATCTGGGAAGACAATTATATTTCTGTTAAAACACTCTGAATTGTCACTCCAGTTTTCTCGATCTATAGATCCATACCATATTAATTCAATGTGTGTGCATGGGTGATAACTTGTGTCTGAGAGAGCTCATTCTTTCATTCAGGAGAGATAAAGGGGTAACAACCCCCTGTATGTGGGATCAGGCTCATTTTGCCCCATGGCCCCTCCAGAAGGATTGAGCAGGTTTTAAGACCCTGCTGATTCTGCTATCGGACAGACTCGAGCCTTCTATCCCGGCTCCCAACATCCTGAGTGGCAGTTTATGGACAGCAGGCAGCTCTGGACATGCCTGTTGCCGATTGAATGTAGACAGATCTACTATTTAGACACTGGGAGAGAGCCATGAATCCACATTGGTGGTGAAGAAGCACTCAACATACAGAACACAATGGTATAGTGTTACAGTCCTGCTGAGAAATGACAATTCTGAGCATGTGAGCAGTAGGCTGGATCAGTACTGCCCCATGAAAGGTGTCGAAGCCTCTGTGAGAAGTGGCAGTACTGTCCCAACGGTGAAAAGTGTAGCATTTTCACATTAACTATGCTTAAGAACTTTGGGTTATTGAATAGTGCTGCTACATTCTGAGTAATTCCATCCCTTTAAATAAATGAGCTCTTGTATAACCACGACATTGTTGAGTTATTCTGATGATGACAGACTTGCTCAATAGTTCTGGTTCTGTATCTTTAAATGTACTTCAGATCTTTAGAGTATCGGAAGGATAGTTCAGGGGCAACGTGCTCGCCTTGGAAGCAAGACTATGGAAACAGAATTAATAATATGAGGCCGGGAAGCCCAGAAAGAAACACACCAACACAGGTTACAAAGAACATACAATTGCTTTATTTAAAAGCTACAACAGTTACCAAGTCAATTGACAAACGGATAGCTATTCGGCTCTCAGAGTAACATAAAGAACTTCAACGAGGGTTCGATGTGTTAGTGAGAGAGACCGTACATTGGAATACTTGGGCCTTTTATACAGTTCGTCCAGCCCTTGGCCAACCCTCTCGCGGGTTAACCATTCTATGAGCCGGGCCTATGGGTTCCTTGCCAGGTCAATCCTGTAATATTTGCATTTCGATTGATTTTACTGATATAGTTGTACATTTACATGTAGGTCAACGGTAGGACAAGGTCTTAGTTCGCGACCCCGACAAGTGGCCTGCAGGCATATTAATTATTCATGTGTATGGAGGTCACAACGGCCAGAATCTTACTCAGAATGTCATTCGACCTCCATTTTGATGTTCAGGGTGACTTCCATATAACAAGAGAACCTAAAATGGCGGCTTAATCCAAGATGGCGACTTACATTGCTTTCTCTAAGGTCAAGACCTTGCCGTGGAGTTTGTTCGCATATGATGTTTAGACAACTTGGCGTAGGCCAATACACATACAATTGTTACGATAGGAGGCATAATATTGTTTCAATTCCGACAAACCCTCCTTTTGGCCTATGCCAAGTGCTAATATCATTTCTAATATCTTTGTAAATAACTCCATGCATTGTCGTCTATACATCCTGAATCATTATCTGTAATATCTATAGCCATTAGGTCGTTCACCAGAACCTCTTGTAACACAAACGCTTTAGATGCTGTATCTGGGGCATACATTTTGTGCCCTATTGTGCTCACTGCCTGAGCACAACATCCCCCTAGCATTGCACATATACTAGGTAGACATTGGAAACAGCAACAAAGGAATAGCAGGATTCCCAAAATAACCAGTATAACAGAAAGCACCTTCCAACCCCAGGATCGTAGAGAATCCCAGAACCAAGTGCTAATATTCCAATCTCCCACAGGAACATGCACTTCTGAACTAAGGATGTGCAAGTTCTGTATTGCTTTGAAAATTGTCGGTGAGGAATCTGGTACGAAAACACAGCAAGTGGACCCCACTAATTTGCATACTCCACCACGTTCTGCCAGGATGACATCTAATGCCATCCGATTTTGGAGTGCTACCAATCTTATTGCTTTCTGTTCTAGTGTCATATTGTAGAGTATATCTGTGGTCCGATTGATGGTTCTCTCCAGTACCCTTGCTAGCCCCCTAATATTTTCAGAATTTGCTATCTGTCCCCAAAATGGCACAACTGATTTTGCTACATCTCCCAATACTTGCCCAGGGGTATCTCCGTTCTCGTCCCGCCGTGGGCGAGCCTTAGAAACTTCCAATGTACTAGCTATGAATACCCCAGGTAACAGGATTCCTAAATAACAGGTTCCCTGCCAATCCTTGGGCAACCAGGGAAATGCTGAACTACAGCAAACGAAATAGACAGGCCCCCCTACATACAGAGGCCTGTTCTCCCCGGTCAAATTTACAATGTTCACGCAACCTTCAAAGTTTCCCATTGCCCGAGTGCCATTTCTTTGTACACAAAAGGGGACTGAATCGGGGCTATAATTAATAAGAGTAGGAAGGAGGCACAGCGTCCTTATTGCCTATCAGAGCCATTTTAAAGGAAATTAGAGTTTGAAAAGGAAGAGATAGTTTATCAGATGGCCTAATAGAAGCAACATTAGGTTTACTTCTATTTGCAAAAAGCGAGCATCCCAGGGGAGTCAATTCACGTTTCTCAAAATCATTTAAATTAGTTCCATCAAAGTTCCCTGAGATGCTATCATTCCAACGGCCAAAGAATAGTGCTCTAAGAGAGGCATAGCAAGCAGTCGTTAAAGGTAAAGGGTGAATATACCATCCTAGCCCCTTGTTCCAATGTTGCGGTAAATGGGTGCAAATCCAGCAATTACTCTTATTAAAAATGGCATGCGTTGAATTCATTATTATCATTAAAGTGTTAATATGGTACTTTCGTCTATGCTGGGAGTCTCTAGGTGACAAAGTATGAAGGTGTACAGAGGGAGTCAAAGCAGTGGGTACAATCTCAATTGGCAGTAGAGGTTTTAGAGGGTAAATTTCTTCGAAGTACCAAAGTCCCAAAACAGTAATTACACAAATTCCAATTACTATTAACACAACACAGCAATACGTTTTCAGGGCCTAGGCACATTGTTCGTTGTCCGAGTTGGTCACCCCCTAATTTACAAGTCCAATGCGAGCAGCAGCGGTGGAGGTGGCAGGCATCGTAGTTTCTCAATCGACGACCCCAATGTTTGTTGATGGCGACACTACGGTTGCGCAACTTCTTAGTCCTTCCCCAACCCTAGCAAGCAGAATCCCTTTTTTCCTTTTGTTCAAAAAGAACTTTCTTTTACAAGAGAAAACCTTCAATCACTTCTTCTTTCCAGATGCACAGGAAAAACCCGTGCCGTAGTTCTATTTTCTTCGTCGAAGGTCGTACCTGGTGGTACCCACCACTGTTTGATCCGGAAATAGGGTAACGTCACTTCCTGAGGGAAGCAACGTATCGGAGGCGACGGAAGACGCAGAACTTGAAAAAGTGTTTTCCGGAAGTGACCTTTTCAAAGAGTGCGGAGACGAAATGGACTGTTCCCCAAGCTCCACGGGCTCAAAGAAATTCTCCGACACACTCACAGCGCTATTTGCTACTGCAGGATCAGAGATTGTAGCATCAGCGAGGGGTTCTGCTTCTTCTGTAACGTGCGGCGTGGGGTTAGGAAGTTTCTTGACATGCGTCGCGTGGATCCAATGCTTCTTTCCAGCCACCCGCACTGCTGTCTGGGTGACCAACAGCACCTGATAGTGTCCCCGCCAGCGAGGCGCAAGACAGGAAGACCTTTCGTAGGCCTTCACTAGGACCCAACTTCCAGGCTGAATGTTGTGTCCTGGGCCTGTAAACCGTACAGGTAAAGCTGATTGGACCTGATGATAAATGAGATACAGATTTTTAGTCAACTGGTTACAGTAGTCTACAAGCAATACATTTTCGACCTCCCTCGGGGTTTTGGGCTTTGGAAGGCCCCAAATGTTAGCAGGTCTCCCCATCACTACCTCAAATGGAGAGAGCCCAGTCTTAGTTTGAGGTGTGGTATGCATGGCTAACAATACAATAGGTAAGGCATCTGGCCATTTCAGTTTGGTGCCGGCACATGTTTTGGCAAGCTTATTCTTTAGGATACCGTTATGTCTCTCTACCAACCCAGCACTTTGAGAATGTCTAGCCGAGTGAAATCGCTTTTCAATGTGTAACGCTGTGCATATCGGCAAAATTACTGCTGCAACGAAATGGGGACCGTTGTCCGACCAAATTACTCTAGGTAGCCCAAATCGTGGAAAGAATTCCTTTACCATAGTCTTTGCAGTGGTCATGGCAGTGGCATCCTTAACGGGGAAAGCCTCAACCCATTTACTAAAGGCACAAATAATCACAAGAACATATTTTAGACTGTTACACCGTTCCATCTCAATAAAATCAAAGTGGATGACCTCGAAGGGAACAGAAGGGGCCCAAAGCTACCCCTTGGAGTTACTGCCCCCTTCCCCACATTGTGCTGTAAGCAAATCATACAATTCTGAACATGTCGCTGTGCAATCTTCAAAATTTTATCATTCACCAGACTTGTTCTAACATTTTTGTGATCTGCTGAGCACACACATGCGTAGGACCGTGTGCCATCGTACCATCGCCAGTACATATGAATCGGGGAGCAACCATTTCCCTTCAGATGTATCCACCCAACACCCATCGTCATCTAGTTTCCCCATTCCTTCGGCCCACTTTTTAGATTCTTCTATTGTGGCATCAGCTTGGATATCTCGCACAGACCCGATACCCTCATCCATTACATAGGCATCTTTTGTTTCCCTTAAAGCATACATGTCTGCGCTAAGATCTGTGGCTGTTTGCCTGGCTATCTGGTCAGCAAAAGCGTTCCCTTTTCCCACATCGTCTATGACCTTACGATGTGCTGCACATTTCATGATCGCTAACTGACTAGGGAGCGAGAGTGCCGAGAGCAATTGCACTATCAGGGGACCATGCTGAATCTTGGTCCCATGTGAGGTTAGGAACCCTCTTTCCGACCAGAGCTTCCCAAAGTTGTGAGCCACCCCAAAGGCGTACTGGCTATTAGTATATATGTTTACTGTATGCCCTTCGCAGAGTTCACAAGCTCGGGTCAACGCTATAATCTCTGCGGCCTGTGCGGAGTTATGCGGAATTCTCTTAGTTTCAACAACCGTACTCAATGTAGTAACTGCGTAGGCAGCTGTAGATGTACCATCGGGGAGTTTGAAGCAGGAGCCATCACAAAACAGCTCCCCTTCCGCATTGCCCAAAGGAGTATCTATAAGGTCTATCCTGCCCTTCGTTTCCTGTTCAGTAGTATACAGGCAGTCATGTAATTCCTCGTCACCGCAAACAGTATTTTGCGGGAAAGGTAGGAGTTCAGCCGGATTAAGAACACAACACCTCTTAATTTGAATGTGAGGGGCAAACAGAATTAATTCATACCCTGTCAGCCGTGCAGAGGTGAGGTGTTGCGTTTGGGTTTTATTCAATAGGACATCTACAGAGTGAGGTACCATCAAAATTAAATCATGGCCTAGGACCATTCCCTCACTCTGTTTTACAGACGCGGCAGCAGCAGCGACAGCTCGCAAACATCTTGGCAAAGCGCATGCGACAGGATCAAGGGCGGAAGAGTAGTAGCCGCACGGCCTATTCTTCCCTCCGTGTTCCTATGTTAACACAGCCAAAGCACATCCATCACATTCATGCACAAACAACACAAAGGCCTTGTCATAATTTGGAGTACCCACAACCGGTGCAGAGCATAACGCAGTTTTGAGAAGCTCAAATGATCGTTGATGTTCCGATTTCCATGGCAGCGGCAAAGAAATGTCCTTCTTTGTCAAAGCCAACATCGGTTTTATCACTAGTGAGAAGTTCGGGATCCACAACTTACAGTAAGAAGCCATACCTATTAAGGCTCTGACTTCCTTCTGTGTATTTGGAACGGAAATGCCAGAAATGTGTTTTATTCTTTCAGGTGTCAATCTTCTCCCCTCCTTTGACAGGAGGTAGCCTAAATAGGCGACCTCCTGACAACAATATTGAAATTTTTTGAGGGAAGCGTTATGACCGTTTTCAGCCAGATGAATAAGCAACAATACAGTGCCTTCTTTACAAGCACTTACAGAATCTGCAGCTAAAAGTAAGTCATCGACATACTGAAGCAATGTACAAGTAGGTGGCAATTCAAGGGTATCAAGCTGCTCTTTCAAAGCCCTACTATAAATGCTTGGACTTTCAGTATACCCTTGAGGTGCACGAGTAAATGTGAAAGAACGTCCCCCCAAGGTGAACGCGAACAAATATCTACTTTCCTTGTGTATAGGAACACTAAAGAAAGCATTCTTTAGATCCACAACACTAAAGTGCGTAGCTGTAGCAGGGATCATTGTTAGTATCGTTGATCAGGCACAATTGGAAATTGTGGGGCGACAACTTTGTTAATAGCACGTAGATCAATTATGAAACGGTATGGGATTGCATTGTCGCCTTTCTTGTATACAGGCAAAATCGGGCTGTTACATAAACCACCTGCAATCTCTTCAATCACTCCTCGATGCACAAAATTGGAGACAATGCACTTCAAAGCACGCTCGCCCTCAACTGATATTTTATATTGCGGAATGCGTGGTAGTTTAACTCCATATTTCAAAACTATTTTAACGGGTTCGATCTGTAGCACCCCGACATCATTGTCGTCAACCGCCCACAAACATTCCGGAACAACGCTAAACTCAGGAGGCAATGGTCGAGTCAGAAACTGAGAATTGGGAAGTTGCTGTGGTGAAACCGTCAGTCGCACTTCGTCAGAGGAACAATTAATTACTGCATTCAGTTTCTTCAACAAATTTAACCCCAGCAAATTCTCTCCACAGTTCGAAGTCAGGAGGAAGGGACAATGGTCCGTGAAGGGACCCAAAGAAACAGAGACCGGCAAAGAAACCGGGCAAGCAACTGGTATGCCAGAAAACCCTACTGAAACATTTGTTTGCCCTGACAGTGGAATGTTTGGAACCCGGGAATGATCAATGGAGCACTTCTGTGCTCCAGTGTCTTATCAAAAACTGATGTTTCCTATTCCCCACTAACAATTCAAAGTAGGGACCTTTCTGATTAACGGGAATAGGTGAAGGTTCCAAACCCTGCTTCGGGCAGTCCTAACAAAATAAAATGTTGTCGGAAGGAAGCTCTTCAGAAAGGTAGGCAGCAGAAGGGTGATCAAATATGTTTCTTGTGTCCACACTCGAAGTCTGATTTTCCCGTGAAAAAGGTTCCTGAGGATCTTGCGAGAACTGACCTCTTTCAGGGCCCCCCGCTCCGGGGCGACCTCTAGGTCGTCTACCCATACTCCCAAATGCTTTGTTTGACCTTTGGCGAAGGACAGGGCACTGTGCTCGCCAATGACCTTCCTGGCGGCAATAGGCACATTGATTAACATTCACAGGACCCAAAGGAGCGTTTCCTTTTGGGACATACTGACCTTTGGTCTGTGAAGTACCTCCTCTGGGATTTGTAACAATTTGTTGTAACAATACTTTAGTCTTCAAATCTCCTTTCCTCTTCTCTATTTTCTCTTTTTCATTATTAACACGGTTCTCATAATACTGAGCCATGTGCAAAACTTCAGATTGAGATTTCGCCTGCCAAGCGCTCTCAGAGGACATAATCTGTGACTGGATGTCGGGCAACAACCCACGTACAAATTTGTCCACAAACAACCTTTTCCCAGACTTTGTGCCCAAGTCCTGTCCACTGAAGTCAGAGAATACCTGTTCGAATCTATTAAAGAACTCGGTGGCACCTTCAGTTTTTCCTTGAACACAGGCCGTAAGCTTGTCCCAAATAATTCTTTTCTCAGGAATTATGGTTTTCAATTTTGTGACAATTCTATCAGGCAAAGTAAGTATTACCTGAGGCGATTTCTCACCAGCTGGTCTTTCCCCATCAAACCTAGTCATGTTAGCCCACGTATCTCCCAACCCTGGCACATCGTCTATTGTTCGAACCTGCTTCCATAAATCTACGGGCAGGAGCACAGGGAATAGCAAGTCAATATCACTTAAGGTGAACACAGAGGACTGCAAAACGGACTCTATCTCTTTGTAGAATCCTGTCGGGTTTTTCCTAATATCGGGAATTGATTGTCTAATAGTGTTCACTTCCTGTTGTGAAAACGGGACGTGAACAAATTGCGATACATAATGTGCAGGGATGTCCACAGGGGTGCACCAGTCCCAGCGTTAGCGGGAATCTCAACCTTTGGGGCAAATGTCGGAGGAACCTCTCTCATAGGCAACTGAGATATAGGTAACTCTGACCGCTTACTAAGCAACAGAGCCAGGTCGAGCGCTAAGGCAGCTGAAGAAGTGTCGGGCGAAAAAGCCCTCTTACAAATACCCAATAACTCTATAGGACAACTAACCTTCTTCCTTACACATTCATCCTGCAGGTACTGTACCATTACCTGAATCACCTTCCTCTGCATTTCTACTGTATACTAACTATACGTGTCATATACTTCATCCGGCGGTATCGATGAATCCGAGATCCATCGAATCGCATCTTTGGTACAAATTCGTACTCCCTCAGATGCCGATCTACGACACGGAAGGAACCGTTTCTGTACATACATACTGTCGTCTTCACCATCCTCATCCCGTAATTTTTCAAAGTCCCTCTTATATACTCAAACAATCTCTCAACATGACCATGTACTTTCTCCTCTGTGTCCCTTGAAAGTGCTAAAGTATTTAGATCCCTCACCCCTTGTGGGAGATCCGTATTATGTAATCTACCCCACATTACACATAAATGAGTCCCCAAACCTTCGATAAAAACATTTTTCTCGGGAAAATTGCCCATATTTGATAATGTGGAAAAAACATTAACTTGATCACCTCTCTCCATTCAGTGCTTAGCCCATGCAAATAATTCCTGTTTCTTATCTGCAGAAACAGTATTTCGAGTAACAATCTTTGACCCCGCACCCCGATCAACTTCAGTCAATACAGAACCACTCGGGAGCGGAGGTGTGGGCAAATTCAATGAGGGTGCAACTATCGGCGCAAGAGGAAGCGGTGGTAGGATAGGTGGAGGAACAACAACCGGAGGAATAGGAACAGTAGGTTGTACAGGGGGAACAGGAATAACAGCAGGAATAACAACAGGAATGGGAAGAGCACCAGGGAGAGGATCATACTGAGGTGGCGCAGAGGCACCAGGCCTGCGTTCGTTTAACAATTTTTCAATAAATTCTTCAGAAGCATGGAAATCTTTAGAGAGATACATTTTCTGGATACCGAGTGAGAAAGCCCTATCCATATTTTTGACTGACTCCGAATGTTTTTCCTTATCATATAACAACGCCTTTTCGGCATTTGTTTTATGACGGCGTGCATGTTTATCCCTACTTTTAAGCTGCTGCAACGCTTCTTTTTTCCAATTCTGCAAAACATCGAATGCTGCAGGTCTGGCCTTCTTTTTTAGCAAGACCGATTCTAGGTATTCAATACGGGGGATCTCGAAACTACCATTGATTGGCCACTGAAATTCGGAGGCATGTCTGGTTTGTCTGTGCCAAATATCATTAAATACTATACTTCCAATGCCATACTTATAGTATATAGTACATGCCGGCGACCCCACCTGTGGTGCCGGGCGGCTAAATTCCAAAGATTGTCGATCGCTGCGGAACAGAGCCCTAAAGCAGCTAGACAATTTCCCAGGCATTTCACAAAAAAATTGGTGTTACCTGGTGAATAATTGTGTCTGCAGATACAATACGCCAAATTCAAATTGTCAGGGTTAAATTAAGAGTCGGGTCACGACTGCACCTGACCAAACCTAAGGAGGACTGTACGGTTTACCAAAGAACTTACCTAACAAATTTTACCTTGTGTTTGGTGGTTTCGGCAAATCTGCCCGCCTCAAAAATGGACCCTCGTCAAGATGCCGTGTCAGACCACACGACTATCGTCCAAGGATCGGATCGTGCAGCGCTGCCGAGGTATCACGTCTCGTTCGGTCGGGCCCGCAGTATCACACCGTCCGATCCCGGTTCGATAGTCTGCGTCAACCTTCAATGATCCGGCATCAATCTTGAGGGTCCCTATTCGGGCGCCAACTGTGGAAACAGAATTAATAACATGAGGCCGGGATCCCAGAAAGAAACACACCAACACAGGTTGCAAAGAAAATACAAGTGCTTTATTTAAAAGCTACAACAGTTACCAAGTCAATTGACAAACGGATAGCTATTCAGCTCTCAGAGTAACATAAAGAACTTCAACGAGGGTTCGATGTGTTAGTGAGAGAGACCGTACATTGGAATACTTGGGCCTTTTATACAGTTCGTCCAGCCCTTGGCCAACCCTCTCGCGGGTTAACCATTCTATGAGCCGGGCCTATGGGTTCCTTGCCAGGTCAATCCTGTAATATATGCATTTCGATTGATTTCACTGATATAGTTGTACATTTACATATAGGTCAACGGTAGGACAAGGTCTTAGTTTGCGACCCCGACAAGTGGCCTGCAGGCATATTAATTATTCATGTGTACGGAGGTCACAATGGCCAGAATCTTACTCAGTATGTCATTCGGCCTCCATTTTGATGTTCAGGGTGACTTCCATATAACAAGAGAACCTAAAATGGCGGCTTAATCCAAGATGGCGACTTACATTGCTTTCTCTAAGGTCAAGACCTTGCCGTGGAGTTTGTTCGCATATGATGTTTAGACAACTTGGCGTAGGCCAATACACATACAATCGTTACGATAGGAGGCATAATATTGTTTCAATTCCGACAAGACGACACAGAGCAACACAGGTTCGATCCCTCGGTCCACGCAACACAGGTTCGCTCCCTCGGTCCGCGCAACACAGGTTCGCTCCCTCGGTCCACGCAAAACAGGTTCACTCCATTGGTCCGCGCAACACAGGTTCGTTCCCTCAGTCCGCGCAACACAGGTACGCTCCCTCAGTCCGCGTAACACAGGTTCGCTCCCTCAGTCCCCACTTAGAAACCTCTGGGTAGTACACGCATTATAAATAACCAATTAAAATAAAAAGAAATACATCTGTTGAGAAGTGCTGGGGCCTTGTCAATAAGAGTGTAGCAGCTCAACTGAGAAGTGCTGATGTTGTCCCATCAGAAGTATAGCAGCCCCACTAAGATGAACTAGCATTGCCTCAACAAAAGCATAGTATTATCGCTGAGAAGATTCAACAATTATAGAAGCCCTGTTACAGCAGTACTATCCCATCAAGAGTATAGTGAGCGAACTGAGGAGTACCGGCATTGTCCCATTTCAAATATGGCAGCTCTACTAGAAAGTGCTGGCTGATACGCACCGCTCCCCGCCCATAGCATTCACCCTCACCACGTGCACACTCAGAGATATGCAAACGGTGTCATTTGCCCTCTCCCTGCCCCTGCTCCCTGCCCCCTCCCTCGCTTTGCATCTGCCAAGAGTGGTGCACAGATGGACAAATACACCAAACCCAAATCGATTTTTATAAATTGAGGGACAGACTTGTTTTGCATCTGTGCCTCCATTTCTAAAAATCGTTTTGGGTTGGTTATACCTCTACATCTGTGCACCAACACAAAACGATTTTTAGAAATTGAGGGACAGATGCAAAGCAAGAGCCTCTTGCTTCGCATCCGTCCCTCAATTTCCAAACATCGTTTTTCCCCGGCTTTTAAAAGGTCCATCCATACTGCGTCTCTTCTTTCTGGCCTGGGGTGTGGGGGGCTCAGCACCGACTTCATTCTGCCGGGGATGGGGCACGGGCCCTGCAGCCCCCCGTACTCGGTGCCCCTGCTGTCCAGGGCTTTAAGTGTGATGAGAAATCGAGAGGGGAGGCTGCAATGAGAGGGTGTGGCCTAAATTATGGGCGTGACCTGAAGTGTACCCAGCACAGGAATAAATAAGAAACGTGTCGAGTTACTGACAAGCCAGTGTCGAATTGCACTGTGCTGTTTCATTGGTGCTCAATTAATTTTATTTCATCCAATAGACTGTGTCAAAATTCAATTGAATGAAACCAATGGAATCCGGCACCAACAAAATAGGGACCATTACAAAAAAAATTGCTTTTATTTTTTGTCCCCTGCTAGGGATTCCAACCTGAAACCTGCCGCTGACAAACCACTGATGCAGCACACTGTGCTATTTCATATGTGCACAATTTCTTTTGTTTTTTGTTTTATGCAATAAACATCTTGGCACATGAAGCCCATTAGCACCCTGCAGAGGGCGCCAGCCAATCAGGATACTCAGAACGTGGGCTCTACTGTATGGTAGAAGCCTGCTTTCCGAGCTGTCGGACAGCCAGCGCCCACTTCCCCGCTCCCCCTCCCCGGAACCCCTTCCCATTTCATCTCATAGCACCCGCGTAGTGTCCTACGTGGGTACTAACAGTGTTTTTTTTTTTTAAATCAAAAAGAAACTTACCTTAGATGCGCAGCCTGACGCTATGCAGTCCTGTCCAACAGGATTATACAGCGTCGGGCCATTAGCATCCATGTAAACAACTACACAGGTGCTAATGGTAATATGCCCCTCAGTGGCGGGCCCACCCTGTAGGTAACGTCCTGCCACCCTCATTAAGACACCCTCGCTGCACTCAGGTCCTTAACTTGGGTGGCAGGCTGTTACGTACAAGGTAGGCCCAGCACCGACGGGCATATCCCCTCATTATGGGCTTTATGTGTCAAGCAGTCTATGAATGAAACAAACGAAATCCACCCCCTAAGTAATAGCACAGTGTAACATGACACTGGTTAGTCACCGGCAGTGTGCACAGAAAGAAAAAAAAAAGTGGTTGTTAGGGCTGTCTGGGTTAGTGTGAGCCCGCTCGATCAAGTTTTTGGAAGACTGCCGGGGCTAGCCCCAGCCCACTTAAAGCCCTGCCCCAGCCAGAGCCTCGACCTGTGCAGCCAGCGCTTTAACTGTTTAGCTGGCACCAAAAATAGAGGGGGTGGGGCTATCTGGGAGATGCGCATCCAAGGAGACATGGCCTAACCAGAGGTTTAGGCAAGATCAAGCTGCCGACCCCCACCAGGGCCTCCCTTCAACTAAGTCATGCAGCTACCATCCTGGGGTGATTTGTGCATCTCCTAGCGGTGGCGCATAGTCTCTTCAGGCATCCCTTTAACTCAGAGATTCAGCAATCACCTGATCGCTACATCAACTACTTAAAGGGATGCCTGGCAAGGGCCGGTGCCATCATTAAGAAAGACTAGGCTTTTTTTTCTATAAAGCCTGAAGATCTCGCACATGAGAGAAAGCTTTAGGTTTTATACAAAAAAAGGCCTTTGCTTCTAGTTGCCTTACCGGCAGGGCAAGCTAGGGAGCATAGGGAGCCGCAGTGCTGCCCCATCTCAGAAAGATTTTTTTGGAGACCGGGTAGCCCCGGCCCACTTAAAGCCCTGTGTGATGCCCTGGCCTACATAAACCATCTCTGTGCCACTAGTTAATGTGCCATGCTGTCAAGGAGGCTCTGTGGCTCCATAGGTGTCAGCACCTTGGGCACAGGCCCAACACTTCTATGCAATCTTTCACATTGATGGGCTGCAAGGAGAATACATTTTGTTTATTTATTGGGTATTTATAATGCGCCTATACAGCAAAAGGTGTGTCAAGGCGCAACAAGACAAAGATGTTTTTTTTTTTATATAGGGATGAAGAAAACAAAAACGGTCCAACTAGGCCTTGTGTTATTCGGCTCATGCAAGTGCAGTAAAGAGAAGTGCAGGGGAGGGAGGAAGTGCTGGTCAGGGCGGAAGGACCCATGGGTTATGCGAGTGCCAAGGGGAGGCCAGATGGACAAGTGTCAGGGGAATGCAGAGTGCAGGGGAAGGAAGGTCCACGTGCTAAGTGCGAGGGACAGGGTTGGAAGGGCTGAAGGGGTTCAGACCCAGCCAGGCTAGTGCAGGGGGAGGGAGCTCAGAAGTGCAAGTGCAGGTTGGGGGTGGGGGGTCTCAGGGGAGACCAAGTACAGGGGTAGACTTGTCAAGGAGGGCCTTGTGCCCTGTAAGAATCTGAAGGAACCAAGCAGCCAGTCAAAAGGGGCAGAGGGGTACATTAGCAGGGGGATGGGGGAGGAGGGTCTTGAGAAGCCTTTGGAACTTAAGGAAATCCAGCTCAGGTCTGCGAGAGGCAGGGAGGCCATTCCACTCTCTGCTTAGAAATGTATCTGATCTGCAGACAGTTGGAGCTAGAAGACCCAAGCCCTCTAGCAGGGAGGCATTTAGGGAGAGAGAGCTGGATGTAGCGGGGTCCCAGGCCCCAGAAAACCTTGTGGATGATGCAGAGGGTCTTGAACTTCATCCTTGCAGCAACCGGGAGCCAGTGGAGAGATTTTATAACTGGAGAGATGTGGTCCCTGGGCTTGAGGCCAAGAATAAATCCTATTCTGGATTAGTTGAAGGGGCGAAGGGAGGAGTTGGGCAGATTAAGAAAGAGGCTGTGGCAGTAGTCCAGCCTGGAGAGGACCAGAGCTCTGGAGACATTGAGTTTCTGGGGGAAGGCGAGGAAAGGGAGAATGCCTCTGAGGAGGTGCTGCTAAAAGTGGGCCTTCTTGGCAAGGTCTGTGATGTGTGGAGAGAAGGAGAGAGAGGAGTCAACGATGACACCAAGGTTTTTATGTCTCACAGCAGGGTGAGGGAAGGGGGCCATGGAGAGTGCCCAGACTGTAGGAGGGCAAGAGGGAGCTGGGGTCCCAATGAGAAGGATCTCAGTCTTACTGGCATTAAGGCAGAGATTGTTAGCAGTGCACCATGCCTGAATAGCAGGTAGACAGTCAGGAATGAGAGAGGAAGAGGAGGAGGCAGTGGAGGGAAGATTGAAGGAAAGATGCGTGTTGTCCACATAACACTGTAATTTAGGAGAGAAGACGGGGATCAAATGGCCTAGAGTAGCACGGTTGTTGTTGAAAAGCCAAGGCGAGAAGACACATGGGGCAAGTACAATAACTAATACATGGATTGTTAATCCACCTGTGTATATTTATGAATGTTTATTTGTGTTATGTTATATCACTTGGTTGTGTAAAATGTTTGGATTTTTTTTCTGCATGTTAACCTCACTAAACAATTTTATTTGCGCTTGGAGGCTCATTTGAGATTCAAATGTAACTCTAAAACAGTGGGGGGGTTTGCAAAATATCACCTGTTTAAGCACCCACCTCATCACAGGCATGGAGGTATGCATATCTGGCAGTATTCCAAGGGAATATCATCGGTGGTAAATACTACTTTATTACAAAGTGCTATTTCACCTTAAAAATCTGTCAATTTGTACCCCCAAACCAGAGATGGGGGTACAAAATCTTTAACAGTCCTCAGAAAAAAAAATCCTGTACATGAAGGAAGCGCACATATTTCCCTTCAATACCGGTACACAACTTTTGGAATGGGGACATTGGAAGGAGGCGATGCACAACCCTCTCCCCACCTTTCTCATGTAGTGCATAAAAGGGCACCTCAAATGTACAGTAGAGGTATGCACCACTACCCCACAGTCCATCTGCAGGGTGGAAATAGATACAAAAATCAGTAAACCGTGAATGGTATCCAGCAGTACCACTACTGCTACTACGATACAGTGGTAAAGCTGTAAATGGACAGATTTTTAGGAATACCACCAAAGGTAGTCTGCGGCAAAAATCTGCACAAGCTGCAATGAAGCCCCTAGTTTTAGAACTCTGCAGATTTATAAACATTCGGTGATATCACTTTAAGTCAGAAGTGAACATGGCCCCTTGCATGATGGGTTGAAGGGGCACTTGCGACTCCCTTCTCGCATAGACATTCACTTTGCCGTAGGAGTTGCAGCGCTGCATGCTGCGCCCCCGTCAGTAAGGAATGTTGACATCAATTTGCTCTTCATGTGGGAGTGCTCGACCAACAATCCAAGGAGGAGGGCGTCTTTTTTTTTTTTAAAAAAAAAAACATTTTATTTTAGTTTAAAATATATACAAAATACGAAACAATAAACAAACAGGTAATATATACATCCAATATTGTAATGCAATAATACAATAAAACAAATCTATTTCTTATTAACCTCCTCCAAAGGCCAAAGTTCACATAAGGGTGACTTATATGAATCCTCTCCTCTTCCCCATCCTTGTCTCAAACACCACGACGTGGCTTTGGACTATGTTACGTAAATGTTGCAGTGACCTTGGCTACTTCGGCCAGAGCTGGCTCGAGGCATGGGCAGTCCGTGCCGACCAACGGGCCCCGTGCCCTTGGGGGCCCCGCAACTACCTGCTGCCGTGACTATAAGAAGTAACAGATTTTGTTTGTGCCTGTTGTAGAGAGGCTGTAGGCTGTGCTGTCAGCTCCCAGGCCCCCTGTGATGCGCTTCTATAGACAAATACCCCCTGCCCCCAACCCACCTCCCCTGCAGCCTTTCAGACCCGTGGGGCCTCACAGTTAGGGCACATCACGCTCATTCTTTAAAGTAATGGTCCACTTAAGAACCTTGGTTTTGGACAGGGGCTTAAATGGGGCGTTTGATTCTGAAAGCACATACAGAAAAACTAGTTGCCGCCAAATCTGTCTTCTTTGAAGTCAATTAAAATATGTTGACAAAAAAAAATAGTTGTGCACTATCCCAATAGTATTCATATGTCCTGCATTTGGTGTGTGAAATGCATTTTTCTATTTTATGTGGGAGAATGTCACATTTGACTCGCAACATATAAAGCATGCCTTTGTGAAATGATGCAAAAGGTTACAATTTTCACATTATCTTTTGTTATGTATAAGTCTTGAGCGACAGCCTACAAGCCATTTTTTATAATTTTGTGGAATTGCATTCTGGTATTTGTAGGCTTCAAGATGGGGTGAAAATAGCACAACATTTGTGCTCTTTTTGTTTAACATATTTCTATAAGGATTTCTATATTGTTGGAATACTTTATGATGTGTGTATTTTTCAAGTCCGATTTATAAAGCAGAGTATTGTTGAAAGCCAAAGGTCGTGGTTAGGAGGGGAAAGGATCAGAAAGCCCATTTGTTCTGATGATTTACCATGTCCATGGATGTGGCAAGCGAGGTTGATAGACTGAAGACTTTCTACCTGGCCTTGTTGAATTTCAGGATACAAGTTGAGATTACATGTGGGTTGACAGCGTTCTGCCACTTTTTTCACAGTACCCACTCCATCCCCCTTGGGTGTTTTTGAGGCCAGCATGCAAACAAACTTGTTTGCTCACGTTTTGTCCCACCAGGATTTGAACCCACTAACCCACAAAATCACACTAAAGTGTCTTCAAAGCACACGTCTTGTATTGATATTTTACTTTCCATTCAATATTTCAATATCGATTTTTGATTTAAAAGGATGCACACCTTTTATACTTTGCAGTAGTGTTCTAGGAAAATCTCCTCTAGCTGTTTTTATTAAATCTGGGTATTGATGATTCATTTTGTGAAAGACAATGCTCATTTCTATTTTGAATGTTTTCTATTAGGAAAGGCCAGTTGAATTAAATGTCCGTATTTCACTTTAGGATACGTTCAGTCCCGGTGCGTATGTTAATGATCCTCCACACTTTTTTTGGACTTCAGCCCTATTGATGACATTAGAAGACCTGTGGAATTGCTTACTCTGACTGCCTCAGTACCTTTCTGGTAAATAAACTGTGTTATGATTGCACTATCCTGCAGCAAATGCAGTTTGCCCTGTCTGGGCCAGGACCAATCCCTCCCCTTACATCCTAGGAACATGCAGTCACATTAGGTATGTTTGGATTACTTACTGTTGATCTTCATTACTCTGTGTCCTGCTCTTCCTCGTCACAGTACTTTCTTTTGAGGTATCCATCTCCACAAATGATTCAGCTCACTTGGTTGGCTACTCCAAAGTAAGCCTCACTCCTGATATTGCTGGAACCATAATAGTAACAGTGAAAAGTCAGATATTGACTGTCAGTTTATTTGATCCCTACGGATATTAATGACTAATTTTGTGACATCATTTTCTGCGATGCAAATAAAGGGGCACCACGCATCTTGTACCACCCAGAGCCCCACAAATCCTAGTGCTGGCCCTGCGCCAGAAGGATCACTTCCCAGACAGTAATGTGGGTTATCCTGAGATGAGCCGTTGCCCGGGCCGTTTCACACATTACAAAGTGCTGGCTCCGCCGAGTGGTGTCGAGCTTATCCCGGCCCTGTAGCCAAAGTGGTTTGGCACTCACGGCAGAGCTGGGAAAGAGACTGCCGAAGGTAAGGCCTGCCTCAAGTGAAGGAGTAAAACCACAGAGCCAAGGGGGTATGTATTCTTCTGTACTTATGACGCTCTGTCTCTTAAGCCAGGCTTTGTGTCCTCTTCACAGACACAGAGAAGGAACCCTTTATTGAATTCTCAGCCAGGACAACGTTTTAGTCTTAGGGAAACAACGTGGACAAGGGCCTAAGGTCATTCGCCAGATAGGTTATGCCCAGCCATGTGGAGCCCACCACCACTATATCTATTTTGGGGGATTCAGCTTTAAAAAAATTATTATTCATCCAATAGTTAAAACAGTTAGCAAAGTTGTACGGATTTGAAAGTTTGGCATTAGTGGTGACTGGTACAAAGATTTGCTTATCACCTACATAGTTCAAGAATTCTAGACTCAACTTTATATTCAATATATCAGGATGCCGCAGGTAAAGATGAAAAATAATAGGTAAAATGCAGAACCTTGAGGGCTGCCTCAATTTACTGGATTCTGATCAGATGACAACCAGGAGTCGATACACATTGAATCATGTCTTTCAAAATGGACTCTAAATATTTCAGGACAAGGTGAATATACCTGCGACATTCAAAAACTCAACTAGGATCTTATGATAGCCAGTACTGAATGCCAGAGAAAGATTGTGGAGAGCCAGAGCCGCAGCTCCATCGAGTCCCACTCAAAGCCTCAAGTTGTCCAAAGCGATGATACGGTTTGACTCCATCCTTCTCCCCGTCTAAATTTTGTCTGGAAAGGGTCGAGTTGTTATTGTTTTCAATGAAGGTTTGAAACTGATTGATCGCTGTAGTTTTCAGTAGATTGTCCAAGAAGGGGAGAATCGAAGTAGGCCGGAAGTTACTATATTTCAGAAGGACCAAGATGCGCACAAAAGTGTCCTGACAGGAAAACAACTTTTTCAATGGAAACAAATTCCTATAATTTTGCACAGCTTAATTGTTGTGTGCTCCAAGTGCAGTGTTTTGAGATCGTCTTGGTATATCAATTTATAGCGGGGGATTCCTTCTTCTAACTAAAAATAACCGAACACATCTATATGTCCATTACATTTCTTCTTTGTACCTACTAAGGCATTTATTATGTATTAATTTAACACAAAAAATATAAATGTTGTCACAAATATACAATGGAAACAGGCAATCACATTTCTATATACAATATGAAAAATATATTAAAGATAGACACAGAGGGGAGGTTTAGGTTACTCACTGGGAATTACCCTATTATAATCATGTTGCTTAAGATGACCTACTCCTTAATAAATGCCTTTATCTGTCTCTAACAATTGCCATCAGTAAATCAATCTCAAACAGTCATTTGTAGGTTCAGGGGTCAGAAGGACCAAGGCCACATTTCTTCAAGAGTGGTGTGGCTACAGCTGGTTTAAGCGACTTAGGAACCAAGCGTGACTCCATTTTGTTGGCAGTGGGTCCCAAGGAGCATCCATGAGGCAGTCAAATCATGAAAGCTGCGTTCTGAAAGCAACTATAATTGTAGCAGTTTAGGAAGGGCACTAGCCCTTGTGTTGGTAGTGTGTTTGCTCATTATATAATTGTTTTGGGAGCATTAATTGCAAACATAGTGGTGATACACTGCATCCATTTTTGCAGAAAATTATTTTCTGAGAGACTCACATTGGGAACTGCTAGATTATAATTGCCTTTTATAACGTGCTAAATACCAGTTCTAAGCACGAGACTGGGAATTGGACCTGTGTTGCTATGTGTTGTCTTGTTTCCAAGACAAACGCGTCACCTCTGAGCTATCCTCCCAGCCCCAATAAAATAGATCCACGATTGCTTGAGGATTGTGAAATGCTTCTAAAATATTGAACAGTTCCTTCCGGAGATCCTTTGTCAAAGTTATCCTGGACATAAACAAATATTTTATGCCCAAGTAAATCATTTTTTGTAGTGAATGTCCTGCACCCAATGCTTTTTATGTTTCTTTTTTTCATTTTCAAGTTTAGTTCTGGTGAGTCCCATGGGATTCTTTTCTTGTAGCAGTGTCTTGTATGGATTTATTAGGACTGCCTATAAGGTAGTGATCTTGGTCTCCATCTTCAGGAAGAGTTCATCACTGCGAGAATGGGTATTTCGTTTCTAGTCGACTCAAGGCGCTCTGCCAATTTATAGAGCGCAAGGGTTTTCCGAGGTCTTTAGAAGCTTGTTGAACTTGGTAGTTAAAACCTGAAGAAGGAAGAAATAAAGAAATTGCGAAGTGATTTGACTATCGGAAGTGAAGTCTTTAAAGTTAATAGCATCAATTGGAGAAAACATGAGCATCTTTGTCCAAAATGTTAGTCGCCCAAAATAACTGGGTGGGTATATTTTTTTTAAGGATGTCAGCAGCAACATCATTTAATAATAATAATTTTGCATTTATATAGCACTGATGTGTGGTGATCATTTATCAACCTCGGAAGGATGAAAGGCTGAGTTTGGCTCTGCCGGGATCTGCACGGATGTCAAAGCAGGGCTCTACTCGCTGTGCTATCGGACCAGCTATACCAATATGAAGGTAAAAAGTAGACTGCCGAGGAGGGCAAGAGTAAGCATTTGTGAGCGGCTCACAGCCTGGGATAGGTGTCAACATTATTTTGTTTATTAATATTTCTGTTTTAAAAAATTAGAGCGATGCCCTCACCTCGGCCAATGGGTTAGTTGTTAATCCTGTAATTAGCAGCAATCGGGTCTCTAAAGAGAATGAAGGACACAGTCATCTAAGCTAAAAACAGGCCTCTGTTAGGAAAGGAAGTAAGATGTTATTGTGAAATAAAATATGAAAAATGTGCTCTTTGGCACCAGCACATTGGCATTTCACTTTCCGTCCCGACTGCCTGGAATTCCCTGCAGCTGACTTTTCGATCTATCGCTTTGACTTTAGATTTTAAAAAGGAGCTAAAGACAGTGCTATTCAATCAGTCTCCTGATTAGTCGTCCCCTGCTTCTCCCCTTCATATACTGACCCTTTCTGAGTTTGATTCTTCACAATGTTGATTCTTCTTGTTTTGTTTTGTGTTGTCCTATGTGCGCCCTGAGCCTTGTGGGCGTGGGGCGCACTGTATAAGAATTCTAATAAATAAATAAATAAATTGATGGTGACATTTATGACAGGTGAATTCCCTTCGGAGAGCACATTGTAGAATCACCTGCGTAAAGTTAGCCAAGATTTAGGGTTTCTGCGGAGTCAAAATGTCTAGGAAACATAGGCGATATTAAATGAACACTGAAAGCTTAGCACCAACCTTTACCTGAAGGAGATCCTCAAAGGTACATGCATACTTTTGGCCAGTGGGAATAAAGGTGCACTCTCGTGTGCCCTGCTCTACACTGGCGAAGACAGGCTAGACTGCCTCCATTTCCCGTGAGTATGGTGTGCCCGCTGTATAACGTGACCGTACGGTCCAGTGTACACGTGCCCTTCACTGCACTCCAGTGGCGGGCATGTTAAAGTAGCCAATCGGGCAGTAATGATCATTTTGGGAGCAGAGAATGATAAACAGTGCACCAGAAGGCAGGCTGTAACTATCTCAGGAATCTCTCTCCGGTCTCAGCCCGTTCACTGAATCTGACAAGGGACGGAGCAGAATCTGAGGAAACGAGGATGGTTATAAGAATGTGCTAACAGCATTATTGTGCTTGGAGGTGGACAATAATGTGTTGTTGTTCCTTAATCTCCTTATACTTCACTGCCTTTTGCCTGCGGCCTTTGTTTGACAGTCATTAACGGGCCCTTTTAACCAGTTCTACTGCAAGCAATATTGAAATCATTCAAGTGCAGGTAGACAATTTAATTATTACTGTATTTTCATCAACCGAATGACACAAGATTTGATCATAAATCCAAACAGAAACTATCTGAAATCCATTTTTAGCAGAGTAACCAGTTATAATCCATGAAGCATAATCTCTTTCAGTAACACAATGTGTATGCCATGCCATCTGGTGAGGGAAGGATAGCCTGAGCTGAAAGGAAGGTCTACTAATCAGACTCTCTTTTCATGACGCAGCAGGCCAAAAACATAGTGCAAACATGTGCTTTGGCTGAGACAGTCTCCTGACATCCCCAGCACCAGCCCTGCAGTGGCAGCAGGGCAGGTTCAAAGGTCACATGTACATTTCTGACAGCGGATGGAACACAAGGTCCCAACAGGTAAAGGTGTTTTTTAAATGATCTGCGCCTCTGATTCAAACATAAAAATGGCTTACCTTAGTGGCAGATTAAACTGTGAAGATAAGCCATGTCTGGTTGCAATATGGTGGCTACTAGGATCCCACAACTATACAGCCACAGCATTTAGATATCATATTAGTGTCAGCATGGTGAGCAGTGCTTAAGCCATGGCAGGGATGATGCGTATTAGCTATCATGGCTGTAAACAGCTATCTGGGACCCTTGCTCAGTAAGCTGCCTCTGTGATACCCCCGGAGGATGGTGACCCTTCCACACAGGGCACAGAAACACTCCCCCAAGCGGCCCCTTGGGAACCAGTGCTACAAAGGCAATCCTGACATAACAAAGCCACTGTCACACCAGGGTGCTGATCACTGAAGTCCTTTTTGAAATCAGCAGACATTTAAAAGGTGCTGATCGCTGAAGTCCTTTCGATATCAGCAGACATTGGAAGGGTGTGGGGTTCCAGAACCTAAGTTTCTGCTTGTGCTCACCAAACGTTCCGCCCCCTCTGCTACCTGCTGACTGAGCAATCTGGGTATGTATGAAGGAAACAAAACAATTGTTAGAGCAGCCTGGACTGAACCCCTGGCAATAATCATGTTGCCTTTATAAGGAAAGGAAACCTCCTGCTTAGGTGATTTGACCTTTGGACTCTCGGAAGAAGAGAAGGAATCACTAGAACTTTTGTTGGGAATGCAGTCTATTCCAAAACTCTCTGCAATTGAAGACAGCGAGCTCTAACAATCCCCAGGGAATATTGGGGGATGAAACTGCTGTGGACACAGGCCTGTGCACCGGAGCCAGGATCCTGCTGACTGGAGGTGCAGACCCCCCTGCATGTGCCAGAAACATCCGGGAGTGGAAGTGCGGAACTAAACACTCACCTTGTCTCTAAAGATCCTGCATGGGGCCTCACAGCAACCCAGAAGCATCTTGAAACCCTTTTCACTGCTTCAAGACATCTTCAAGCCGAGTTGAACATGCTTGACTCAGTTTGTGGTGCTACAGTAACTGCTGTGTTGTTTTTTGCCACTGTACGAATTTCAAGCCATTCATTTGCTTCTTCAAGCTGTCTTGATGCCGACTACACCCAGTGAAGTGCATCACTTCTGCGACTCAAGTTCCTGCTTGCCTCTGTGGAAGCACCTGACCCGACCCCGGTTGCTGACTCAATCCAACAGGAGCAAAACCTGGCTCTTTACATAGTGTCATGGGCACTACAGCACCTGTTATGTTTTCCTCCTTCCCTCCTGTCCATAATGTAAGAGTACCTGGTTGTAACAGTGCCTTGATGCCCTTTGGTTTTGTGTACTTAATAAATGTACAAGTAAATCTCGTCACAATACGGCTCGAAAGCCAACTCGACCTGTCGCAAACCATAGATTTGCAAGTGCCAAATGCTGACTCGACCTAGCAGAAGCATAATTTTGACCCGGTTTGACTGCCAACCCGAGCTGTTGGGACCCATTGACTCCAACTGTCTGAAGCGCTGACTCGACCCACAGAGAGCCCCGTCTCAACAGTGGACCAAAGCGCCTCAACCGTCATGACACCAGCTCAACCACAGGAAGGTGCCCAAAATCCCGGCTTGACACTGTCAAGCATCCAAGTCAAAGAGAACAATTTATTTGAAGACCCCCTGTCCCAGCTGGTCCACCTTAAAGTACAATAGAGACTTTAATGCCTTCCTTTCTTGTGTTTTGAAGAGATAACCTTGAAAATGTGTATTGCAGCTGAAATCCTTTGCCTGAACACCCCTGTCTATGAACCCAATGTTACATGTATTCTCAAAGTCTGCATTTTCTTTGTTTCTTTTACATGGAATCATTTTATCGCACTAGGAGTGTGGGGCTGAGTAGGTGGTTACGATACAACGCATCCCTGTACTCCTGTGCAGCAGTAGTTATTTCATCACACAATGGTTTTACCACATCTCTCCATCCAGTACTATTGCGACCCCTGATTTTCCTGGTTATTGCACCTGGTTTGGATGCAAACAAGTCCTAACAGCACATGGCGATCTTTATTGGCCTCCTCTCAGCTAAAAAGAATGCTTAACGTACAGTCAATAACTACAGGTGTTCACTGCATTCTAAACATTCGGCATTCTAAACATTCTGACCTCAAAAACAGACAGGGAAACAATAATGGCATTTCCAGGAAAGATGCATTCAACAAGACTCTTCTTCTCTGGGAGGACCTGTTTTCTCACTGCAATTTAACATACTAAAGGGAAAGCTAAAAACATGCATGGGAAAATGCTTTCACTTTCTTATAGATAAACCATTTGCTTTTACGCAACCACTAGTGCCTGCTCATGTCAAACCCTCTCCAGTTTAACCACGTATGCAATTGAGATGCTTAATTTGTGAAGACAACCCTGTTGTTTAAATACTACAAAATAAAAATAGATTCAACTTACTGAGTTTGTCGATTTACTTTCTCATCATGAAACTAACATTTTTACTCCGCCACTGAAACTCCCAAAAATGATTTCCCAGGACCATTATGTGGTAACTACCTTGTAGACTCTGCAAGGTGTCATTAGCGCTTATTATAATGACAGTTTCCCAACTGATATCCCTCTGTTTCATTGCATAACTTGGTGACGGGTCATTATCCTGTGATAATGACCCATCCCAAGTTGGGCATTCAAACCTGTGATTTGTAGATTTGTAGTTTTATGGGTTTATGTTAAAGTTTCTAAGTTATTGCTGTGTTGCAGTTTAGCGAGAGTCAGGCTCGGTAAGTATAATTATACTCATGCTTTATTGTAATCTGGGGTGTTGCTAGGTCTGGAAAAGATCCGGGGCTACGCTGATCTCAGGACTGGCGGGACTTGGGGCTAGCTATAGCCTTTTGTTTGTAGCCCCTGAACATCTATCCGGGGCTACAACCAAAAGATCCGGGGCTATAGCCCCTGCTCCCTCCCCATAGCAACGCCTCTGTTGGTAATCAGGTGTTGGCAGTCCTCATGAGTGCGACTGTTCCTGTCTCGTGCTGCTTGAAGAACTTGTGCTCTTTCTCTCTCATCCTGTTGTGCTAATACAGCGTGATGGCGACCATCCATGGGGGGGGGTTGGAGGGTGAGAGAGAAAGAGGTGCGATCACCACACATCGCCCCCCCTGAACAAAATAGAATAATACAAATAAAAGAGTGGAATAAAATCAATGAAACTCTCAGTTCTTGAATCTGCTGGGCATTCTCTGTTTTTTTTCTCGGCCTCTTCTCAGTCTGCAAAGTTCCCTTTCAGTTCTATGGGCTGGGGATAAGGGATAACTCATGGCATATGAGTCTGGTTAGTTTTCACAAGCTTTGAGAGGTCGAGCATCTTGCATGGAACTTCCTTCATCCAGTCTCTCTGTATTGTCATTGTCTATCATCTCTCCAGACATTCTCAGGTATCCATCCGCAGGGTCAGGCTTCGACGTGACATCAGTCCGTTCCTTCTTTTCGTATAGTGACACTCTTTCCATATTCCATTTTCTGCCATCTTCAAGAACTTTGTTTGGCAACTTTATCTTCACAATATCCCCAGCATGCACAGTCCATGCTTGCACCGGCTGCTTACTCTCAACATTGTCCTTCGTAACCTGTTTGTCTTTCTCATATTTTGAGTCTACTTTTCTGTAGGTCTGTTCCTTCTGTGGGTATCGTTGAGGTCATACTGGGAGGAAACCTTTCGGACCTACACGTTCTACCTCTCACCAGTTCAAACGGAATCACTCCTGTGACGGCTTTAGGTGGCATCCAATGAGCTGCAATATCCTTACATGTTGTTTCTTTTCCTTCCAATCCTGGCAGAGCTGCTAATTGCCAAGTGTCTTTGATGAACCTGTTTGCTCGCTTGACCTGCCCATTGGTTTGGGGTTACATAGTGCAGTGTGAGTGTGGTGTATTCCCTTTTCTCTGAAGTAACTTGCCATATACTGTGAGGTCGGTGGTACCCCGTTGTCTGTAACTAGTTCTGTTGGCAACCCCCCCTTAATAAATATGGCTTCTAAGGTCCCAATCATTTTAAACGTGGTTATGTTCACTAAATGTAGTTCTGTCCATTTTAAACTTTAAAATGTTCCCGGGGCGCTTCTTTGGTGTGTAGTCTTTTATCACTATATGCCGGCCGTATATTTGGCCATTCCCAGGTGAACTTCATCATCCATGCTGGCGCAAGAGTAGCCATTGCAAAGTATTCTCTTAGTTAGAGTGGTGCCTAAGTGGCCCTGAGATGTCTTTCTTATGGGATTATGTTGTAAACTGATAGGCATTATGAAAAGCTGATTTCTGGTGGTTAAGTCCCCTTCTACCATGATCTTGCTAGTCACTTTCCAGTAAAGTTGAGTCTCCATTGGTAAATACTTCTCTGAAGGCCATCGATTTCTTACTAGAGTTTGTAATAGTTTCAATGTCTCATCTTGCTTCGCACAGCTCAGCCATTCCTCTTTACCTCAAACTCCTCCAGTCGCATTGTCGAATTCTTCGAGGGTGGCCACAATGCATTCATCCTTTTGGAAGTCTTCCTCTCACTGCATGCCTTTGGATAGTCTTGATAGGCAATTAGCTTTCTTTTTTATTCCAGCCTGCCAAGTATCCGACTGGGAACTTGTAGTCTTGCAGTTTTGCTGCAATCTTAGAAAACTGATAACTTGCTATGTTAGTTTCATCTAGTCCCAGAAAATGTATCTGAGGCTTATGGTCAGTGCATTGTTTGACACTTTTTTCTTCTTCATATGTATGACCTAAAGTTCTCTGTGGCCGATACAAATGCCAATATTTATTTTCTAGATTGGGAATGCTCTCTGGGCCAGATTTGAAGGGAAGCACAAACGCCTGCCTGCCCCGCATACAAACAAGTGTCACGTAGGCGGCCGGTGCCCAACTTGGGCAAGGTTATGAATGTGAGTGGATGCCATGTGGGAAAGAGACTGTGAGTGTCGGATAGCCCCAGATCTGGACGGAGACGCAGAGATGCTCACGCACCCCACCTGAAGAGAAGACGGAAGTTTAGCGCCTCGCTTTCAGACAGCAATGCCAATTAACCAATCCACTAACAATTTCACCCCTCTGTATACACCTCTCAAACTTAACCAAACACAACCACAAGCCTGCAACACAACAATCCGCACAAACTTCACTACACTGCAACAGCAAAACAAACCACACATTGACCTGCACAACAGCACACAACGGCTACAGACCGTAAAACACCCCAAGCCCAGCCAACGGTCTTCCGGGCTGAGGCCGCCAATAGCACATCACTGCTCTCTTGCACTTTTCCAGCTTATTCCCACTAACTCACTCCCAACCCTTCCCTTTTTTCAGAGCCGCCAGAGCGCCAGGGGACCACTCGGATGGTCCTAGTGCGCGGTACAAATATACTTTAACATTTTCCAATAACTGAGTTGTTAATTTCAGACTGGGACAAAGGGCCTCATTATGATTTTGGAGGTAGCCATGGTGTTATTAGCACCATGGCTGTCTCCAAAGTTGTGTCCGGGACCCGGTAAGTCCCCATTCTGAAAACGATTCCACATTCCCATTCGAGCCCCCATAGGAAGGAGCTAATAAGTGGGCCGCAAATAGCGGGCCCGTTATTAGCACCCTGGTCCTGTAGCGGCTCCCGCTAAGGGCAGCTGGTAAAACCAGTCGGCCTTAGTAGGACCCACTAAGGGACCTCGGAATGCGGCAGTAGGGGGTTAACGGCACCAGCATCCTTACCGGTGCTGTTAACCCCTTACCGTCCTTAAAGGAGAAGCAACTACTTGCTCTTCCGCTTGTTTCGTTTGGGTCAGAATTGCTCCTATGCCAGAAGGGCTGGCATCAACTGTGATGCAAGTACACATTTCTGAATCAAATGACTTTAGATATGCTGATTGATTACATTTTTCAAAGGTTTCTGCATTTCCTCTGCCCAGTCAAATCTTTGTCCATTAAAGGCTTAAAGCCACAAAGGCACCGTTTTTTAGAAGACGTTAATTATGAATTTTGCATACTGCTCAGTCAATCCCAGGAAACATCTCAGTTTATCTTAGTTGGCGGGTGCTGGTTCATCATTAACGGCTGTTGCCAAGTCTCATTTGGGTTCAATTTCTATTCCTTATATCGGATTGCCTAAGAAATCCACTTGATCTTTGAATAACAATCATTTTTTTCTTTGCATAGTTTCAGTCCTAATGACTCCCTTAGTCTTGAAACTTCATGCAGTATTTGATCGTTTTGTTCGGGATTTTCACCATAAATCCAAATGTCATCTTGGAAAAATATTTCATTTTTGGTGTTTCTCAAGGAGTGATCCATCATGCGTTGGAGAACGGATTCAGCTGACCAAAGTCCAAACCCCATTGTGGGGTATTGAAGCTTACTTAGATTGTTCTCCTAGTCTGACTCCATGATATGCATTGTACAGGTCTCAGTAAATTAGTTAATCTTGCCCAGCATTAGCTCGAACTCTGATATTTTCGGTATTATCTGTGATTATCTCTATATTGAGACTGTGTAAGTCTGTACAGAGTCTTTGCTTCCCCGTCTCCCTTTTCTATCAGTGACACTGTTTGTAACCACACTTTAGCCTCCACAGGTACGATTTTGCATTCTTTAATGATTTGGTTCAGCAAAATGTGTAGTTCTTCGCTTGTCGTAATTGTAACCGTCTTCACTTTATGCATTACTGGAACAGCATTTCTTTTGACTTTACTGGCATGTAAACATCCTTTAACTCAACCTGGAGGTCTCTTGAACAGCGTCTCATGTCTCTTTTTTCATGTCTGACGATCCTTCCATATGTAATAGGTTGACTTGTTCATGTCTGCAAGGGTCCACTTTCATCTTGAGTCTCACCCAGTGCTGGAATGCCTATGTCAGTGACACCCACTCTCCTGTGTGCTGAGGGATGTTTGAACTTCAGCACAGATCTAGTGCATCCTAGTAAGATTATAGTCCTACTTCCACACACTGGAATCAGCAGTGGATTTGTGCAGCCCGAGCTCACCTGTTTTGTGACATTGGTGGGGTGTTTGTAGTGGTAGTGCTGTAAGATTGGAGCCGGACAGTTTGGCTTTTTAGTAGCTTACCTTGATTTCGCAATACCATTCTGATTTCTTCTTGCCTTTCTGTTATGAGCTATTAATGCCATAGGGTCATTATTTTGTTGTGAGTCTTCACTTTCTGTGTATGCTTCATCTGCGCTTCTCATTCTGGGCTCTACAGTATTTGGTGCAGTGATCCTTGGTTATGCATGTGGGGCAGGTTTTCTCTTTCACAGGGCACAACTGCCCATTCACCAAAGGCGATGGATCTCCATGCCTGAAACATTTGGGATTGTTTTTCTGAAATATGTATTGACACTGATTTCTATTGTCACATATCCATACTCTATTTGTTGTGGGTAGGGCATGTACTACCACTGCTTGTGCTTTTCACTCTCCAGCTTTTCGCCTGACTGAAGCTTCTTCTGCTGTGTTAGCAATTGTTGACGCTTTGTGGGATTTATTGAAGGTAGCTTTTTCCCATCTATCTTCATGTCTCTGCAATACGTGATCAGCAGGTGCCTTATTAGCATATCGGTATTGGCGCCAAAACCACTGTCGACTGAAAGCCACCTCAAGCATGACGGTCATTCTTCTTCTTCTTCTTCTAAATTATCGAAAGCGTGGGCGGACCCACGCAGGCGCTTCTCCATCCTAAAGAATGATGCGCACCTAACCCCCCAATCATTATTTAGCTCACATAAACTCACAGTTCCTCCCACTTCCCCATCTGTCTCACAAAATCCAACAACACACTGCTCTTCTTCCTGCCACTCACCCCGTCACCTCCCAACAAAGCCTTCCCACTCAACTCAGCCACACCCAGCGCAGACAACCAAACCCTCATCAATTCTCTCTCTGCAACATGTCGCTCACATCTAAGTAGAAAATGTCGGTGCACTCACGTTTTGCACACAGCTGCAGGGGAGCCGACTTATGAATTTCCGGGGGGTGCCCAAATATAGGAAGTGACATCACCAGCAGTTATGACCGCATTTGCACGTAGTCGCCAACTTGGTGCGAGGGTGTAAAGGGGGGCCCAGAACAGTGGAAACAGTGGCTAGCATGTACTGTATATACTAAAGTCAAGTAAGAAGGCGGTTTAAGCCTGCCAGTTGCATTCTAGTAGGCCAACACTTCCCCTACTCCACCCCTCTATATTCATCCAGGTTGTAGTAGCCCTCAAAAGGCAGAGCAACACAACTAGGATGGGAGAACGAAATGCCATCCTATCCTGTAAGTGTGTCAAACCTCAGAGCAAAGACTGTGCGTGTGCCTCCTACCTTGCGTGTGTGTGGGCTGCAGACCCCGGATCACATGCTCACTTCTTCAGTGTGAAACTCTGGCCAAGGCTCTTTGTGCAAGCATTCAGGATGGGTCTTACACCTTTAAACAGTGTGATATATTGAGTGGGCACCTCACTCCTTGGAGCATAGTATACCCGTTGCTGGTAATCTCACAACTGAACTCACAGTTTCACTCTTGGCCATCTCAGTGACCCCATGTATATTAATGGAGTCAGTCTCCCATCTGGGAAGACAATTATATTTCTGTTAAAACACTCTGATGCCTCACTCCAGTTTTCTCGATCTATAGATCCATACCATATTCATTCATTGTGTTTGCAGGGGTGATAACTTGTGTCTGAGAGAGCTCATTCTTTCATTCAGGAGAGATAAAGGGGTAACAACGCCCTGTATGTGGGATCAGGCTCATTTTGCCCCATGATCCCTCACTCCAGAATGAGTGAGCAGGTTTTAAGACCCTGCTGATTCTGCTATCCTGCAGGCTAAAGCCTTCTATCCCTTGCCCCATCACGGCTTCCAACATTCTGAGCGGCAGCTTATGTATAGCAAGCAGCTCGGGACATGCCTGTTGCCAATTGAATGCAGCCAGATCTACTATTTAGACACTGGGAGAGTGCCATGAACCCAGATTGGTGGTGAAGAAGCACTCAATTTACAGAACACAATGGTATAGTGTTGCAGTCCTCTTGAGAAATGACAATTTGGTCTGTTTAAATGTAAAGCAGAGTGGCTGAGATGTACATGCATTGTGTCATTAAAAATAAAGCAACTGTGGTGGGTGGAAGTGCTACTTCGGTGGCATCAAGAGTATGCAATTCCCTGCGGGTAGTGTTGGTCATTTCCTATTGAAGTATAGCAGCCCTATCGAGAAGTGCCATTAAATGTGAAGCTGTCCAGTAGGCTGGATCAGTGCTGCCCCATAAAAGGTGTAGAAGCCTCTGTGAGAAGTGGCAGTACTGTCCCAATGGTGAGAAGTGTAGTATTTTCACATTAACTATGCTAAAGCACTTTGGGTTATTGAATAGTGCTGCTACATTCTGATTAATTCCATCCCTTTAAATATATTAGCTCTTGTATAACCACAACAGTGTTGAGTTTTTCTGATGACGATGAAGATTATATCAGACTTGCTCAATAGTTCTGGTTCTGTATCATTAAATGTACTTCAGATCTTCAGAGTCTCGGGAGGATAGCTCAGGGGCAGCATGCTCACCTTGGAAGCAAGACGACATGGAGTACCACGGGTTAGATGCCTCGGTCCGCGCTTAGAAACCTCTGGGTATTACCAATGGACGAAGTGGGAGGGAGCGGTTGGGAGCGGTGCACCTCTACTTCTTTAAGCAAGTCTGTGCCTCCATTTCTAAAAATCGTTTTGAGTTGGGTGTACCTCTACATCTGTGCACCCCTCTTGTCACAAGGGGTGCACAGATGTACATATACATCCAACTCAAAAAGATTTTAAGAAATTGAGGGACAGACCTGCTTTGCATCTGTGCCTCCATTTCTAAAAATCGTTTTAGGTTGAGTGTACCTCTACATCTGTGCACCCCTCTTGCAGTGGCGTCGCCAGGAAGCAAATTTAGGAGGGGCACAGAAGGGGCCAAAGACAAAAATAGGGGGGGCACAGACAAAAGTGGGGGGGCACCTATGAAAGGTAATGTGTGACATCACAAGCACTCCTGCAGAGAGGCTTTTGTGCACACCAACTACCCATACCCCACTGTACCTCCCCTCCCATCAGAATGCAGACACAAAACAATTGAGTGACTAATGTCCCATCATTAGCACTTTCGTGGACTACATTCTGATGGGAGGGGCTGCTAGTTGCTGGATCACTGCTCCTGAGACAAAAGGAGTATTGCCGTGTGATCTGCAGACCTTTGCCTCAGTGGGTGTCACAAATAACACCTCGAACAGAGAACACAGTCACTGCTCGCCTTACGTAGGAGGGATTCCAAGGGGGGGGCACAGGGTTTAAGAGGGGGGCTCTGGCCCCCGGCCCCTCCCCTAGCGACGCCACTGCCCTCTTGCCAAGAGGTGTGCACAGATGTACAAATACACCCAACCCAAAACGATTTTTTAGATATTGTGGGGCAGACTTGCTTTGCATCTGTGCCTCCATTTCCAAAAATCGTTTTGGGTTGGGTGTACCTCTAAATCCGTGCACCCGAGTGCACAGAGATAGAAGTATACCCAAACCAAAATTATTGTTAGAAATTGAGGGACAGATGCAAAACAATAGCCTCTAGCTTTGCATCCGTACCTCAATTTTTAAACATCGTTTTTTACCTGGGTTTTACCAGGGCCACCAGAGAGAGACACAGAATGGATGGAACAAAGGACCATCCATATTGCGTCTCTTCTATCTGTCAGGGGGGGGAATCAGCCCCGACTTCATTCTGCCGGCGGGAGCCCAGGCCCCGAGGCACCCGCGTACTCGGCGCCCCTGCACAGCTGTACAATTGGACTCTCTAGTTCATCAAACTTTCTGTGGTCACAAAAAGTTTTTTAACCGGTTGGCGGCCTCTGCGCATCTTCATTCCCTGGAGCAGCAGGCATCTCATCTGATAGAGGTTCGAATATTCAATGTTCTTCCAATCCATTTCTGTTCCATCTAATGCTTCCACATAATTCTGGTTTTGTTTCAGCCATTGCCACCATTGAATTGCCCATCTGTCGACGCGTTCCAGAAAGGGCACTAGAGTTATAGTTTTTTGCATGCCGCTATCCCTCCGTTACATGTTCTTAATGTTGTGTGCATCCCTACTCATCGCCACGGTTATGTTGCAGCACAACCAACGATGAAAGTCAGGCTCGGTTAGTATAGTTATGCCTGAGGAAGGAATTCGGTTGGGACAAGACTGTGCTGCGCTCTGGCAAAAACTGTCTTTCTGGAGCGCTGTTCAGTGTAGAAAAGAGGCCCAAACCCCCCACAGGTGAGGACCTCTTCACTCCTGAACGCTGTGCATTTAGAGTTTTGATATGGCATGACTACACGGGCGGTAAGTGAATAACGATGCCGGTAAAGGATTATCGGCATCGCTTACCGCTCCGCACGATTATGATACGCCAACCCGCTATTAGCGGCGCCGCAATTAACGGTGCCGCTAATAGCGGCAGGAGGGCAGGCACGCGACCCTTCATGCCGGAAATACTGGCATGGCGTAAACAGGGGAACATCACAAGTCAGGCGGACATGCAAATAACGCCCTACTGAAGCCCGAAAAGTACCTTACCGGCATAGAGCAAATACCGGCATAGCGGACCACCCGTAAACGGCCATGTGCAGTGTTCCCAACTGCCACAGGTGCACACAATCAGCACAGGTGGAGGCAATACAGACTGGGCCAGCACAAAAGGAGCCCGCCCCACCCCTTCCCACACCCAGTCACACACCAAAATGATTCCAATACTACTAGCAATCCTGGGGCTGGAGGACATGATTGCAGTGGAACTGCTGCAACAACAACAACAACAACAACAACAAGCGGGACAGAGGAGACGCAGGAGGAGAAGGAGGGTGAGGCAGGCCCAGCATGCCCCACCAGTGCAGCCAGTGGCACCACGCAGGCAGCCCCCAATCCTTCGCATCAGAGCCAGTCCATTCAACCTAACCCCTGAGCAGATCCACACCCTGTACCGTCTGGACCGGGACATGATACATGACGACATTGTCAGCCTGATTGAAACATGCACCACCATCCCACCCCTACTGAAGGTAGTGTCTGTGCTCCACCTCCTGGCCACAGGCACCTACCAGCACACAGTGGGGCACATGCATGGCATATCACAACCATTATTCTCACGTACGCTGAACCAAGTGCTTGATGCCCTCCTGAAGCACACAGGCGACCACATTTACTTACCACGGACTGGCCAGGAGATCTCAAACACCAAAGTTGGTTTCCATTCACTGGCCGGCACCCCTGGTTGTATTGGCACCATCGACTGCACCCATGTGGAATTGGTTGTCCCACATGCCATGGAGGTAACGTACCGCAACCGTAAATTATACCACTCCATCAACGTGCAAATGGTATGTGACTCAAACAAGGTCATCACACATTGTGTGCCCGATTCCCCGGATCAACCCATGATTCAATGGTCATGCGGAACTCCATGATACCACGCTACATGGAGCGACATGCCGGGCAGAGATCCTAGCTTCTCGGTGAGTTGCATTTTAGGCTCATGGAAATGCGATGTGGGTAGGTGATTGGGGGAGGGATGCATACTTCACCTGGCTGAGATGGGGGGGGAGATGCATACTTCACCTGGCTGCGAGTGCCTGAGAGAATGGACCATGCTCATACTCCAAAGCAGGCCAGACCGGACCTAACATCTGACCACATAATGCAAGATGTAAGCAGCCCAACCATGTAAATGATGCAGTGTCACAACCATACCATACCCATCTACATGTGCACTGTACTCAATCAGACCGTATCCCCCGCAACACAATGCAGCTACAAGCAATTTGTATGGCCAATACACAGCACCAAATATCATCAACAGAAATGACTGTCCCCCATTACTCCGTACAAAGGAGTCACATGAGGGCCAAATACATTAATACACCACTACACTGACACAGAGGTCCAACAAAACTGCATGTCACCATTTGTTGTGCATAGTGAGATCATCATGAGGCTGACATCAACGGTAACAGGATGAAAGCATACAAATGACTGCATATCAGCCAGATCATGGAAACAACCGGCCTGGACTAACACAGTGCATGAGCACTCACAAGGAACAGGACCCCCCTGCGCCCACTAGACGATGGCATGCACACCTGTCCATAAGAGGAATACGCACATAGCAGTCACATCGTGTGTCTCCATTCATGCATGGAAATGTGGTTGCAATCAGGGAATAAATGCATGCTATGGTGTCATTAATACAGGTCCCATATGATGTGATGACTTACACTTATACATTGTTGCCCACATGCAGGTGATGCAGGCTATCCCTTGAAGAGGTGGCTCCTTACCCCAGTCCGGAACCCACAGAACAGGCACGAGGAGGACTACAATCGTGCGCATACACGTACCTGTGTGGTGATTGAGCAGACATTTGGCCTCTTGAAGGCACGGTTTCGCTGCCTCAGCAGGTCTGGTGGGGCACCCCTGTACCGCCATGAGAAGGTGGCCAAGATCGTCATGGCATGTGTCATGCTACACAATATGTGCATCAGACCGAATGTGCCTCTGCCCCCTGACGCTGAACTGCAACCACCTGACAATGAGGATGAGGAGGTTGGAGATGGGGCTGCACTTCAGGGAGGCAGCGATGCACAAGAGGGACTTGCCATGCGTCAGATTCTGATCAACCAATGTTTCTAGCACACATGGACGGGGAGTGTGCCATGGAGGTGGCACTCAGGGCACTGGGTGTGTCAGGGACATGGACACTGTAGACTGTTCACCAATAAAGCACACGTACACAATAAGCAATGTCCGCACATGTGAATTATGATTTCCCAAAAGGTGTATTGAAGAAATATAACAAAGTGCACAAGCCCTCCACCCCACACACCCTCTCCCCCCTCCTCCCTCAACTCCCCCACACACCCTCTCCCCCTTCCCCCCTCTACTCCCCCACACACCTTCTCCTCCCTCCCCCCTCAACACCCACACACACCCTCTCCCCCCTCAACTCCCCTCTGGGGTTTTCTTGGCCTTCCGCAATGGTGCAGGTTGGCCTCTACCCCTTGAAGTCGAGGGGCGGTGTTCTCCCTCCTCACCCCTGGCCTTCTTTTGTGGTGTGGCATCATCCTCCCTAGTGTCCTTGTCACTGCTGTCTGAATGCGTGCCTGTGGGGGACCAATAGAGGGAGAGGGTTAGTGATGGGTCTACAGGCATCAGGCATGCATTGGGGTGGCTGCATTCATGTGGAATGGCAGTTGATTAACATTGTGGGAGTGACATACTGGTTGCTTGGCTTTTGGGTGGGTGATGCATGGAAGCGTCTGGGTTGAAACACATATGAGGTGCATTATGCATGTGGACAAGGTGATGCTGTGCATTGCCTGTAGGCAGTCTTGTACATATGTGTCTGGTGGACCCTGCTGTACATCATTGCACTGTCAGTTCAGGTGGACATCATTGTGTTGGTATTAGTATTGTTTCATTTGGGACACCTACCTGCATTGGCCGATGACGGGGCTCCTCGCTCCATGTCCCCCACTCCCTCAATTGCCTCCATCCCTATGGTGCTGGCGCAGATCTCCTCCCATGGTTGCAACTTGAAGGGGGAGTCCGCACCTCTGCCTGTCGCCATCCCCAGGTTGTGGTTGGCAGAGAGGATGCTCCGCACGCATAAATGCAGATCGTCCCAGCGCTTACGGACATCTTTGGGAGTGCGGGGTATGGTGCCAACGGCACTTACTTTCTGGGCAACCTCCGCACATATCTGTTTCTTGCGCTGCACTGCAGAGCGGGACATGTCGGATGAGAAGACAACATCTGCATGTTCCTGCAGCGTCTCCGCCAGCATGGTCAACTCCTCTCGGGAGAAGCGCTCCTTGCGCAGGCGATCTGTGCTTTTTTTAACAGCTTTCGGCATGGTGAGATGCAGCAGGTAGTGGTGGAGGTGTGGTAGAGTTCTGGGGGTCAGATGGCTCCTGCTTGGGGTGGATGGCAATGGATTGTGTTTTTAAAGACGGCCGCCGTGCTCTTTCCCGTTCCTGTTCGATGACGCTACTTCCGGTTCCGCTTATTAGCGGTGACCACTAATAGCGGTTACCACTATTAGAGGTGACTGCTATTAGCGGTCACCGCTAATGCCGATGGCTTGGATGCCGGTGGAGCTATTTGCACTTCGAACGATGCCGGAAGGGAGATTTTTCACCCTTTTACGGCATGACGGTGGGGTCATTACCATCATGGCGCAAAGCTTGTGCCCGTGTTCTCGTAATAGGCCGCTTTTAGCAGTCTATTGCCAGCACAGACACGGTAGTTGCTCCATGCCGGTAATGACCGGTACTTACCGCCCGGGTCGTAATGAGGCCCACTGCGTCTGAAAGTTACCATTTGGTCACCAGGACAGCTGAGACACAAACTGTGGAAAAGCCCAAAGCTGTCTATACGTCTCATGATTTGCACTCATTTTACTGTCAGGATGACTATTCTGACAGATGATATGAGCACCATACTCAGTGTGCATTGCATGCCCAGACGGAATACACATTTGAATTTCTATCACAGACTTTTTTGATAAATTGGTGGTCATTCTTATGTTCCAAAAATACAATTTGTCTTAATGCAATGCAGCCAGCATCCTATATTCAGGCACCCACATTATTCGACACCAATCTCTGCCCCTCAGTGCCGCCCACACCACTGCCAATCTGCCCCCCAAACCTCCCTCCTGATTTCCCCCAGCCCTCCAACTGCTAACCCCTCCCAGCGCGTGAAAGAGGGGAAAGGAAGGGAGTTCCCCCAGCACATTTTGTCCCTTTCCAGCGCAGTTTGTGATTTATTGTAATCAGTTGTCGGCAGCCCTTATGAGGGCAACCACTCCCATCGCTTGCTGCCTCCAAGTGCCTTTCTTTCTTTCTCTCTGCCTGTGAGGAATTCGACCATCCGCAAGGGGAGAGTGCGCTCGCCTGGGCTTTTTCTTATACATGAAAATGAATGATGGGAGATCAACCTGCGAGGACTGTGTGATGCCATTCCGCATGCAGTCCATCTGCTTCCTGCACAAAATGCATAGTCACATATACTCTGGGAAGACCCAGCCTACAGGCATGGTCTTCACCTGTTATATCCAGCTGGAATGTGACAGCCCCGGGTACATCAAAGTATCTCAGGAAGGGGGAAGGCACACCTTCCTCTAATGGGCAGGCTAATTTAAATATCAAAGGCCCCACGGAACTGCTTTCCTTTTGTCTTAACCGACTGGTGGCAGTGCATTTTAAGACAATGATTGAAGCAAGCCTGAAGGAGATTGGTTGTCGGATAGACAACAGGAAAGGAGGCGCTAACACCCCTTTGGTATGCAGTGTGTCAACTTGAAGCTAGCTCCCACCTCCCTGTATAAAAGGCAGTGAATGGCCTGTCTGGGTCCAGAAGTTACAGCAGGTGTCCCTGCAGAGCAGACTCCTTTCAGAGGGGAGAAGTATGTAATTTGGGAGAGACAAGAAGTCTGCTCTCGCCACATACTTCAAGGGAAACCCTGCGCTTTAATCAAGAGTCACAGAGGGCTCAGTTAACCAGAGAGACACATTGATCTCCAACAGACAGTAAAATGGGTGGGACTTAGGTATATATTTTCATCATGTGTCTGTCCTGTTGCAGAGCACTCTGTTCCTGAACTCATGCATAACAGAAACATGTTGGTGGGGACCCAGGATTCTTCCATTAAGGTAGGCTTAGCCTGCACCAATCACTGGGGCCTATTTGCCTTTAAAAGAGAGCTGAGCCCCTCACTTAGCAGATCATCTGACGACTTTGAAAGGAGTAAGAAGGACTCATTTGGACCCGGGTAGAAGGTACAGTCTACCTTACATCTTCGGCCAGTGAAGGAAGGCCAGGTGTTCTAAGCAGGAAGCAAGATCCCTCCCCTAAACATCTCCCAGGGAACAGAGGGAGATACCAGACCCAGAGGACCCATCCAGCAGCTCCAGAACCGGTACCCAGCCAGCACACAGTGTGCCCTGCTAGGTTCTGCCAGCAAGCTTCCCAGGTGGGAAGTTCCAGAGAGTATCTGAAATAAGGACACGGCAGTTGACTGCAATCACTATCCTGAGCTTTGGGCCATCCACCTTGAAAAGACGATACGAGGCCTGTGAAGAAGCTAGGAGGAGTGCCACACAAGCATCATCCAGCGTCCAGCTTTTATGGTCATTTTTGAGACAGTCGAGTCCTCAAACCGCATCCGGCTGCACTGCTGACTGTTGTCATGCCGCAGTCACCAGAGCCGTCCAAGACGCCTCGACCAGCATTCCAGATCTACCAATCAGCACAGAGACAACGATTCTTGGCCCTGGGGCCACAGCGCCGGACAGCCTTCAGACGTCCGTCCACCCTCGCTTGCCCAACTGCCTGCCACCTCATACCCTCAGCTGTCTCCCGTCACTAACTCTGTCTCAAGGGCTGCAAAGCGCCCAGGAACTGCCTTGACGATGTCAAGCACCAAGAACGTCTTCAGCACCAGGTACATTGTGGTTCTGCCCCTTGGTCCTTCTCCGAAGGCCCCTAGAAACAGTTACGACCCTTTGCCCCTTTGGTGCTAAAACCGAATAACCTTGAACAGTAAAACGGATTACTTTACCGACTACCTTCCTGTCAGTTTCCAGAGTGCATTCATTTTCCTCGTGAAACTGTCTGTCCTTTATAGTGTGGGTTGTATTTTGTAGTGTGCTAAAACTGTCTGTTGTAGTAATAATAAAGTAGATATTTTTATACAACCTTGACAGGACGGTCCCTTTTATTATTGGGTAATAATTGTATTTTCGCTGTGTTGAAACTAACCAACTGTCCACGACCTTGCAGAGATAAGCCTGCCGTTCTGTCCAAGTTACCAAAATTGGACAAGGAGGTCTTATAATACACTTGTCTTTCTATCTGTTCGGATCCCTTCTGGTGTACTTGAGGTGTGAGGTTGATTGATGGTTTATAAACTAATATTCATCCCTGGACCACTGGTGCCCCGGAGGTTGATTCGTCACACTGCCAGTCATACTCCTGTAACATGATGACGATCGTCCACAGGGGGCAGGGGAAAAGATTGAACGGGGTACAATTACAACCGCTATCATTTGAGTTAGTTAAGGGTTTACAGTACACTAACACTCCCACTTTTAAAAACTGAACTTTCGGCTAGCACCCCCAATAGTAGATTGTAGCTTGGGCGAGTTTAAGTGACTTGTCCATGACCAAAATGGCCAAGAGTCAAAGAACAGATTATAGCCAAGCTGACTTGTCTTCACATTCAACTGCTTAATTCCTGCTCAAGTCCAGCAAAGTGTCTCTAAGATTAAACATGGAAATTTTGAAATGTGTTAAATGCCTACAACCTAAGTGCTCCAGGAACAATGGAATTACAAATATCATTATTAAGCTTTCATAAGGACATTTGTGGTGCACTGTCCGTCTGGGAACATGAACTGCATTGAAACTACAGCAAGTCTAGAGTCTACGCGTAAATCAGTGGTATTCAAACATTTTTATACTGAGGTCCCCCGCCCATCAGTAAAAATATTGTTTCTAGACCCCTCGCCCCAGGGGTTGGACCCTCTACTGTGCCCAAAGAATGTGCACGGGATGTGGGCTCTTTAAAAAAGGATTAGGGTGACTGCTTTTTAATAGAAAATATAAGCAGTAGAAAATATGCTTGTATTTTATACGAAAACAGTCACCATAATCCCTTTTTAAAGAGTCTGCCCTACGACTACAGCCCCCCAGTTTGAAGACCAATGGCTTAAAGGGTTTCATTTAATGTGGGTATTTATCTTTTAAAAAATGCCTTTAACCTCAGTGATATTGTGGGCCATTTGAATTGTCTGGAGGCCCTGTCGTGTGTCCAGTATCGTACTGTGTATTGTTTGGGGGTCCAGGAGACAAACCAGTACTTCTGACCAGTAAACCGTGCAGCAACTACTTTTCATGTCTGTCACGAGGGAGGCCACTGGCCTCCGAGACACGAGCGAGGCCGGCATCGGACGCCGGACGCCGAGCCGCTCCGTCCTGCCGGAGCCCAGGGTCTTGTGGGTAATGCAACATCTCAAGGTGCGCGTGCCAGCATCACTCTCGCGGTTTCAGCGAGTTCATTCCTTGCAAACTGCCTGCGTAGACAGCTGGAAGCTTCACTTCATTAGGCCTGGCTGGTGTTCTGGGAATGCCTACTGCTCAAATGGAAAGCGGAGGATCAAATTCGGACGTTTGGGAGCGCTGGAGGCCGCTGGTTCGCGATGTGAGCTGGTATGAACATCTTTTCCTATATGTGTTTCTAATGGGAAGTGTTTAGCAGGCCAGAACAGTCGGTGAAGCCCTGACAGGATTCCTGGGAATGCTACAGCACCTCCTCTGTTGAATATAAAAAAACTTAACTATAGATATTGTTCTTGAGCTTTCTCATTAATATAGATATGAGGGTGCAGTAGGCTTTGCACATTTCATGAATGTATCCCAGGCCTAGGGAAAGCGCGCATACAGGTCGCAGCAATGACAGGCCAACACGGAGAGGTGCTGTGAAACGTCTTTCTTTATTTGTGCCTCAATACTAACTAACTCGCCCCCGCCCCTCCCGCGTCACTTCCCTTCTTTTCCCGCCCATGTTCCTCCCGCCCCGTCGTCCAGGATACGTCAACATGACATCTCCCCCCTTTTTAAACCATTACCACACTCATCGCAACAGGCGATGATCTGGTAAGTCACTATTCCATTTCCTCGATCCACCGGCGAGGTCTGGTCCGAACTCGCTGTGGTCGTGCCAGTTCAGCCCGTGGTGACGATCTACTCACGGTCGTCTCGGTTTCTGGATCTTGATCCGATTCATCGGCATCCCACGGATCCTCTCCTTGTTGATCACTGTATTCTTCCTCTGGCGGGGCCTGTACCCTTCCGCTCAGGCGTCTTGTTCCGGGCGGTGGGAGTTCCTTGAAATGGAACGAGTTCCGGGTTGTTTCTCCCGTGGAGCCTTGTGCAGTGATCATCGACCCTTTCTTCTGCGTAACGAGAAGAGGCTCTTCCCGAAATGCAGGCGTGTGCTTATGAGTCAAAGGTTGTCGAACGGCCACCACATCCCCGATGTTTATTTGGGATGTCTGGGTTCTTCGGCGGGCGTCGGTATATTCTTTCATTCTATTCTTTGCTGCTTCATCCCGCTCTCGGACTTCCGCATCCATCGCTGCACGTGGTGCACTTGCCTCTGCTTGGGGAATGCGGGTTTGAGGGTTGCGCCCAAACATGAGTTCAGCAGGGGTCTTCCCTGTGGTGCTATGGGGCGTTCTCCGGTAGTCCCGCAGCAGTTGGTTAAGTACCTGTTCATATGGTTGTTCCGTGATGCGAGCAATTTGCAAGGCCCGCTTCAGATTTGCCATGAATCGTTCGATCATCCCGTTTGCTTGTGGCCACAGCGGGGTCACCTTCCGATGTCGGAACCCTAAGTATTCCGCAAACCTTGCAAACTGATGTCCACAGAACGGGGCCCCGTTGTCGGTCTTGAGTACCTTAGGCACTCCGTAGGCAGAGAATATGTGGTCCGGTGCTGGGACGACGTGATGTGCGGCCGTAGACGAGATCATCTGGACTTCTGGGTATCGGGAGTATTCATCCATCACTGCAAGGACATATTTTCCCCCTTCGATGGGTCCAAAGAAGTCGGCGGCCACCGCTTCCCATATGTTTTGCGGAAGTTCGGACATTTGTAATGGCTCCGGATGTCGGTTTGGGGTAATGATGCAGCAGGTGGGGCATGTTCTCAGGGCGGCCTCCACTCGGGCATCCATTCGTGGAAACCACACCTTTTGGCGCAGCATGCGCTGTGTGGAGACGATGCCTCGATGAGTCTCGTGTGCCAGGTTGATGACCTTATCTCGCAGGGTTGTTGGGATCACCAGCTTGCAGTCCTTGAGTAGTAGGTGGTCTTCTGATACTGCCAATTCTTCTTTCACAAGGAGAAGTCGTTCCACGTCTTCCCATGTCTGGCCCCCTGCCGCTTTACCTCTCTCTTTAGCCCTTCTCCATTGTCCGGACGTGAGGCCTTCACATATGATGCGGCATGCAGGGTCGTTTTCAGTTTCTCTTGCCAGCTCTTCTGTGTTAACCCCCTCCGGCGTGGTTTGGTGAACCAGGTATCTGAGGTAGCGGTCCGCCACCGACGGCTCAGGTCTGCTCTCGTCCCTTGGTCTCCTCGACAGGAAGTCAGCCGGGTTTTCACCCTTCCCTGGTCTGTGAATGATGTCGAAGGCGTAATCCTGCAGGCGCAGCCCCCACCGCGCGATCCTCGGGGGCATCTTGGCTTGGGGATTGCCATAGAGAAACAGGAGCGCCTGGTGATCGGTGACCACCTGAAATGGTTTTCCATACAGGAATAAGTGGAAGTGTTCACATGCCCACACCACCGCTAGTCCTTCTTTCTCAGCCTGGGAGTAGGCTCGTTCAGTGGCGGATAAGCTGCGGCTGGCATAGGCAACCAGGTGTCTCTGTTGTGGGTCTTTGGGATCAACTTGAGCCAGGATGGCCCCTAATCCCACTGGACTAGCGTCCACTGTTAGTTCTGTTCTCCGGTTGGGGTCGTAGTAGGCCATGTTTTCTGCTTTCGCAACCCTTTCCCTGATGGTTTCGAAAGCTACTTGACACGCATTTGTCCACTCGAATTTCTCGTTCTGGTGTGTGAGTTTCCGCAACGGTTCACTGACCGAGGCAAAATCCTTGATGTACCTGCTGCAGTAACTGGCGAGGCCTAAAAACGAGCGAAGTTCTGACACGTTGAGTGGTGCAGCTGTGTCATTCAAGGCTGAGACTTTGTCCGGATCTGGGGTCATCCCCACCTCCGAGAACACGTGGCCAAAGAATTTTAGCGTGCTCTTCCGGAACTCGCACTTGTCCTTGTTGAGTGTGAGGTTTGCGTCGTGTAGAGCTTTACACACCTTCATAAGGGTTTCATCATGGTTCTTCACGTCAGTCCCAAACACCAGAATGTCGTCCGAGTAGTTGAGGCAGTTGGGGATGTGCTTTATGATGTTATGCACCTCAGCTTGGAAAATCTCTGCGCCCGACGACACCCCAAAGCTCAGCCTCTTATATCTGAATAACCCAACGTGGGTGACAAATGTGGTTATGTTGCGACTCTCGGGGTGTAAGACCAGCTGATGGTATCCCTTCTGGAGGTCCAGTTTTGAGAAGACCTTGGCTCCGTTTAGCAGATGTATCATGTCCGTTATGCGTGGCGCAGGGTATCTTTCCCTGCGGATTGCTTGGTTGGGACGTCTCATGTCGACGCACAACCTGATGGTTTCAGATCCCTTCTTGGGGACAGGGACGATCGGAGAAACCCAGGTGGTTGCTCCCGAGGCCTTCTCAATAATGTCCTGTTCCAGCAATTTCTTTAGCTCATCCTCCACCTTTTGTTGAATGTTAACAGGGATCCCTCGGTAGGGCTGGGCTACTGGGCGTATGGAGTCGTCTATGTGTAACTTTACTTGTCGGTTCTTGAGTTTTCCAACCCCTCTGAATATTTTTGGGTACAAGTTATTGATCATGTCAATCGGGTCGATGTACTTATGAACCATGATGTTGTATAGGATGTGTATCAGGCCCATATCTGCGGCGGCCTTGAAACTCAGGACACATCCACTGTCCGTTTCGGTGGCCAGGACGTGGATTGGGACTTTCATCTCTTGGCCCTTGTATCGGCATAGCCCGCTGAACTTTCCTACGCACTTGAGGGGAGTTTTCGCGCCATAGGCGTAGATATCAACGGTGGCTGGCTGGAGCTTTGGTTTAGGGGTTAATTCGGCATATACCTGTTCACTCACCACGTTGACGGTGGCGCCAGTATCGATGAGGAATTCCGTTGGTCTTTCCTGCAGCTTGATGATGAGGGTGGGGCTATGAGCGGTGGCTGTGGGATTTCCTAGCGCGTAGACGTACGCCTTCCTTTTGTGATCACTCCCGGAAGAGCTAGGGTCTGATTCTGTGGGGGATTGTTCGACTAAATAGCGAACGTGGCGTCTTGATCTTCTTTCGGGTTTGGCCCGTGTCACGAATCTTCTTCTTTCTCTCCGCTTTTGGCGATCGTCGCCGGAGTCCTTCTCTCTCTGGTCACTTCCGAGTTGACTTGGAGGGTTGGAGGTGTTACTTTGGGTCAAGTGGGTGCTCGGTGTTCCCCCATATCGACTCCTCGAGCGAGTGGTGCTCTCTCGTGGCCTCTCTCTCCCTCGATCCCTGAACAGTCTGCACACCGCTTTGAAATGGCCTTCTTCACCGCATGTGGTGCAGCGTTGTCCTATAGCTGGGCATGTCCCTTCGTGGGGATATTCGAATCCACACTTGTAGCAGAATAGTTCCTCTGTCCTTTTCTCCAGATGTAGTTTGTTCAAATTTTCACCCAATGGCGTGCTCCCGAAACTTTCCACTTGACAGTCAATGGCTCTTTCGACCCTGGCCAGTGCCAGTATTTCCTCTAGCGTGCGGGACTTTTGGAGCAATTTCCTGCGGAAGGTTTGGGACTCACACCCTGATATTATTTGCGATCTGAGGGCTTCAGTGTTCGAATAGTTTGCGAAGTCACAGTGTTTGAGTTTTGTGTGGAGTCGCATTACATACGCGTCCATGGTCTCCCCTTTTGCCTGCTTTGTGATGTGGAACAGGTGCCTTTCATAATCAACATTGGTGTGAGGTGCGAAGTATGCTGCTAGAGCGTCCTTTAATTTTTGTATGGAGTCTATGGAGTCCTGGGGCATCTCGTCTATAATGTCTCGGGTGGCGGAGCCAACCGCTAGCTTTAAGAGGCACACTTGCCTTGCATCCGCCACAGGCCCCGTGGCCCCCATGTACAGGTCAAAGTCTCGAATCCATTTGGTCCACCTGGGGCCCATGTTGCTCGTGTCCGTCACGTCAAAGGCTCCAGGCATCTGGGCGGCCAGTGTGTCCGGCAGTTGGTAGGGCACGTGATCTGGCATTTGGTCTACGGGTGCTGGGGGCCCATTTCCTGCAGCTCCCGCCCCTTGGTTTGCATCCTGATTCGACATGGCGCTGGGAGCGTGGCTTCCTTACTCAGGATTCTGCTGTCGTGGTGTGATGGCCGCCTTGGGAGGCACGAGCACCATCGATGAGCGCCACGCCTGTTTAAACGCTCCGGCGTGAGCCTGGCCCCTTGCTTGAGCCGGCACCGTCGCTGCCGCGTATTACTACGCGCACGTGCGCTCGCCTGTTCCTCCGTGCTCACCGTTGCGGCCCGGATTTTCTCTCCGTCCTGTCTGCCAGGTTCCTGTCAGGTTCCGTGACGCCCCCACGCTGCGACGACACCCCTCGCTTCTGAGTTGCTGTGGGCGTCGGTCGGCGGGCGTTCTCGTCGCTGTTTGCACGGCGCTTGTCTCCTGGCGACCCTGCCTCTCAGGATCCCACCTTCGTCGCCATTGTGGTATCCCAGGCCTAAGGAAAGCGCGCATACAGGTCGCGGCAATGACAGGCCAACACGGAGAGGTGCTGTGAAACGTCTTTCTTTATTTGTGCCTTAATACTAACTAACTCGCCCCCGCCCCTCCCGCGTCACTTCCCTTCTTTTCCCACCCATGTTCCTCCCGCCCCCGTCGTCCAGGATACGTCAACATGACAGGCCCTCTTTAAGAAGTTTGCATTATGCAGTATTTGTGTATTTTATTGGATTTTTATAGCGCCTTAGACAAAGCCAGGGACGTCATTTCACCAAAATTGCCAGGGGTAGCGGAAGTGACATCACAGGAAGTTATGTCATTTGACCCCACCCCGAAGTGATATTGCGGGATCTATGGAACGCGAGCTCTCATCCGTTGACAAAACAGGAAGTGCTATCACATAGCATTGTACACTACAAAAAATATGGTTACGATATCACTATAATGTGATGTACATTTCATACAAGAATGGATCACCGTATGTATCGTTAAGATCAGTGTGTATAGGCCCATATTACCAAATTACGATGAATGCAAGTAGATGTCCATGACCAAATGATAATGATGTGTTATTCTATAGCACTTACGCTTAAGCGCTTTATATAGAGAAAATATACACCCAATATCACCCAACCTGTGTTGGTACTCATTTATCGACCTCAGAAGGATGTAAGGCTGAGTTGAGATTTTAAGAACAGACTAAATCAGTGACTCACCCCCTGAAGTGTGCCTGAAATAAACCTTTAATGAGTCTAGCAATTATTGTATAGAATTCCAGAAAGACACATTATCTGGTAATCCTAATCTTTCTTATTTAGGGTCAGTGCTGAAAGTGTTACACTTGTGTCACTCCTTTTCTTCTTTTTTTTAAGGGGCTTTAACAAGAAAGCCAGCCACTCCAGAACTAAAGAGCCACATGGTGCTGGCCACAGCCCATGAGCTTGCATTTGAAGCATTATTTTTTTAAAAACATTTCTTTTTTTTCTTTTTTTTTCTAGATGTCAGAAGGGTGACCACAGAGTTCGCAAGGGAGACCTCAGAGGTCGCAGCTGCGACCTCTGGCGATCCCTAAATCACGTCCCTGGCCAAAGCGCTGAACAAATCAGAAACAGTACACAAATGATAAAATGAATGAATCAATCAGGACATCTCAATCAAGATGAAAGAAGATGCTCCCTAAGGCAGATTTTGAACTGAGGAAAAGCAGAAATAGAGCGGAGCGATGGAGGGAGAGCATTCCAATATTTTGAAGCAAGTAAAGAGAAAGAAATAAAATGGGAGGACGCGCAGGGGGAACAGGTACAGAACAGAGCAATTTAGAATGAGGCCTGAGAGAGCATGTTGGAGCGTAGGAATAAACAAGAGAGGAGAGAGACCGTAGAGACATTTTAAGACCATACCGAGAAAATTATAGAGGAAGCAGAAATCGTAAGAGAGACAGAGAGCAGAGAAGAAAGCAGGACAGATAGAGTCACAAGGAGAAAGACCGAGGAAAAGGCATATAGAAGAGTTATAATAATAATCATTCGCAATTATATAGCACTACAAGCCATCAGGCATGCGAGCGCTGCGTTTTATTACCAACATGTGTGGTGCTCATTTCTCGACCTCAGAAGGATGAAAGGCTGAGTTTGACCATGCTAGTATTCGAATCTGCTTCCGCAGGCTCTGCACGGATGTCAAAGCAAGCGCTCTACTCGCTGTGCTATCTGACCAGCTTGAGATTCAGTGAAGAGGAGAAAGTCTGTATGCAGGAAGACCAAGGACAATAGAAGAACAGTAGAAAAGTCAAGCACATACAAAGGAGGAGAAAAGAGTCTTAGTAGCATGAGTAGTGAGAAATGGACGAGACAAATATTATATTTGTGTCTTTGTTCTTTTATTTCTGAATGATGTACCCTTATATCACGCCCCTCTCTTTTAATCCCCCCCTCCCCGGTCTCACTGAACCAAGAAGCAGGTCGTTTTGCAAAGTTAAAATATTTATTTTATGGATTTGAACAATATATATATCACACTATTTAATATTTATACAATGATCACCAATGGATGATGTCACAACAATCAACAATCTCTTTAATCAGAAGGAGTATGGATGAGAAGAATAATGTAGCATAGAATAAAACTTGGTGTGGGTTCAGTCAAATGCAATGATAGGAAATTAATGCTGCACACAAATAATACTTTTGTGTGTTCAATCAAATGCAATGTAATCACTCTTTCCCCTGCACACTACTCAATCCCCCCAATATGCAATATAGAGATGGAAGGAGAGAAAACAGGTTTCAGGAATAAACACTCAACAAATACAGTTTGAGTCCCAATTCCACCCAGCAAGCATAGAGAGAAACTGGAATGATTTCAAAACAGGTCAAATGCTTTTGAATGTAGTTTTGAATGAATGGGAAAAACACTGAAACATGGATTTAATTCTCGAAATTGGGTTAGAAAATAGTGGGAACCACTTTGTATAGTTTCAGGTGAACACTAGCAATGATGATTGAATAACTAGCAGATAGAAAACTGAATTCTGAGGTTAATTGCAAAGAATATTTCAAAAAAGGTAGCAGGCGCTCCTCTCCAGAAAGATCATGGTATGATAACCTGTTCTGAGATGAGAGCTTGCAGCACACACTTTTTGCTCACTGTACCTTTCCCTGCTCACTGTGCTCAGAGAGACAAAGCTTTACCTCACTGATGAGGCCCAACAAGGCTGAAACACGTGTATGGGGTTGCTTTTGGTACTCTTGTTCAGAGAGGAATTGCCATAGCATTTCGGTACTGGACTGCCCATGTGGGCAGGACAAAGACTTATATGCAAATGGATATTTCCCATCTGTGAATGGTGAAATGAGAAAAAAGCGTGTGCTGCAAACTCTAATCTCAGAACAGGTTATCATGTCATGTTCTTTCTGGAGAGGAGCGCCTGCTACCTTTTTTGAAATATTTGAAAGGAACTTGGGGTTGGTCACCCTGAGTTACCTGGGGGCAACCAGACGTGGACTCCCTGCTCACTGTGCTCAGAGAAACACAGCTTCACCTCACTGATGAGGCCGAACAAGGCTGAAACACGTGTATGGGTTGCTTTTGGTACTCTTGTTCAGAGAGGGATTGCCATAGCATTTCGGTGCTGGACTGCCCATGTGGGCGGGACAAAGACTGATATGCAAATGGTATTTCCCATCTGTGAAAGGTACAGTGAGCAAACAGCGTTGCTGCAAACTCTCATCTCAGAACAGGTTATCATGCCATGTTCTTTCTGGAGAGGAGCGCCTGCTACCTTTTTTGAAATATTTGAAAGGAACTTGGGGTTTGTCACCCTGAGTTACCTGGGGCAGCCAGACGTGGACTCCCTGCTCACTGTGCTCAGAGGGACAAAGCTTCACCTCACTGATGAGGCCCAACAAGGCTGAAACATGTGTATGGGGTTGCTTTTGGTACTCTTGTTCAGAGAGGAATTGCCATAGCATTTCGGTGCTGGACTGCCCATGTGGGCGGGACAAAGACTGATATGCAAATGGATATTTCCCATCTGTGAAAGGTACAGTGAGCAAAAAGAGTGTGCTGCAAACCCTCATCTCAGAACAGGTTATCATGCCATGTTCTTTCTGGAGAGGTGCACCTGCTACCTTTTTTGAAACAATTGCAAAGAATAGCTGTTTTACACGTGATGAAATGGAGTCAAACGACAACGACAAATTCGTGGCAAACTTTTCAGCGTGCGAGAAACGCGATTGCGGCAAAACTATAGGGAGTTGGACTGCGGTTTTAGATTCGTATGAAAGCTGAGGATGTTAGCTTCAATTTTGTTCAGAAGTTATGAAGGATTTAGTAGAGGTCGGTTTGTCTCAGAAAGAGTCAAGATTTCAAATTAAAGATGCGCTTTTGAATATTAAACAAGGATTTCCTTTACACTAAGGAGGCTATGAAGATACAAGATACCCAACAGAACAACCACCAGATCATCGGTGCCTCTGTTCTGACTTTTGCCAGCCGAGACACTTGTCTTTCTCCAGCAAATATATTAGCGCAAAGATGACATTATCACTACAATTATCAAAGGACTATATGGGTGAGGGAAAGATTCAGGAAAAACAAAAGATTCTACAATGCAGTTCTGGATATGATAGAATGGGTTGGATAGTATTACTTAAGGATAAGATACTGTCTATGGACAATTCTATGCTATAGATACTCACAACTATGGTTTGGAATAGGCCCGTCAGGGATCTGGTCAAAAATATTTTTGGACTGGAATTCTGCTAGCCCACCGGACAGGATTCAGGCGTTCGGTTCTGCACTCAGCACGGCACTCTGGACACTGCATGGCCTCTGAACTGGATCTGACGGGTTGGTTCTGGGTGGCAGCTATCTGGTTACAGCTCTGCTCTACTGGTTTGGAACTCTGGGTTCTAGCAAGAGTTCTTGGCAAGAAAGCAGAAACAGCACAGGCCGGCTGTTCTTTTGGTGGTGCCCCTTGGAAGTCTGGGGTAAAATCAGGTTTCAAGATTTTAAAGGCCAAGCTCAGAAGGGTTCAGCTTTGGAATTGGGCCTTCTGCTTTCAGAATTCTGGAGTCTTGGATCTGAGTTCTCCTGCAGAGTGTTTGGCCAGTAAATCAGTTGATGGGTGAATCAGTGTGTGTCTAGGTCCTAAACTGTCCCTATTTATGTATTTCCCAAATGGGTAGGTAGGCTGAATTATACTAAGCACACCCTCTAGGAACCCTATTGGTTAAGGTCTGTCTTTTCTCCTGATTTGAGAAGGAGCACATGGTTTCATGATGATGCAGTATTTTACAATCCAGGGAGTACCTCCCCTTTGTTTCTGTACAGTAAATTTATTTTTCGCATAAATCATATTTACAATATCACCAACTTGCTAACAATACATATTTACATCACAGATTTAGCAGAGCAAGTATCCGTCCGAGTCCCAGCTCAGTGAGAGCTTTGGTTCAAATTTGACAGTTTTTCATGCTTTTGGTTGGTTACCCAGTGTCAGATCTGTCCACATTTTTCTACATATATGCACATGACATCTGGCCATAGTCCTGTGAAGTTTCATATTTTTTGCATAATCACAATTGCTACAATATTTAATTATCTGTAGTCCTGTCTCTGAACATAGCACAGAGTTCAGAGTAGTTTCAAACTGTGGCCAAAATGTTCCTGTTAACAACCTATAATTTACAGATTTTTACACATTTTGCACAGTTCTCTGTGAGTCTTTTTCAAAAGATAATTTCTTGAGGTTTAAGATACACAAATCTGTCTGGTCCCGCCCCCAAGGTTTGGCTGGGTCCAGAGCACTCCTGGCCTCTTCCTGCTGGCAGTTGGTTTCTGTTGACACCCGAATTTGCATTCCCTTTCAATCCAGGAAGCCTATTGTCTCTTTTCCAGAGAAGCAGAGCAAAATCCCCTCCTCCTTTCATTAACATCTAAATGACAGTTCCTGGGCAGAGAGCAAAAGGAAGGCACCCTTTGTTGGAGCAAACTGTGGAATGTGCTTTGATGTCCTCTGTGGCTGGCATCAGTTCACTTTAAAACACTTTGTTTAAAATTGTCTTTTCTAAAATAACTTTACATTTTCAACAAATGTACGCACAGATCTCCAATTCCAGCCTTTTTAAAACATAGAAATGGAATAGTAGCAACCAATATTGCTTTTGATGGCAAGTCTCTTCTTTTCCACAATTTGATCTTAATTTACAAATTTAAAGTAATAGTATAAGTAATGACAGCTTGGACACAGGCAGCTAGCGGTACTGCGCCCATATGTGACATATTCTTCCCAGGCAAGCATCTTTTTGAATGTGGATTTTCTTGTGATGAAATGTGCTTCTCCTGACGTTGTGGTTATGGGGATTCCTTAAATAAGGTGATGGTTAACACCCAACAAGGATGTTGGATCTTTTTTGGAAACCATTATTCTGCATTTTCAACAGCCAAGGAAAAACAGATTTTAGAGCACTTCTGGGTTTTCCTGGCAATGCAGCACTGCCTTTTCAGGTAGTTACATTTCACTCTGTGGGCAGCCCAATGACAGGTTTTGGCAGTGTGGTCTCCTGTTCTACCACTGACACAGGTAAAATAGATTTGGAGCCTATTTTTCTGGTTTCCCTGCGCACTTTTCAGTGATTTTTAGTGCACATAGGGCTTTCCGGCAGCCATTCTGTTGTTTTTGATGATAGCAGCACACAGTGATGTTGCAGGTCAGAGCCTAGTAGATCAGAACATCCCACAAGCCGCCCCTCGTGATTTGGCATTGATCCCGTCAATGGGAAGTCACAAGACTTGGATGAACATTTTCTTTTCTTTCGGTTCAAATGGCAAAATTCATCATCTTTCTTTTGGTTCAAATGGCAAACTTCTTCAGCTTCTCCCATCAGGGATTGATCGACCAGTTCTCCTCGTCCTGTCCTGATGTGAGTATGGAACGATACCCCGGGCCCCTGGGGTCTTTTCGTCCGGTCCCTGGGTGGTCCTCCTTGGTCTTAGTTCCACGGTTTCCAATTAACTATGATGACAAAGCAAAAACATATTTGTAGACATTTCCCCACCACTATTAATGTAGTAGGGCGGACCCATTCATTTTGACAAATCAGAACACATTTTTCTATTGGCAATTTATTGACTATATAGATGGAATATTTTTTTGTGGGAATTCTAGGGAGCTAGAGTGACCCCCTCTTGGGTTCCAGGAGAATCCTCCAGTTGATGCAGAGTGTGCCCAGGATGGCAACACTTCAGTTGGTTAATATGGACCCACTTATCTTCCCCCTCTGCCATTTTGTAGGCGACTGGTAAGATTTTGTCTACAATTTCAAAAGGACCTCTCCATGTAGGCAAAAATGTGTGCTGTTTGGCCTGGTTCCTTTGGAAATTGTATAAGTAGACCTGGTCTCCTACGTAGTATTCTTTTATGGTAGTCTTTAAATCATAGTGGGTCTTCATGCTGTCTGCAGATCTTTCTAGATTTCGCTGAGCATAGGCAAAAGCATGTTGAAGGTGTTTTCTTAAATTTTCAACATACTCATGAGTTGTGGAGGCATTGATCAATGTCTTCTCTTGGGTTCTGTAGAGCAGATGCTGGGGAAGCAGTATCCTGCGTCCAGTCATCAGCTCAAACGGTGACATTTTAGTTGCAGATGAAGGGGTAGATCTGATGGCCATTAGGACAAGAGGTAATCGAATATCCCAACTTGGCCCAGAATCTGCCACAAACTTTTTTAATATGTTCACAATTGTCTTGTTGTATCTCTCTACTTCACCACTAGAGGCTAGCCGGTAGGCAATGTGAAATTTCCTTTTGACCCCAAGTATCTCCCACATCTTTGTCATTACTTCGCTAGTGAAGTGGCTACGTCGGTCTGACTCGATCCTTTGGGGTAGTCGAAAATGCGAGAAGATGTGGTTGATCATCAGGGCAGCTGCTGTTTCTGCCTTGCGATTTGGGGCCGGGAGACATTCCACCCACTTAGTAAACAAGCATGTCACGGTCAACATGTACTTGTTTCCGCTAGAGGGGCGAATCCCGGGCCCGATAAAATCGACTTACAAATCTGACCATGGCAGTGTCATCCTCCTCTTTTGGAGAGGAGCACGGTGTGTGAGGGATGTTGGCTGAAATTGTGCACACACAAGACACCCCTTCAAGTATTGGTCGAGGTCCTGCCCCATGTGTGGCCAGTATGCAACCTCTCTTAAGATTTCAAGTGTTGTATGAAACCCTCTATGACCGGCTGTGGCCGCATCATGGGCGTGACTTAACATCAGGCTTCGGAATGAGGTAGAGACCACCCACTGATCATGGCCAGCTAGGATCTTCTTACCAACAAACCGTCTTGGATTCAGAACATTTTTGGACATTTCATCAACACTCTGAGGTCCTCTTTCCCTATGTAATCGGTATCCATCTGGGGAAAGTTCTCAGGGTCCTCAATGTGTTGATAAATCTTACCAATTATTGGATCCCCTTTTTGAGCCATAATCAAATCAACATCTGGGGTCTCCTTACTCCATTGTGCAGTTGAGAGTTCATTGTGAGCATTTGTCTGGAACCTAGTGATAGCAGTGACCTGGATTTCCCCCAACAGGGACTCGATCTCAAGTAGATCCCCTTGGATGGCTCCGGTTTTGGCCAGCTGATCAGCTATGTCATTTCCAGTTTTGTCTGGCCCCTCTACTTTGGAATGACCCTTGATCTTTTTCCAGTAGATGGTCATCCCATTCGAGGTGACCAGATCATCAATATTTTGAATTAATTTTCCATGTTTCAATGGTTTGTTGTTAGCACCTAGCATGCCTCTGGTTTTCCAGTTAACCAGGTGCTCCACGAACCCGTTCCGTACATAATCCAAATCTGTGATTATGACCAGTTTGTGGAGTTGGTGTTGGACCGCAGTGAGGATGGTTTGATGCACAGCCATCAACTCTGCCACTTGACTACTTTGGGGACCAATCTTCTACCCAGCGGAGGGTTCTGGGGCATCATTCACCCATGCATTTCCTACGCCAGCCACAAGTTTTCCCTGTTGTTGTCAACATGGTAGGAGCATCCATCCACATAGACAGTGGGCATTCCCTCATACTTGTCTTCTTCAAAGACTTTGGCCCTCATTACGACCCTGGCGGAAATCGCGGTGCAAAATGCACCATGGAGCACGGCGGAAAGCTGCCGATAGCGCCATGGGGGTTGGCGGATTTTCCGCCCCATGGCGCTATCGGCAGCCCCATGCCGACCTTGGCAGCCCCATGCCGACCATGCCGACCTTGGTGGGGCGGTAAATCCCCAATCCCCATTTTACCCTTCCCCATTCCCATTTTTGCCCCATAGGGTATAATGGGAGTGGGGAAGGCGTTAATTACGCCACCGTAAAATACGGTGGCGTAATTAACAACAAGGTCCCGTAGCGCCATGGATTTCTCCGCCCGGAAAAACCAGGCGGAGAAAGGCTCCATGGCGCTACGGGAACTCGTAGTAGGGCGGACGGGTCCGCCGCGAATAACGCTGGCGTAAACCCACTCCGCGAGGGTCGTAATGAGGGCCTTTGTGTGGGGAATTGAGGTATGCCTCCATGATGTCCTTGATTTTAAGACTTTCGTCCTCGAGACAGTTTTCTCTTGAAACAATCATGCAAGTCAGCCAGACCTTGCGCAAGGGGACTCTTCTTGTTTTGGTCATATCTGACCTCCACAGGAAAGCCTTGCATTGACAGAATCCAGGAAGTAATTCGGGAATTACTTACATTTCCGGCCCGGATTCTATCACTTTGGAGATATTGCAGAGGCTGGTGTGGAGTCTCCACTATGATGTGTTCCCCCTGGATAAACGGGCGGTAATTCTTCAATGCCCACACAGTTGCTAGGAGTGCCTTCTCACAATCATTGAATTTTTCCTTCACAGAGGATAAAGTTTTACTCACATAGGAGATTACTTTCGTGACCTTGTCATGCTTTTGATATAATACTGCAGTCAAGCATGTATTTGAGAAACCTGTCTCCAAGAAGAACTCCTTGTTTATGACAGGGTAAGCTAGGCAATGCGCTTGTGAGAGGCTTCTTTTGAGTTGTCTTACTGCCTCTGCTTGTTCTGGACCCCACTCCCAATTGACCCCCCATTCAAAAGATGAAACAGGGGTCTTGTGATCTCTGCGTAGTCCTCAATGAACTTTCTGCTGTAATTAGTCAGTCCAAGCAGGCTCCTTAGTTCCCGCAGAGTTGTGGGGTCTTTTAATTTCTGGAGTGCTTCCACTTTCTTTTCCTGGGGACAGAGACCCTGAGGAGTAATTTCATGCCCCAAGAAATGGACACGGGTTCTACACCACTGTGCCTTTTGAAAGGAGAGTTTTGCTCCGCAGCCCTTAACTGTGTCAGAACATAACGGATCTCCGCTATGCGTTCCTCCACAGTTGAGCTTTTGATGAGAACATCATCTACATAAGCCAGGATACCCCTTTCACCCAGGTCGGCATGGCCTTATGTAGAAAAATTTTGAACTAATTGCCGGAGTTGATGTATCCGAAGGGTCCATGTGTACTGCTGCTCCCCAAAGGTGACGGACAGCTTGTATTGGTCCTCCCTACTGACAAGTACAGTTCAGTACCCATTGGTCAGGTCTTTTACAGTGAATACCTGTGACCCCTGGATCTGGGCCAGCCCTTGGTCAATGTAGGGAAGAGGCCATCGGGAAGTATGGACCCGCTTGTTGAGCTCCCTAAGGTCAGCGCAGAGTCTCCACTGGCCGTCTGGCTTCAAATTCCCCAGCACCGGATTATTGAAGGTGCTGAGAACTGGTAGGACTCAAGTTTCTTAATTATTTCAGTAAGGGACTCCATTGATGCGCGAGGCAAGCGATATTGCTTCACAAACACTGGAGTCATGCCAGGGTCAGTGGGAATTGTTGTGTGGATGTCGGTGTGACCACAGACATATGAATCCACCGCAAAGAGATCTTGAAAATCCAAGAAAACCTGTTTCAATCTTTGCTTTTGCTCCAGAGTCTCACAGGCATCAGCTAGGTTGACTCACTCTTCAACCATCTGCATGAAGCCTGGAAAGATTTCTGGTTTTGCTATCTCAGCGGGCTCCTCCAGCTGGGTGAAGAAGTCCCTGGTCAAAGTGCTGATTTGCACTGGTGTCTTCAGGTGGGGAAGGCAGACCTCATGGACTTGGAAAATCACCTCATCCCTTCTGAAGTCACAGCTCACATCTCCCTTACCATAAGGGCAGGAAGTGTACACCAGGAATTTCCCCCCATGCTGGGTAAAGATCCTGTCTGGTGTTGTGTTGTCATCACTATCACTGTCAACAGAGTCCTTGGGGATTGGTCCTAACAGTTCATTACCTAAATCTATGGAAAAATATCGGTCATCAACCGCCATTCCAATAATGGTGCCTGCGGCTAGAGTGATACTCTTTAAGTCGCTGTTATCCACCTCTATTGGAGTGGTGTCATGTTCTATATTGACTAGTGGTGTTGGGTTCACCCCAAACCCTTGATTTTAGAAATAAGAATTTAGATGAATATTGGCGTCAGGGTTTTTCAATTTCTGTCCTCTTTTAACTTTCACTTCCAGGGAGAATTGTTGGGTCCTTTCTGGAATGGTGACTTCCTCTCCAATCTGAATTTCAATTGCATAAGGCAGCAGTTGAGCTGACCTAAATGCTTTCTGTGGGTCATCAAAGCCCATGGGATTATCCGCTAATCGGGACCAAGCTTTGAAGTTTATTAGGTCCAAACTAATGGCAAAGCGTTTGAGAATGTCACTGCCTAAGTAAAAGGTGGCAGTGACGTCTCGCACGACCCAACAATTATGGACTATGCTCTTGTTGTCTATGGAGATTTTGAGCATACACCTGCTTGGCAGGAGATGTTTGGAATTGGGTGTTTCCAGATCCATTTCCCCTTTGTCTATCAGTCTAAATGTGGGAATGGCTGGATCTTTTGGGAGTTGGCGGAACATGGCTTTGCTGATGAAGCTCTTACCGTTGTTCACACACACTCGGGCTAGAACAGAGTCCTTCTCTTCATTTAACTGAACAGTGATGAACAACTGCTCTCCAATTTCCTGAATATCAGCCAGTCTCTGAGCTGATTTATCATCTTTATGGACTATAAGAGTGGGAATGTCTGATTGTGAATTTGTAAAGAATTTCAGAGTTTTTCCTTCCAGTGTGGAATGCCACCTTAGACTGGAAGGAAGGTTGATTTTCAGAAATAGAGAGGACCCCCGATCACCAGTTTGTTGTCCTACTGCTATTACTGTCACATCTGGGATTTGGTTATTCTGGAAGTGAAATTCTACTTGGTCAGATTTTTGTACAACCATGTGGCATGTGCCGTTTAAACTAACATGGTTGACACTCTGTTTCAATTTTATTGGTTGGTTAGTCTGGGTCTAGAGGACCTTGTTCACACAATCTATTGGAGGTGACAACCTTCGCAGGAGGTCATTCCCTAGTAAACAAGGGGTGCCCTCTGGAATTACAACTATGACAGGGTGCTTAACCTTGTGTCGCCCAATTTTAATATCCAAATCCGCAATCCCCTCGATGGGAATTTCCTTCCCGTCGAAGTTCTGAAGTTGTCCAGGAAGAGGGGTGAGAGGAATTTGGTAATTCTCCCCCCTTCCCAAATTCAGTTTATCAAAAGCCCCTTTTGACAGAAGGGTAGCTTGGGATCCAGTGTCCACCAGTGCCAAAATTGTACCCTGCCCCTGCCACTGTATTTTGACCGGGGCATAGAATCTTCCCTTCTTCTCCTCAAGGGGGCACAGATAATGTACATTTTTGGACAACTGGTGGGTTAGTTTTCTAGTTTTGGACACTGATAGAGAAGAGTTTTGGGCAGAATTCTGTGGGGAGTCTTGGGGATCTAAAAAGAAAAGGTGACAGCTAGAGATGGGCGAAGTTTTGGATTCCCCTGGTTCCGGTTCTGGGCTGCCCCCCCTTTTTGGAGGCAGTCACCAGGATGGGTTTGGACCAGGGGATTTTCATGCTGTTGGTTCTGGGGTTGGATGATGGGCGGCGCTAGGTCAGTCCCCACATCTACCCAGTCTGGATTTGGATCTTTTGGGACCCATTTTTCTTTGGGAGGAGTTCCCCCATCTCTGAAGGAGAAGATTCTTTTCCCAGGATCCTCTGAGGATCCCTCTCCTTCAAATTGGAAGATTTGTACCTCCTCCTCAAAATGGGTCTGTTTGGGTACTTTGTTTCTCCTACCCCCCTCTGCTCCTTGGGTGGCAGACTTTTAGTGGCAGGAGATTTTGTTTCCAGTTCGTGGGTTTCCAGGGCGTTTTTACAAGTGGGGAAGGAAGCTTCCTCCAAGGCTTTACACTCCCCTTCCCCTTGTGCCTCCTCCCTGGGAAGCGGTGGGTTATCGGTGTTCTGCCCCCATCATTGCTCTGGAGCACCAGGTCCGGAGTTTGAGGCATTCTGCGCCGGCGCGCTCATCTGAGCGTTCTGTTGAGCCCTCGGCATGCGACCCAGATCCTGTGCCATGTTTTGGACCTGGCGCTCAAGTTGTGACCCGCTCAGGCTGATACGGGGCTCTGTTGTCTCCCCTGGGCTGATCCCGGGAAGGATAACTATCCCTTCTCTGAAAGTACCCCGGGTTTGGAAAATTTGGGTAACCCTCCACCCTTGGCCTCTTCTCTCCCGGATTAGGTTGTCTGGGCTCAGAAAATTGGGGAAAGAAGGATGGGCGGTTTTGGGGTTGAAAGTTTTGCGGGTACCTGGGGAAGAAGTTCTGTCCAGGATTTGGGGAATTCTTGCCCCACTGGGGGAAGTGAGGAGGGATGTTCCCTGGGTTAGCTGGTGCCTGGTTGGATTCTCCCCACCCTTGGGCTGGAGGAGTGCACACATAACCCAGGATGGGTCTGTTCCCCTTGTAACGGGGACTTATGTAATCAGGGAAGTGAGGGATCCCAATTGTGGGACTATCTCCTTGGCTCCCTGTTTGTGACTGGCCCGAGGGCCTTCCGGGCTTGGGATTATTCTGATTCGGTGCGGGCGGGTTTTTAGGTCCCCCCATCTACAAATCTAAAATGGGGGCAACCTTCACCTCTGCCACCTTAGCAGCAGCAGGGGTCTTGGTTGGTTTGGGGTTTTTATGATTATTTTTGTTTTCTATGGGCTTTTGCACCTCATAAATTCGTGTGGCCTGTTCAATGACCCAGTCTAGTGATCTTTTCTCATGAAAATCTCTCACTAGCTGGGTCATGATGTACTTGGGAGAGCGTGGAAAAAAGTATTCACAAATTCTTTGCTGTCCGTGCGCACCCTTCTGGTGGTCTGCGAAAAGGCATGCTTTAATTCCTGCACAAAGTCTGGTGGGGCCTGATCTTCCCCACATTGCAAGTTGTAGGCTGCCTTGCGAGCCTCCTGAGGATTTCGGTGCACCGAAAAATGTTTCAAGATGGCCGCCCTATAGGTGGACCAACTAGAATGATTTTGGTCCTCCAGCCCCGCAAAGAAGCTGGAGTATTCTGGTGAGAAGGCCCATTTCACATAATGAATACAGCTTTGGCTGTCCTTCAAATGGAAAGTTTCCATCATCTAGTCAAAGAGCTCTAAGTGCTCCCAAACAGAATACTTCGCGTTCTTATGATAGGGCGTGATGGCGCTCCTTATCGCTTTGATTTGCTTTAAGGGGTCTTTAAGCATGGCCCTTTTTGCCTTATTGGCCTTCTTGGTTCGGGTAACCCTGGTCCCCTCCTCCTCTGACTAAGAGGCACTGCTCCCAAAGGTGCCTGTCTGGTCCACTAGGCTCTCCCGGATTCTGCGAGCCTGGGAATGGCTGGCAGAATGTGGGGACCTAGTCTCCTGTGTCCTGGGGCGCTCAGAGGAGTCTTCCGATTCCTCCTTGCTCCCAGGATTTTATGAGTACCCCCCCACTGTCCTAGCTGGGCAGAGGTTTTCAGGAAGCCCTTAGTGGGCCTACTCTCATGGAGTTCCCCACTAAATTTTACCATACTTGGGAACCCATACCCAGATGCCCACCATCCATTCCTGGGAGGTGCTGGTCTATGAGCCCCATATTTCTAATTGGATTGAAATCTGACATCCCCGTGGCCCTTGGCTCATGTGGCCAGTGGACATGGGGGTGGCAGAGTCCAGGGATTGGAAGAGATGAAGGCCTCTGGTACTAGGGTTCCTAAGGTTATGCTCAGGTGTTTCCCTTTCCCAGCGAACCTCATCTCTGTCAGCCCCTCCTCCCTGTTGCCATGCAAGAATCTGAGCTTTCTATTCCTCAGTCAAGGCCTTGCTAGTTTCTATCAATCTCTTTTGCATGGCTACCTGTCTGTGGAGCCTGTCATTGTTCTCACAGAGAGCCTCATGTTCTCTCTGTGCTTCTTGTGTTGTTTAGAGTACTGGGCTAGTCTTTGCTGCAGGAGGGTTGCCTCTTGAGTCCTATCCATACTGGCCTGGTCCTTCCTTGCTAGAGCCTCCTCCACCTCCCTGGTGTGCTCTAACAATCTTTCATGCTCTTTTTGGAGGTCACCCAGTCCCTGAAGGGCCAGGTGATTTTCATGTATTTTCTCTTTTAAATGACAGACTTCCTGGCTTAAGGTGTCCCTCTCCTATCTGCAGCCAGGTCGTCTCTCTGTCTTTGGAGTGCACCAGCTTTCTGGCACTCATCATCAAATTCTGCCTGGGCGTCCATGTCTTTCAGGATTAATTTATTACTTTCCTCTTTTTCTCTGTCTAAGTGGCTTTGCAGGGTGACTACCTGCTCTGTGCATGCCCTGTTGAAATGTATTTGTTGTTTCAGCTTTTTCTGGCTATGCAGTAGGGAGTCCAAACTTTCTTGGTACTCCTTCTGCAGGGCCAGTATTCTGGTATCCTGGTCTGCCCTTTCCTGCTGCAGGACACTCATGTCCTCTTTTATTTTGATTATGTACTGCCTACTTTCATTTTCTGACTCCTGGCTCCTCTGCAGCCTCTGCTCAGAAGAGTCCAGATCAGTTTGGGCCTTTTCTAATGCCTGCAGTTGCCTGTTTGCCAGATCTTGGCCCTCAGCATATTTGTCCTGTATTGCTCCAATATGTAAATATAGGTATGCCGCTATTTTGGCAATCTTGTTTTGCTCTTCCTTTGCCCTAGGGGCCATATATAGTTCACTTAGGGCCATATGTAATGGACCCTGGTCTTGCCATGTGTCTAACCCTGTTGCAGTGATCTGTTCTGTGATTGCCTGCAACCATACATTCTGATCCTGCTCTGTCCATTCACCCCTTACAAATAACTTATGCAATAGGTTTTTTCTCTAGCCATCTTTATCTCTACCAAAGTCGCCATTCTGGAAATATTAATTTCCTTCCTGACTTACAGAAGTTTATTTTATTTTTACAAAACAGACCAATTCCTTAGAGGGTTCCTATTGAGGGGTGCTTTTCACAGTGTAACACAGTGTGGTAGCCCAGCAGGGATTATGTACCCCACTAGTTAGCACACTGTATACGACTCTCACAAGTGGCATATCTAATTCAGAAATTCCGCGACGAGCCCCCAATCTTGTAAGTGATTTCAACCTGGCACTCCACCTAAGTCAATGCCTAGCGTGTGATGCACAGCTGGAACCCTTAATTATATATTTGTGTCTATAGGTTCTTTTATTTCTGAATGATGTACCCTTATATCACGCCCCTCTCTTTGAATCCCCCCCGCCCCGGTCTCACTGAACCAAGAAGCAGGTCGTTTTGCAAAGTTATAAGATTTATTTTATGGATTTGAACGATATATATACCACACTATTTAATATTTATACAATGATCACCAATAGGCGATTTCACAACAATCAACAATCTCTTTAATCAGAAGGAGTATGGATGAGAAGAATAATGTAGCATAGAATAAAACTTGGTGTGGGTTCAGTCAAATGCAATGATAGGAAATTAATGCAGCACAGAAATAATACTTTTGTGTGTTCAATCAAATGCAATGTAATCACTCTTTCCCCCTGCACACTACTCAATACCCCCAATATGCAATATAGAGATGGGAGGAGAGAAAACAGGTTTCAGGAATAAACACTCAACAAATACATTTTCCGTCCCAATTCCCCCCAGCAAGCATAGAGAGAAACAGGAATGATTTCAAAACAGGTCAAATGCTTTTGAATGTGGTTTTGAATGAATGGGATAAACAATGAAAAATTGATTGAATTCTCGAAATTGAGTTCAAAACTAGTGGGAGCCGCTTTGTATAGTTTAAGGTGAACACTAGCAATGATCATGTGATGAAATGGAGTCAAACGACAAATTTGCGGCAAACTTTTCAGCATGCGAGAAACGCGATTGCGGCAAAACTATAGGGAGTTGGAATGCGGTTTTAGACTTGTATCAAAGCTGAGGATGTTAGCTTCAATTTGACACTTAAATGTCTAGCATGTACGGTTCAGAGCTTATGAAGGTTTTAGTAGAGGTCGGTTTTTTCTCAGAAAGAGTCAAGATTTCAAATGAAAGATGCGCTTTTGAATATTAAACAAGGATGTTCTTTACACTAAGGAGTCTATGAAGATACAAGATACCCAACGGAACAGCCACCAGATCAGCGGCGCCTCTGTTCTGACTTTTGCTCACCGAGACACTTGTGTTTCTACAGCAAATATATTAGCGTAAAGATGATATTATCACTACAATTATCAAAGGACTATATGGGTGAGGGAAAGATTCAGGAAAAACAAAAGATTCTACAATGCAGTTCTGGATATGATAGAATGTGTTGGATAGGATTACGTAAGGATAAGATACTGGCTATGGACAATTCTATGCTATAGATACTCACAACTATGGTTTGGAATAGGCCCGTCAGGGATCTGGTCAAAAAGATTTCTGGACTGGAATTCTGCTAGCCCACTGGACAGGATTCAGGCGCTCGGTTCTGCGCTCAGCATGGCACTCTGGACATTGCACGGCCTCTGGACTGGATCTGACGTGTTGGTTCTGGGTGGCAGCTATCTGGTTACAGCTCTGCTGTACTGATTTGGTTCTCTGGGTTCTAGCAAGAGTTCTTGGCAAGAAAGCAGAAACAGCACGGCCAGGCTGTTCTTTTTGTGGTGCCCCTTGGAAGTGTGGGGGTAAAATCAGGTTTCAAGATTTTAAAGGCCAAGCTGAGAACGGTTCAGCTTTGGAATTGGGCCTTCTACTTTCAGAATTCTGAAGTTTTGGATCTGGATTCTCCTGCAGAGCGCTTCGCCAGTAAATCAGTTGATGGGTGAATCTGTGTGTGTCTAGGCCCTAAACTGTCCGTATTTATGTATTTCCCAAAGGGCTGGGTAGGTTGAATTATACTAAGCACACCCTCTAGGAACCCTATTGGTTAAGGTCTGTCCTCTCTCCTAATTCGAGAAGGAACACATGGTTTCATGATGATGCAGCATTTTACAATCCAGGGAGTACCCCCCCGCCCCTTTGTTTCTGTACGGTAAATCTATTTTTCACATAAATCATATTTACAATATCACCAACTTGCTAACAATACATATTTATGTCACATATTTAGCAGAGCAAGTATCTGTCCGAGTCCCAGCTTAGTGAGATCTTTGGTTCAAATTTGACAGTTTTTCATGCTTTTGGTTGGTTACCCAGTGTCAGATCTGTCCACATTTTTCTACATATATGCACATGACATCTGGCCATAGTCCTGTGAAGTTTCATATTTTTTTGCATAATCACAATTGCTACAATATTTAATTATCTGTAGTCCTGTCTCTGAACATAGCACAGAGTTCAGAGTAGTTTCAAACTGTGGGCAGAATTTTCCTGTTAACAACCTATAATTTACAGATTTTTACAAATTTTGCACAGTTCTCTGTGAGTCTTTTCCAAAAGATAATTTCTTGAGGTTTAAGATACACAAATCTGTCTGGTCCCGCCCCCAAGGATCCAGACCACTCCTGGCTTCTTCCTGCTGGCAGTTGGTTTCTGTTGACACCCGAATTTGCATTCCCTTTCAGCCCAAGAAGCCTATTGGCTCTTTCTCAGAGAGGCAGAGCAAAATCCCCTCCTCCTTTCATTAACATCTAAATGACAGTTCCTGGGCAGAGTGCAAAAGGAAGGCACCCTTTGTTGGAGCAAACTGTGGAATGCGCTTTGAAGTCCTCTGTGGCTGGCATCAGCTCACTTTAAAACACTTTGTTTAAAATTGTCTTTTCTAAAATAACTTTACATTTTCAACAAATGTACACACAGATCTCTAATTCCAGCCTTTTTAAAACATAGAATTTGAATAGTAGCAACCTATATTGCTTTTGATGGCAAGTCTCTTCTTTTCCACAATTTGATCTTAATGTACAAGTTTAAACTAATAGTATAAGTAATGACAGCTTGCACACAGGCGGCTAGCTGTACTGCGCCCATATCTGACATATTTATCCCAGGCAAGCACCTTTTTGAATGTGGATTTTCTTGTGATAAAATGTGCTTCTCCTGAAGTTGTGCTTATGGGGATTCCTTAAATAAGGTGATGGTTAACACCCAACAAGGATGTTGGATCTTTTCTGGTGTTTGGAAACCATTATTTTGCAATTTCAACAGCCAAGGAAAAAATGGATTTTAGAGCACTTCTGTGTTTTCCTGGCAGTTCAGGTAGTTCCATTTCACTCTGTGGGCAGCCCAATGACAGGTTTTGGCAGTGTGGTCTCCTTTTCTACCACTGACACAGGCAAAATAGATTGGAAGCCTATTTTTCCAGTTTCCCTGCGCACTTCTCAGAGATTTTTAGCGTGCATAGGGCTTTTCGGCGGCCATTCTGTTGTTTTTGATGAAAGCAGCACACAGTGATGGTGCAGGGCAGATCCTAGTAGGTCAGAACATCCCACAAACCCTTGGCCTGAAGCCCAAGATTGTATCTCTCCAGCTGCAAAATCTCTTCACTGGCTTCAGGTGGCTGCAAGGACCAACTTCAAAACCCTCTGCATTGTCCACATGGCTTTCTGGGGCCTGGGACCACTCTACTTTCAACTTTCTCTTCCAAAACATCTTCCTTCTCGAGCTTTCTGCTCATCCACCTCCAACTCTCTGAGGGTCAGAGGCTTCTCCAAGCAGAGAGTTGGGGGCAGATCTATCTCCTCGGCTGGGGCCTCCCTCTGGAACAGCCGTCCTGCCTCTCTCAAAGATGAGCCGAACCACCCCTGTTCTGGAAGCAACTCAAGGCCTTCCTTTTTGTTTCCGCTTTCTCTCTCTTCCTATCCCCTGCTGATGTACCTGACTGCTCCACGCACTGGTCACCAGCTCACCCTCTGAACTCGGGCCCAGGCTCCTGTATGTCCAGTTGCTCTTGCACTGCCTACGGGTAACCCAGCAGTTAAGGGTCTGAATCTGAAACCCTACAGTCCCTTCTCTCTGCACTTATGAGCCACCCGCTGGCTGCACTTGTGAGTTAACTGAACTTCCCCCTTCCACTCCCCCTGGCACTTCTCCCTTTCCCTCTTCCCCCCACTTGCATGATCTGAATGACACAAGGCCTAGTAAGATTGTTATTTTGTTCTCCCTAGTTCCCCCTCTTTTTCTTGTCGCGCCTAGAAACACTTGTGTACAGGCACATTATAAATGCCACATCATATCATATTATATACTCTAGTGTTTTTATGTGTGTGGGGGGGTTCATTCTGTGGTTCTAGATAAGAAAACATAACCAACATTTGCAAACAAGTACATCTGTACAGACGGACTGTCCTTTTTCTGAAAAACAAATAAAATAAATAAGCATTGGCAAAGTCAACAGTTTTGGCTTTTGCCTAGGCATCATATAATTATTTGCCAGGCGCTGCCATAATGGTACTACCTAGCCATTTGATGGCACCAGAAGGAAACCGATGTGAGTACCTGGACGTATGATGTCAGTGCCTGGCAAATTATACATACACTATCAGAAGACTACTTTAAAATAGCACTAGCAAGCCATACCTTGCAAAGTTGGATGCTACTGCATGATAGTACCATCTCAAAGAGATTTCACAATGGTTTGTTTGGGGCGTGGAGGGGCAAAGCAGGTGAGAATTCCCATAGGGATTAGCATGGCAATTGGTGGTCTATGGGTGGGTAAAGAACACACAATGCCCACAGACTGTGTGCCCCATCTCACATCCCATCTCCCTGCTTTCTGTACTCCAATGCAATTATTTTATCTTACATGTGCCGCTAAACACCGCCTGAGAGCCAAAACTAAAAATGTGTTATTTTTCTTTCTTCATTTAAAATGTCTACGTTTTTACTATTTACATTACTTTCACTGTACAATTAGTTCTCTTGGTCACTTAATTTGTACTGCTTCTTTTCAATCTGGATTATAGTTACTGGGATAATATGACCTAGAACCGACCAGAGTCCCTTTTTCAAGGCGTTTAGGTATAGAAAGTTACTGAACATGTGAAAAATGCACAAGTATTTGTGAGTAAAAGGACAACATATCTGACATTTAAGCATGCAAGTACATGCACGTATTCTGATTTTTTTTCAAAAGACATTTTATATATACCTATGGGTTAAGCAACGGACTTTTCCTAGTATGGCCCTCATTATGAGATTGTTGAGAACTGCTCAAAAATTAGGTAACTGCTTACCTTAAACTACGACTTTTTTTTTACTTTGTTAGGTATATCTGTGTAGACTTTGTGAGTAAAATTCATTTTTTAGCATATATTCATTTTTTAGCATATTCTCCAGAACTCATAACAAGGACCTCAATGCTTGGGCTGGCCCAATACACAATCAAAGATATCATGAATAGCTTGATCTCGGTACACAACACCGCCCTGACGATTGTAGTGGGTCAGGTCCTTTTAAAACTTGGCATGACCCAACCAAGCGGTGGACAGTCCGAGATCAATACCTCTCCAGTCATTATGGCTTAATATAGCAGTAGAAACTAATAATGTAATATGGGGTGCAGGTTTTTGGGGAATCTTTTTAGGCTTGTTTTTTTATTTTTATTGAAATGTTTTATTAGATAATTGTACTTTTATTGTGGTAATTCGGCAAAATGTTGGTTTTTATATTTTGTTAAGATCTACTTGATCCAAACAAATAAAAAATAAAAAATAAAAAAAAGAGTAGTTTTGCTGACTCCACCCTGTTACTCCTCTGGCTGGAGAGCGTCACTGCTGGCCTGTTTACTAACAGCAGGAACATGTACGGTGGCCGCAGGATACAATTTGAACCACAGAGGTCAGTGGCACTCTGCAAGTGGTGAAGAGAAAATGTGGTGCGTACATCTTGAAGAATACAAGCGCCTTGCTTTGGTGGCTTAACTGGTTGCCTTTCAGGCGCGGTGACTCTAGTGCAGAGAAGTGATTGCTTCTGAAACAGCTATGGCTTGTTGAAAAAATAGTCTTTTTTAGTCTTTTTAAGGAAATGGGTGCATCTTCGTTCTGACTCACTGATGTGGAGGAGAGGCTTCCAAAGTCTGGGACTGGCTATTTAATTATTTATTTTATTTATTGGGTATTTAGAATGCGCCTATATACAATATTCACCCACCCACTGTTTTCTTTTTGTGTTGTGGGGATTTCACGTTGTGATTGGGAGCAGATGTGCGGCCGAGTGGCTGGATCTCGGGTTTGATTTATGTTGGTTGGTAGTATTTCCATGCAGGGTTTGGGCACCATGACAGAGGTTTTCAACATGATTCTGGAGTGTCTTTAGGATCAGGATAACACAGGAGAATGGAATGCTGCCCGTGATCATGCTAGGACTTGTTGGCATTGACGATGGTCTAATTTCTGAACCTGTTGGTCCTTCAAGTCTGTTCTATGGTAAACGCACAATGTTAACATCTCAAAACACTGCCACACCCTTCCATTGCTTTTCTCGCACTATAGGGCAGCTGTAGTGAAGAACATGCTGTTCTCTTGCATTGACTCAGTATAATAAGGGGCTTAATCCAGTACTTCCCATCAAATGATTCCATCACCTCCTATTTATCTCGGATGTTAACGCAAATGGGTCATTCGGATGAAATATCTCCAAGCCCTTGATAACTTCCACTGGCTCCTGGCAGTGAAACGGGTTAACCGCAATGCAACCAGTATCGTTAATGAAACATTGTCCATAATTAGTTTATATTTTGCAGAAATAACTATACACCCTACTATCAAGGCTGCAGTCTTTGATTGGAAGTGTCAGGCCTACATTAAGTGCCTGTGTCAGTGGTGGACCAGTTTACTGGCATACTACAGAAGCAGTTCATGATCAGCTGGGAATGCATTGTTTGGACCGCGCGCCTGATTTCAAGACGGTCGACCGCCGTATCGGCATGAAAACGAGTCTGCCTGCTACTTGCTAGGCAACATCATAACTCTTATCCCAGAAGGCCCCACCGGCAGGTGGAAGCCGGCCCTCGGCGGAGAAGGCCACGAAGGAAAAGGCCTGTTCTGCATCTTTTCGCCAATGTGAGCGTGGCGTGGCCCTCTCCCCCTGCCCTTTTTAAATAATACTTACACCCCCTTACCTTATAACCACAGGGTTCCAAGACGTCCATTCATCTTCAGCCGTGCATTATACTACCCCGACCGCAAATGCACACTATATGACTGGCGGAATTTGAACCTAGACATCCGTGCATGGTCTACACGAGAAATACCTTTTAGCTGCTTATGGACTAATCCTGAGCCCTCTATGATGTTCCCGCCGGGCCAGGAGCAGGAGCTCCAACATCGAGGCACACTGCTGGAGTAGTGCCCCCACCTGCATATTTGATGTGAGCCTAGGGTCTACCCACCTCCTTCCTACCAGAGTCCGTTGGCTGCCCATGCCAAACTCGATACAGGTACAAGCATCACCCTACGCACCTATGCTAATGTACATTCTTCCCAAATGGTGCTATTCATACTAATGCACGAAACTCTACTGTTTATATACGCTATATTGAAATCACCCAGTCTAAGCCCATACCCATGCCTGTTACATGCACCCCTATCTATGGACTCTAACCATATTACATTTTGTCCATCAGCATGCTTCAGACAGATAACTTATTCTGCGCCGCAATCTGCATAGTTAGTTCACTGTGCCTATCTGAATTTAGCCCAATGTAGCGTAATGCGCCCAAGTTCAAAATTAGCTCACTGTAAGCCCACTATGCCTACTCTGCATTTAGCCCAGTGTGCCTTTCTGTATTTAGCCCATTGTAAGCCCACTGTGCCTATTTGTACTTAGCCCATTGTGCCTATTCTGTATTTAGACCATTTTAAGCCCATTGTGCCTATTTGTACTTAGCCCACTGTCCCTATTTGTACTTAGCCCACTGCAGCCCAATGCGCCTTTTCTGTATTTAGCCCATTGTAAGCCCTTTGTTCCTATTTGAACTTAGTCCGCTGTGCCTATTCTGTACTTAGCCCACTGCAGCCCAATGCGCCTTTTCTGTATTTAGCCCATTGTAAGCCCTTTGTTCCTATTTGAACTTAGTCCGCTGTGCCTATTCTGTACTTAGCCCACTGTGCCTATTCTGTATTATCCCTTTGTAAGCCATTGTAAGCACACTGTGCCTATTTGAATTTAGCCCACTGTGCCTATTCTGTATTTAGCCCACTGTGCCTATTCTGTATTTAGCCCATTGTAAGCCACTGTAAGCCCACTGTGCCTATTTGAACTTAGCCCACTGTGCCTATTCTGTATTTAGCCGATTGTAAGCCACTGTAAGCCCACTGTGCCTATTTGAACTTAGCCCATGGTGCCTATTCTGTATTTAGCCCACTGTGCCTATTCTGTATTTAGCCCATTGTAAGTCCACTGTGCCTATTTGAACTTAGCCCACTGTGCCTACTCTGTATGTTAGCCCACTGTAAACCAACTGTGCCAATCTGAGTTTAGCCCACTGTGCCTTTTTGATTTTTGCCCATTGTAGCCCACTGAGTCGAGGGCATTCTAAACTAGCAGAGTGTACCCATATGCCACCACCTAGAGGTTAAGTCAATTTAGAACGTGCCATCTCTTATATAATTCCACATCATCAGCATCACAGCCTGCATACTGTTAACCTACACATGTCTACTGATCATTACAACCAGACATCTGGCAGTAGCCCCCCCCCCGCATAGCACTCAAGAGAGCTCCACCTAATTCTACCAATATATCTCTACCCACCCCTACCATCATGGAACGCCCAGATCTGAGTCCGTCAAGTGGGCCTCAAAGTAATCCTTGTAGTCTACTCCTCAGAAACCTTAGACTCTGAGCAAGGCTCACAAGACTACATGAGCCCTTGACTAGATCCCTACCTTCCACCAACAAAAGATCTAATAACCAGAAGGTAAATATCACTCCCCTTAACATCCTGATGCCTCTAACCATCCCTACTAAAATAGAACCCACCCATTCCACTGTACCACCCCCCCTTAGAGAAGGATTAATTAATGCCAGATCTCTGACTGCACACGCCACCGATATCTGCGCTTTGATATTGGTCGATAAACTGGACTTTCTTGCCATCACAGAGTCTTGGCTGCACGATGCAGCAGGACCCCTACTGTCCCTAGCAATCCCGGATGGCTATACCATACCTAGACAGGACAGAACTAATATGCGTGGCGGCGGCATTGCCATCATCGCTAAGACTAGCCTAGGCATGAGAACTACGCCCATCACAGCTTACCTAGTTAACTCCCAGACTTTGACTATCCACCTTATCTACAGACCACCCGGACCCATGGGGACATTCGAAGAGGATATATACAATCTACTGTCTAATAACCTCAAAATCTCTTCACAAGTACTTGTCCTAGGTGACTTTAACTTAGGCTACAATGACCCATTAGACAAAAACGCCACCACCATTGCCAACATTCTTTCTGAGCTTGGGATAACTCAAAAAACTCTTGAACCCACTCACATCAAAGGGAAAATCCTTAATTGTCTAGCAGATTACAACTGCACCGCCAATATCAAATCCATTGACCCACAACCTTGGACAGACCACTTTTTCTGTCCTTCGAACTATCCACCTCTAGACCACTTGTGCCAGCACCTACCATGGCCTCACCATGTCCAACAAGAAATAAAAAGAATATCACCAAGGATACAGTGATTCCTGCGATCCTTCCCACTCTTAACCAACTAGCGGACCAATTAGACCCTGAAATACTCGTCGATGAGTATAACAAAATCATGTTAACCACACTCGACAACATCGCCCCTCTAAAACTTAGACCAAGTAAACCCAAAGCCCATTTAAATAAATGGTTCACCCCCAAACTCAAGGATTTATGATGATTTATGAGGGGATGTGAAACAGCTTGGAGGCTAACCCCCTGAGAAAACCACAAAAACAAACTAACGGAAGTTTCTGCTCCATATAAGAAGGAAATCCACCTAGCCAAGCGAAACTCATACAACAAGCGTATATCTAATGCTAACTCGAGTATGAGGGAACTTTTCACCATCCTCAAGGAACTAGAGTCACCTAGCCCCATTCCGGACACATGCTCCAAAGATAAAACTTGGTGCTCTGATATTCAACAAGCACTTTCAAATAAAGTAACTATGCTCCAAACAAAATAGCCAAGAAAAAAGCCTCTCTCATTCAATCATCCCAGACCAATAACCTGAACAAAGACCCTCCTTCAAAAGAACACAACCCAGCTGCACGATTCAAGTTTCAAAAAACCTCTATCCTTGAGGTGGAGAAAGTCATACTCTCTCTCACGCCTTCCAACTGCCAGGGTGACCTCTGCCCTGCCAAGTTTATAAAAGACGCGGCCAGGGATCTTTCCCCATTCATATCGAAACTTGTCAATGCCTCTTTTGCGTCCGGCACTGTGCCGACCAATTTGAAACAATCTTGTGTACTGCCTCTGCTCAAAAAGCAAACCCTAGACCCACTTATACCCACTAATTACCGTCCCATCACGACAGTCCCTTTTCTGCTTAAAATCCTGGACAAGATAGCTTATAACCAAATTCAAAAACTCTTAGAACAACATAAGCTCCTAGGTGAACGTCAATCAGGATTCTGACCCCAACACGGCACTGAGATCGCCCTCATTGACTTGAAGGCACAAATAGATGAATTATGAGATAAAGGTAAAATGGCTCTTCTCTTGGTGCTGGATGTTTCGACCTGGTGGACCACAGGGTCCTATGCAGCCACCTAGACTTAGCCGCACACTTCTCTAAAGAGGCCATAACCTGGATTGAGTCTTTCCTCAGCGACAGGACTATGAGGGTGTTCTCCCCTTCAGCAGCGACTGACCCGATCCCCATCCTGTGCAGAGTCCATCAGGGCTCCTGCATATCCCCCACCCTATACAACCTACCAAGACCCTTTTTGATGATCTGGATCTTCTTGGTATCACCTACACTAACTATGCAGATGATACCCAGATTCTCCTCCCACTTTCCAAGGATTTCAACAAGGATTTGGCCTTGGTAAATAGGGTGTATATCATCATCCAGCTTATCATCCTGGGGACTCACTCTAACATCAAAAAGCTAGGCCAGGACTACACCTCTTTTGTGATTGATGGTAATATTATCAAGGTGTCCAAGGAGGTCAAGACAATTGGCCTTTACCTGGACTCCACCCTTTCCTTCGATAAACAGGTGAAGTCTATGGCATCTGCCACAGCTTACACTTGTAAGCTCATTAGAACAGGCAAACACTTTCTTTCAGATAACAACTGTATCATCCTAGCTAGAGCCTTGATCCTATCTAGGCTCGACTATTGCAATGCCCTTTACATTGGTGCTAACAAATCTATCATCTACAGAATCCAAATCTTACAAAATAATCCCTTGCGATCAGTTCTTGGCATTTCCAAAAGATCGCATATTTCCAAGTCCAGGCGCCAGAATAACTGGCTGTCCACCCAAAACAAAATCCATTTAAAAGTTGCTTCCCTTGTTCACAAAGCTCTGAACAACGCTGCACCGAGCTATCTCACAGGCAAATTACGTAAAAGAAGTTCCACACGCACAGCAAGAACTTCCAACACCAACAGCCTCATCACTCCTAGATTCAGGCCGACTAAGGCTGGGGGAGGCACAGTTTCCTGGTCCGAGCTGCCCAATTATGGAACTCACTACCTCACCCCCTACTTGAGGAGCAGCCCTAACTGAAATTCAGATCTAATTATATCAATCTACAGAAGGTTGCCGATGACTAGCTTACTAGCTCTTACCTAATTGCTGTGACCTCCTAGTGTAGATTTGTTATAGCTGCTGCCCATGTGCACATATTCCCCTCCTCGGCAGTGATTCGTGGCCTCGCCAGTGCCTGTATATATTCTGTCTTCCTGTAATTTACCTTCTATGGCCTGTATATATTTTGCCTGCATGCAATCTGTAGTGTCAGTCTGTATATACGCTTTTTTTGTGTGTAATCTGCAACCTTGTAACTTAAGCCTCGCATATCCTGTACTGCTGCGCCCGGTTACCTTCGGGTCTGGTGTGCGTTGTAAGTGAATAAAACAAACAAACAAACAAACTGTGATCCTTTTCCAATGGTTGTCACCTCCTGACCCTTCAAATTCCCTTTGATGGTTGTCCGCTACTGGCGCAAATAAAAGAGTGAAGAAATGTAGCAGAGTCTCTTTTCCATCAATGGAGCTTGGTTACGTATGCCCTGAAAGTGGCTTTATATGATGGGATCTACCCAACACTGGAAATGGGAACATGAAATCTAGTAGCCCAAAACTGGTGGGGGTATACTCTCCATATCCAATTCTTTATAAGGATGGTTTTGTTCCAGTTTCAATGGGAGTGATATAAGATATGTTTTACAGACATAAAATGTGTGTGACCTTCATCCCGCTACTCGATACTCACCTTCTAGCCGGAACCCTATCATTTTACCACTATCCCAGACCATGCTGATAAGCGGACTAATAATAGAAACTTGAGAACGTAGCAGGGGGTATTTCTAAACTAAATAAAGTATAGAAAACACACTCACAGGAATGCCATAATTCCTTCTTCCAGTCTGAGCGTGACAGACAGGCTACTTCTCATCAGGGGTACACACCAAATTCTTCCGGGTCCCAAAGGGTTAACTCCTCTCCGGGGCTAGTTAGGTCTATATGGGAATCCTGGCCTCCGCATTGTCATTCATGCATCTTCTTTTTAATCCTATGTTGGCGATTATGGATAGACTTCACACCGTGAAGGGGTATCCCAGCCTGACCAGCTATAATCTAAGACTGGCTGACAGACAGTAATTGGTGCCTCAATGGGAAAAAAGTCTGAAATGACAGACTCTGTGACCCCTCCATTAACCTGGCTTGAAACCAGGAGCAGCCACGTAGTACCCTTAGACAAAACCAGAAACCATGGGTGTTATGGCAAATGCTAACCTGGCCTTCCTCTCTCACATGTATCCCTAGTCCCCTTAGGCAAAGCTTAAAACTGTGAGCGTTCTGTTAAAAGCTAAGCATGCCTTTTCTCTCACCATGTATCCTGTGTTCCATTAGGCAATGCCAAAAACCACAGGAGTTATTTTAAATGCTAACTTTGCCATCCCCTCTCAGCATTTACCTTCAGTCCCATTAGGAAAAGTAAAAAACGGTGGGTGTTATGGTGAATGGTAACCATACCTTTCTCTCTCAACATTTACTAATCCCTTCCACTCCCTGCAGTTCCCTTTCGCAAAGCCAAAAAACGTGGGCATTAAGCCAAATGTTAACCGTACGTTCCTCTCTCAGTTAAACTTTTCAACAAAGAGCTCCCGCTACACTCCGAATCTCCTTCTCAAGGTGGAAGCCGGAAGAGATCCTGGTGTAACTATTTTGTGAGAGCTTTTGCCTAGGCCTGCCCAAGAACGTGGCCAATCGGCTACAGTTAATTCAAAATAAGTCAGCGAGAAGGATTCATGGCATCCCAGCACTTCACACTTGTTGTCTCTCCACCAAAGAATTCCTTTCAAGATGCTGTGCATTTTTCGGGGCGTTTTGCTTCCCCAGCCTTGCATGGCCCATTGGGAATCGCAGGCTCGGGCACTGTACATTTGTATGTGCGGTGCGGTGGGGGGGGCTACTCCGGCACCTTGTGTTCTAGCACCTGTAGCGTCTCTTGTGCTAGATGGGATTACTAATAAAGATCTCAGACCAAATAACCAGACAAACTCAAAGAATATGGCAAAGTACTACTTTATTCTCAATTTAATAAAGCAGGGTCATCTGGCAGACATCTGACTGATGCTTGCGCACTCACACACAACCTTGATTACACAGGGATCTTACATCTCAATATGCATCATCTACAACATCATCCTACATGGCAAACCATAAAACGTATTAGCGGGAGGGATTGGATTAGGGGAACATATCTACTTATAGAAGGTATACAGGTTAGTACTTAATTGGCTGTCTCTTATCTGTAATACAACCCTGAAACAACCTCTTAATACATATAATACAGAAACAAAATGGCAGGGGATTGGTCAATGCAACATTGTATAGCAGGTTGCCCCATAGACGCACTGATTGGTTGGCATTCCCACCCAACCATTGTCTTTCGACTCGTCTAGCAGCACTTAGGGAAACCGAAACCCAGGTGCTTGAATCACATCAAATGGTTCCCTACTTTCCCAATTAGTCCGTCTGTCATCAGTCTGGCTGTGAGCCAACGTTTCCCGTCTGTACTTGAACTTGTAGCATGTTCTCTTTTCTAGGATGTTTAAGGGAGTGAAAGCACATCGCTATCTTCATTCAAGGCTTAATGAATAGCCCTTGTTTTCGATTTCTGGGTCATATGTGAAGAGACCCTGAATGTGTGCATTTCAGTCTCTTATTTACTGCTGTTTGCTTTAATTATACGAGGTGTTGTTGCTCCTGTGGGCCTCTAGAGATTTGCTCGCTCTACCTTTCTTAGACTTTATACACTTTTAATTGTCCAATACTTGGCTCTTGTAATTGTTTCCTTCTTCTTTAATCTTAGCGAAATATGTCTTACAACCTTGACTCATCCGTCTTCCTCCCTTTGTGCTTTGGAGCTATTCCTTAAAAATAGCCTCCTTGATCCAAAGCCAACATCGACTCCTCTTTGTTTTGCACATGAAGCTGTTCTTCGAGCGTCTCTTGACTCTTCAACCCTGGTCTGTTCCTGAGGTGGTTGAGTTGAATCTTTGCACGAGCCAGCATCCATTTTCCAATAATGACTGTCCTTGCCACGTTATATACTCCTCAATAGCAGGCTTCTACACATCTTTTCTACCTTGCATTAATGCGTATTCACACTTATTGGTCAGCAAGTTACTTTATCTTATTTTACATTCATGATTACTTTATGGTTTCGTACATGTTTCTCTTGTCACTTCAGTTACATCGACACTCTTCAGTATTTTCATATTGTTTCAGTATGCCTTTGTATATCTTCTTTATGACATCACTCTGCCCACCTCAGGTTTCATGATGTCCAATGGTGCATTCTGACATCCTTCCAAATGTCATACTTCCTCACTTTCAGTGCGAGGGTCCATTCGGTACTCCTGTTTTAGTGCAAATCGTCTCTCATACACTCTGTGGTATAGGAGCAACACATGGGGTCCCATACAAAGCCCTTCTCCGACTGTTCCAGTAGGGCGGCAGTGAGGGGGCGGGAGTTAGGGATAATGTGTTGAACTGCACTTCTACAGCCTCCTGACACATACTACCAGATCGGGGGAACTGTCAATGGAGCACTGTGGAACGCATGTTCAGAAACCAGGAAGTGCTCTTTGCTTCCTGGTTACTGATCATGTTGCGTGGGAGCCGGAGTGTTTCCAGGGAGGCATCTCAGTGAGGAGCCTCAGGTCCAGGACAGAAAGGAAGAATTAATTTAAAGTTGGTTTGTGTATGTATGCATTAATGCTTTTGTAATAGCTGTAATAAGATGATGGGTGCACGCTTGAATGAGTGAGTGCATGGTGTATTGGTGCGCGTGTGAATGAGCGAGTGAATGCTATGTGCAAATGAGAAAGTGAATGTTGTGTGAAAGTGTGTGCATTTGTGTTTGTGCTGTACCAGGGATCTAATTTTGGAGGGCGATATGGGTAGGCGTTGGGCAACAACCACATTTTTTAGTGAGCCTCTATTTTAGTGGCCCAGTAAAAATGCAGTTAATAAAGCAAGGATGATATGTGTTATTACATGGCTTTACTGGCATTTTGGTGCAGTTAGTCTGGTTAGTTCTTACTGTGGCATGACATTTTGTTTACTAGCCATTTTTAATAAAGCAAGCATGATAAACGTTATGTGGCTTGGCGGGCATTTTGATGCAGCCACTGTTGCCATTTCTTACTGTGGCATGACATTTTGTATTGGACATCTTTGTTAAAGCAAGTTTCGGTAAGTGCTATTATGATGCTAGACTGGCATTTTGGTGCAGCTAGTCTAGCCATTTCTTTCTGTGGCATGACATTTTTTAACAGGGCTTCTATAATAAAGCCAGCATGATGTGTTATTGCCTGGCTAGACTGGCATTATGGTGCAGCCAGTTTAAACATGTTTTCATAATGTGGCAGGGCATTTCTAATAGCAAACCCAACAAGCTGATGTTATTGTATGCTGATACTGCAATATATCGGCAGAACCAGCATGAGCATGTTTTCTTGTACTATCATTACAGGCATTATGCACAAAGCAAACATGAGTATGTTCTTATATGGGATTATTGCTATATATTGGTGCAGCCAGCTTGGAAATGTCTAGGCACATCCAGCGTTTAAATACTGCCATGTATCATGCGAAAAGGCATCATGAACATGTGCTGTGGTAAGCTTTGTGCACTTTAGCTGACTTGCATTTTTTGGATTTTATCATGACTTACCCTTCAAAACCAATTCCAAACTGTCTGGCTTTTTACCCAGCTTTATAATGAAATGTTTCTGGGGTGAATTCCCCTCAACCGCCCCATGGTTGGTTCAAGCTCATTTGCTATGCTCTATTTGCTGCACATATGCCAGAGCGACCGAGCATAGCAAGGGAGCTTGAACCAGCCAAGGGGAGGTTGAGGGGAATTCACCCCTGAAACATTTTATTATGAAGCTGGGTAAAAAGCCAGCCAGTTTGGAATTGGTTTTAAAGGGTAACTCATGATAAAATACCAAAAATGCAAGTTCATTCAATTACTCCAATTAAATAATTCGCCGGCTGCCACTGACTGCCTCCTCGGCCCTTTATCTTAGGCAGCCTAAGCCTGTGCATTTCAGTTCGTAGCATTACAGATAACAAATAAAAATGAAGAAAAAAAAGGTCAATTTTCAGGCAGTTCTCTTAATTTAGTGGCCTGGCTATGAAGCGGACTGTGGAGCCCTCATCCTTAAGAGGGCTTGGAGAAACCATGCAACAGCAGCATTTACACTGCAACAAATATGGGGGGGGGCGGTAACAGCACGCTCTGCACTGTGAGCAGACCCCTGACATTTGACAGTTGGATAATTAGGAAAGAGGGCCAATTTTCAAATCTCATTGAAATGCATTGTGAATAATTATAAAATCGGCATACAATACAAATGTAGTGCCTTTCACCCCAAAAGTAATCCTTCGTGGATGGTAAGGGTAAGTGGCTGCGGAACAGCAGAAATAGGTTCTGGGCACACGCTCTGTGTATTTGTGGTGTGTTGTGTGTCGTTATGAACATATACAGTGCTTTTGTGTACAACCAACAGCCCCATACCTCGCCACAGGTGTCCCAGCAGGAGAGCGCTTAACCACCAAACACATGACCCACTGCGGGTAAGGGTCTATGGCCTTACCTTCTCATGTGGCTCCCACCTAGGCGAACCCATAGCTAATGAGCAATAACGGAGAGACACACCCAGGCAGAGGCGGCCTTGGGGGGGGGGCGAGCCGGGCAACCGCCCAGGGCGCCTTTTGCCCCTGCCACGCCAGCTCGGGGGAGTCTTTCAAGGGCTCCCCCGAGCTGGCGTTGTGGGACAAGGCGCAGCAGGCGGCCTTTTACCGTAAAAGGTGCCCGCGGCGGTGGGTGCATTTAAATGCGCCCCTCCACCGTGGACACTTTTCACAAGAAAAGGCACCATTAGCCCCCACCACGCCAGCTCCGGGGAGTCCTTCAAGCGCTCCCCCGAGCTGGCGTGGTGGCAGAAGGTGTGGCAGGCGCCTCATTGTCATTGAATGAACCCGCGATGGCGGGCTCATTCAATGACAATGTGGTGCTAACGGCACCTATTTAACCTCCTCGCTGGAGCGAGGTTAAAAAAAAAAAAAAAAAGTTGCCCATCCTGTTCCCGCCCCCTGTTAACCAGGGGGTCGCGGTGGACGAGGGTGGGGGCGCCAGTTAGCCCAGGGCGCTGCTGCCTTTAAGGCCAGCCCTGCACCCAGGCAAGAGTTCTGTTTGATGCCATAGGGGTGTTGCTAGGTCTGGAAAAGATCAGACACTAAGCTAATGTCGGGACTGGCGGGATTCGGGGCTAGCTAGAGCCTTTTAGTTTTAGCTACCCCTGAGCTTCTATCCGGGGCTACAACCAAAAGACCCGGGGTTATAGCCCCCTTAAGCCCCCCACGGCCAGGGCTGGACTGGGAACCAAAGGTGGCCCTGGAAATTTTGTTCAAAGTGGCCCCATATTTCGCAGAAGGAGCAAGCACAGCCTGTGAGCCCAACCCTTCTATGAGCGGATTGGGAGTATCCCCCAAAATACTGTTGGTAATGCCTGTTGTCAGCACAACAGAAGCATTTGTTGAGATTAAGCAGTTTGACAAGTATGTAACATCTTTATAAATGTAACCTGTGAAAAAACACAAAGGAAGACGCAAATAATGTACAGGGTATTTGTGTAGTAGTCCGACAACAAAAAAATACATTTAAAAGAAATCTAGTGAATGCAAGTTTAAGCAGCATTTTTGTGTTTGGAAATTACATGTTTTTTTTCTATGAAAGTGTAAAATGCCAATTTGGAAAACAATATTCTGCCCAGCAGGTAGGAGGCCTGCTTTTGCAGGTAAAAGCAGGGTAGCTCAGCGGTGGGGCCCTCCACACCGCGCTCTTACCCAAGGCAACGGGCAGAATGGAACGGATCCCTTCCAACATATGTTTTTGCCAGAATATCAGATAAATAAACAGTGCGTGTCGGAGATTCCGGGTCCACAGGAGGAAAAAAAACGAAGAGGAAGCAGAAGAGGGCAAAAAAAAAAGAGCATTTGCAATGTAATGCCATTACAGCTCTCAACTTACGGAGCTACCGCATGCTGCGAGGTGACGAAAAAGGAATCCAATGTTAGGAAGGGGGCAGCCAGGGCCCAGGGATAGAGAAAACAACAACGTTCACCTTTCTCCCTTTTGTGTATTTTATCAACGATTAGTGCCTTTCTGCCCACATATTATTTGACAATTTTTATGCTTCTTTGTACCCGTTTGCAGTTTCAATTGTGTTTCTTATCACATCTCTCCCCTAGTTCCATACACTATTCTACTTTTTGTTTTCATCTTTAATACCATGCTTTAGACCCTAACGAGCCCCTCCAATTTATCCCACAATCCATCACAGTGTGTGTGTAAAAGACAGGGCAGGGATTACTTCTCTCGCCCTTGCCAAGGATTTCAGATGCTGTCATCCCGGGGTTGCCATTGTGAGCCCTCTTCACCTATTGTGGGCCTGCCCTTTTCTCCACGGCGCTGCTGCACGGTGAGGCTGAGGCTACGGGAGTGTGACAATAGCACACCCATTGCGCACCCAGACTTCAAGAGGCAGATTTCTCTGAGCTCCCCTCCAGCAGGCCCTCGTAACACCCGGCCCACCGAGCAGTAATCTATTTACACTTGACACCATAATACCCCAGTCAGCAGTGTAACAATGAGCACCTTGCTAGAGTCACCATCACTCACCCACCCCCCAGTCCTCGTCAGACAGTCAGAGGCGCACTGAGCCTCAACAGAGTCAGCAGCCAGCAGATCGCCTCAATGCACAGTCTGCATCTGCGCATGTAATGCAAGTGCACCAGTCAGTTACTGCAGCATACAGTACGCGACTGCATGGCATGTGTGCTCGCGGCAGTGCCCCTCAAAATGCGCAGGCACACCTGCAAGCCTGCCCTGGGCCCGGCTGTCAGCTCCAGGCAGAAAAACAAAGGCATCAGTCAGTTCGAGGGGAACTATCCAGGCTGGCCTGGCCGGGTCATTCATGATTTATGGATCCTTCCACAAAGGCAAAGAGGCCCTATCCCTCCAGGCCCACCGGGGAAAGTCCCAGTGTCCCGGTGGGCCAGTCCAGCACTGCCCACGGCCCTCCTAACAAGGTATCAGGTAATAATATCGCCATATATATGGTCGCCGTAAATAATATCGCTGGGAAAATGTCGTGGCGATATTATTTGGGTGACCATATATATGTTCCATGCAATAATGTCACCACAAAAAACGGCCATTTTTCGGCGATATTTTTGCATGGCGAGATTTTTGTGGCGACATTATTACATGGAGCCCCTAGCAACTCCTCCACAAAACAGAATATCACAGTTGGAGAGCTTCAGGGGCTCCTCGCGTGCTTTGAGGGTCACAGGATGGCAGGAATAGCAGGGGTCAGGGGCAGGACAGTAGCAAATGTTGCATGTTCCAAATGCTGCGTGCAGTTTACTAAAGGCGCTCCGTCTGCACACATTTGAATGACGCCAACATTAAATTAACGAAAGCGGATTTCGGATCAGTCTGGCTCTGTTTTGGGTAATCCTTTGGCGCTGAAGCGTGTTTCTGGTGCGCTTTACTAAGAAATGTCATTAATTTCAGAAGCATGAGTGGAATTTTTCGATCAGTAGAGTAATTGGCACTCAGAAAGCAGGCGGTGCCACATGGAATGTACCAGTACGTTGGGAAGCCATGAATTCTTCCTCTTGTTATGAAAAATAGTTTTAGAGGAGCCTGACCGCTTGTGAACTTTGCACAGGAAAAGCGATACCAGACATTTCTGAATAACTAATTACCAGTAGGTGCGCGTACATACAGAGCAATGTTGATAACTAGGCAATCCAGTGATTAACATCGGTTTGGGGGCTTTGCAAAGGAAATAGGTCATCACCCATTTCCTGCCCACTAATGAATTATGGTGGTCACAGGTAGGACTGCTCAGATAAACACATCAGTGCGGGTGCCTTTTCCCACCACTGAGAGTTAGGCAGGGGCCTCTTTCCAGAGCCATTTTAGCTATCCATCCCTCCATCTTGCTTATTAGTGTCCACGCAGCAGTTTCTTCCGGATGAAACCTGGTTCGGTACTTTTGGTTTGGCACTAGTGCTTCTTTTAATTAAGAGATGTTGATAAACTACCACAGGACAAGTGTGCACTGAGTGACATTTCCTTAGGACAAGGGCAAGCAGCTGCGGCTCTGCGGATGTTTTGGACTACGACTCCCATGATACCTTGCCTTTGACTGTGTTGGCTGATCTGATCGGAGATGAAGTCCCAAGCATCTGACACATTTTTTATTTTATTTACTTGTTTAATTGTTTTTTTTATAACACGCTTAATACCTGAGTTTGGTTTCTAAGCGCAGATACAGGATTCAAATCTCTGTTGCTCTGCGCTGCCTTGCTTCCAAGTGCAGCACGTTGCCCCTGTGCTATCCTCCGTTCACCAAATGATTACTGACCCCTTGCTTAGGAGGATTCCAGAGTTTGGCAGCAGTTGTCAAGCCATTGAATAGTAAATTCCAGATGGGTTTTCAGAACGGCCCAAAAACATGCAAAGAACCTTAATTAAAATTCATCATTTATAAATGTTTTTACAAGAATTCCACCTGGATATCTTAAAAACTTGACTGGATTGCACGCTTTTGTGGGTCTATGGACCTTTCTCTATTCCAGAACTAATGGAAGAGGCTGGAAAAGTGACCTCACTCTCAGTATTTTAGACTCTACTTCTCCATGGACCAGATATAAGAAATCTCACTGTACAACCGCAGTGTGTCCCTGTGATGCTGGAAATGTCTTATGGCCGGACAGGGCCTCCTAGTCCTTGTCCTACCGCTCCTATGTGTGTGTTTTCTCTATGTTTTCTGCCACTGAGGTCCAGCCTGGACCTCTGGCAGTGCAACTCTTCATGTTTTCCTTTTTGTGAACAACAGCAATGGGATACCCTTATGGCACCCACAGGTGGGGGTACAACCTTGTACCCCTTATGTGATTTTCTGTGCACCTGTGTGTTGCCCACAGAGCAGGGTATGGGCTGGTGGCAGTGATAAGCTGATTTGGCAGTGGCTCTGAGTGTCCTCCATTTTGACATAGTAATCAATGGATTCCCGAAGAAAGGCAAGATGGCCACTATGGCCTCTTAGCTTCTCTTGCCGTTTACCTTGTTTCCCAGGAAGCCCTTACTCAGTCCTTTCCTCCTGACTGGCTGTTGGGTGTAAATATCATGTATCGCTTTGGAGCTGGCTCCTGTAAGACTGACCAGAGCCTTCCCAGGCCGGTGTGTTGTGGGTACACCCTTGGGGTGGGACCTGCGTGAATGGAGTCTGAAGTGAACTCGCATTCTGTGTTATGGGTGTCTGGTTTCTGTGTGCAACACAATACCTGAGAAAGCCCTGACTGAAATTGACATGAGTGCAGTGTTGTGTGCTGAAAGGCTGGGTGCTTACCCCATCCACATTCATTGTTATGGGTGTTTGGGTGGAGTGAATAACCTTAATGCTTGTGAGCCTAACTGGCTGCCTGCCAGCATGAATGTCCTTCTGCGTGATTGGTTGACTGAGCCTGGCTCAGCCTGAGTGATTGGGGACCAAATTTGTATAACAGGGGACCTCTCAATCACAAATTTGTTCAAAAGCTGAAGTCGAAGCTGAAGCAAGAAGAAGCTGTTCCTTGAAGCCCAGCTGGACAAGAAGTCTGCTGCTGTAATTTCTTCATGTAGTCAGAAAGCTTCTGTGTTCTTCCAAGGACTGTTCAAGAGAGGACCTGTTCAGGAGACCTCTCTCCAAGCTATGTGGGACCATTGTGCAACTGCTGATGTTCTTCTGAAGTACGCTGCAAGCCAGTCCTGTGTGCCTGCTGTCCAGAGAAGGGTTCTTCATGAGTCCTGAAGAGGAGTGCGTGGACATCTCGAGTCAAAGAAGTCCATTGGTGTCACCCACTGTCTGAAGGAGCGTTTGTGACCGCTAGAAGCCCGTTGCTCTCTACATCCCAGAAGAGGGGGTACCCTGGCATAGTGCTGCTTGACACCTGGAGCTGCGAAAGTTTCAAACTGCCAAAGAATACTTCAAGGGACATCCTTGCCATAATCACTGACCACTTTTTCCCGTCGTATAAGGTCCAGGGTTGCTGAGTACAGAGGAAGGTCCGCCAGTGGTTTTTCCATAACCAGAATCCAACAAAGATGTCCTGAGGGTCCAGACTTGGTGAGGGTCTGTGGTCCACTGCAGTGGTTGAGTCTAGGTTGCCAGAAGCCATCCAGATGTCTGTGCTGTGTCTGCAGCACCAAAGGAGGTAGAGGGTTGTTGTAAATGTTGGAACTGTGTTGTAAAAGACAAGGGGCCTCATCATGGGTTTAGCGGAGTGGTAAAAATGCACCGATAATGCTATTGCTACCACATTACCGCTCCGCCCAATCCTGAGTTTGGGCACAAAGTTGGGAGATTTACCTCCAGCTTTCAGCTGGAGGTAAATCTGCAGACTTTTTGCCCATTTCTGGCGCATTTACAAGCACAATTTGCGCTGCAGTGAATGTGCTGAACATTCCCCATTGAATCCTATGGACTTTGAATAAAATAGGGATTTACAGCCTTGCCGCAACTCAGGATCCAGCGCTAATAGTGCTGGACTGTGTTGCGGTAACACTATTCATGTTGGGCGGTATCCCGGTGGATATACCCAACTTGCGATTACCCTAAGACAAAATACTCCCTAACTTTTTATTTATCTAGTCTAAAGAAAGCATTCTGCCACTGTTCATAACTTACCTGCATTGTTTCCCTAATCTATGCTGTTACATCTCGCTTAAGAATTCACATGCCTGTTTAAAACTGTCTGTAGTTGGAGCATTTATTATTAAATTTAAGTATCGCTGTTGTATCACATTGTGTGTATATTTGCCATTCTTTGAATAGAACTGCCCAAGTACAAAGTGTTATTATTAATGTGTCTATTGGTAGCAACCTTATTTTATATAAAGAAGCTGTGTTATCACCTAAATTAGTGTGTGGACATTCCTTTGTGGGACTTGGGGACTCTCTGTACTTAAGAACCAGCCTACATCACCTCCTGAGAGCTTAAGCCTTGGCTGCTTGTCCAAGCTACCCCATAGAGAACCTTGGCTGGACTGCTCTGTGCCTTTGTCCCAACCATATAGAGGGCAGAGGTATTTGTATTTGTATTTGTATTTATTGATTTATAAAGCACTTTACACCAAAGCGCTGTACAAGTGAACAACTTAATACATAAAACATAAACGTAAACAATATAAGAGTAGAAGTACAGAAACCCCCTCCAGTCTTCACAGTCCCCTTGCCAAAAGGAGAGGTGTATGTGCAGGGAAATTAAGCAATATGGTTCAGTGCAATTGGGAAAGTCTTTCCTTCACTTTCTGTGGCTGCATCTCCCAGAATGTAAGTGCTCCGATTCACATATGGAACATGGCTGCAGGAATGAAGGAATGGGTGTGAGCTCAAGGTAAGTGCAGGCAGCCCCTACATGCCTAGCCACGCGTCACGTGTGTTCGGGACAAATAAACATGCATTAGCTCTCAGCACCACCTGTCTGGAGGCGAGGCAGAGCCCCCACCACATGCTGGGTGCTAGTTGCCATTTCACGGATTAGCAGAATCTGCAAGCACAAGGCGATTTGTGTATGCAGGTTTGCTTTTGTAAACCAGTTCCAATGAAAAGGGAGTGTTTGTTTTTGTTTCGGCCAATGGAAGCATATACTATTCTAACAGAGCCTGTGGGTGTTGTTTGTTTATTTATCCACCCATCGACCGCCCATGGCCATGATAATGCCTGTGATCATTACCTCCCTCTCTCTGACCAAAGCACACATTCCTGGAATCTCTTTCAGCTAGCAGTGTCAAGCAGCGACATCAAACTTTGTGCTGTAAGGGCTAAGAGGTAATAGCATAATCGTGACAATAAATGAGCTCTGAGTGCAATTGAAATGCCTTTACCAAGCGTGCCTTCAGCCACTTGATGTATAAGCAATAACTGTGTCTACCCATCTGTTCCTTGCACTAAAGGCTTGTAAAAAATAAGCTTTGGCCAAGCTAACGGTTTTGGCTTTTGTATAGATAGTAGAATCCAGGCCAGATTTTAAGGATATCCCTCATTATTATTCATGAGAGAAATGTGCATACAATGATTGTAAATGCATGCACAATTTTTTCTCGTGAGGAATATCCTAAAAGCCTGTCAGGTTTCCGGCCCTCGAGTCCTCGGGACCTGGAGTTTGGCAACCCTATCTAGACATTTGCCAGGCGCTCCCATCATATGCCCAAAACAATACGGGTCATTCGAATATATGGAAGAAACCTGCAATATCTATATAAAAACCTGCATATGAGAGTCTTCCTGCAACAATATCTCAGGGCTCAAACAGGGTGGGGAGGCAAACTCAATAAGGCCATAAACACGGACACTTAGAGTGTTATAACGCTTCTTTATTCCTCTTGAGTTACGATTTCACTGTCAAAACCCTGAACCCGCGTTACACTCGTAGTCCCTGCCCCCATCCCTAGCCCAACGTCCCATGATTACTATTGTGGCCCAAAACAGAGGCTGCCCACATAACGATGTGGGAGGGCTGTATCAGTAACGTTGCAACGTGACATCTCCCCCCTTTTAGAGTTTTGCAGAGTAACCGCTTCACCCCATTTCTTCAATCAGTCTTATGGGTTTTATACAAAGTTGTTAGGGCCTTCTGAAGTAAGGGAGTTCTTGGGCGAGTGAGCATCCTTCGTGGCACTGTTCTTCCTCTTCAGAATGTTCACTGTCCCCTTGGTACGAGTCACCTGAAAAGGATCCTTCAGCGCTGTCACTGGACTGCTCCCATTTTCCGGTATGCGATTTGGCAGTTTTTTTAATCGAGATGAGTTTCGTGTTATTTCTCATGGTGATCTCCAGTTGCTGTTGTTCTGTGGCCTTTCTTGGCAGTCACCACCAGCATTTCTGGGGCAAAGGTTTAGTCTTCCTTAGTAATTCTTCGCTGGCATGCCACTACCTGGTCTCCTATGGTCACGTCACACTCCTGTGCTCCTCTTCAAGTGTCTGCTCATCTGCTCATTTTCTCCTTCTGATCTTCATCATGATTTTTGACTTGTTGTTCGAGGGGAGTGATTTGCTCTTAATTCAGTACTTCCGGTAATCTGGTTCATATGACTCGTCGGAACATGAGGTCAGAGGGGCTGACCCCGGTGGTGCTGTGTGGAGTGTGACGATAATCACGTAGAAATTGATATAGTGCCTGTTCAAAAGGTTTGTTGATCAGGTTGGCCAATTGTAAGGTTTTCTTGACGTTGGCCTTGAATCGTTCAATGATCCCATTTGCTTGAGGCCAATGTGGGTTTATTCTTCGGTGAACGAACCCCATGTATTTGGTGAAGTTTTTAAAGTCAGGACCTGTGAAGGGGGTCCATTATCTGATTTCAGGACCTTGGGTGTGCCATAGATAGATAACATGCGGCCAAGAGCTGGAATTACGCATGTTGCAGCGGTCGAGTCAATTAGTTGAGCGTCAGGGAATCGAGAATGCTCATCTATGAGCACCAGTACGTATTTCCCATTTTGTAATGGTCCAAAAAAATCTACTGCCATTTCTTCCCAGACACTGCCAGGAAGTGTTAACATCTGTATGGGATTTGGGTTTGGTGGAGGAGCCACTATTGCACACAGATCACACCTACCAATAACTTCTTCCACCATAGCATACAACTTTAGAAACCATATCTTTTCATGCAGGAGACGTTTTCTAGATGTGATTCTCCAGTGACCTTTGTGTGCTAATGCAACTACCCTTTCTGCAAGCCCCAACCCCTTTCCTATGGGGAAATAAGGAAATACCACACAAAAGAGGCACAGGGTGCAGAGGTCTACCGGGAAATCTCCAGAGATTCCTATAGGCCAGTCCACCCCTGCTTAAAATGTGTTGCAAATAAATAATTCAGCCAGTGTTTTCTTTTTTCAAGCAATGCAACTGAGACCTGTATTGTGTATATCAACAGGGAAAATGTCAGCGTGTACAAGAGAAGAATCTATAAAGGGGATGGTGGTGTGACCATGTATTACCAGGATTATGGTCACCACAGAGTTCTGTGACCTCATACGGGAACCCAGCTCTCGACCTCAGACCTCTTTCTGATCACAATACTTCCTTTTTTGTTTGTGTATAGTTTGTTCTGTAACGAGAATATTTCATGATGTTAATTTAACAATGAACATGTTATGATTAAGATTTTAATTTGTCTTGCCGTATTGAATAGTGAAAGGTTTGATTTCAAATCATATCACTAATTTAAAAAAAAATAATAATAATAATCACAGTACTCCAGAGTGGTTTGTGGGAGCCTCGTAATTTACCGCAGCAGGGTACTTTATCTCTCATTTAATGCTATCGTATACTGACTATGGCACATTCCACAATTTATACAACGTACGTATTGTCTTCAAGATTGGTGAAATTTTTTTCTTGAAAGGGCTGCACAAATAGTTGCAGTGTCACTGGGCATTAATCCTCATGGCCTATCTGACTCAAATCACCCCTAACAAAAAGCACAGCAGGCAATTTATTGGCAAGTTCCAGCTGCCCGTTTGCAAATGGAGTCGTTGGTTGTGTCATGTGGGTCTTTGGACTTCCGTTGAAGCTCAGTCCATTTGGTTTAGTTTGTATCTATCAACTTCGGAATTTTCATGGGCTTTTCTGCTGGAGATACATAATATAGCGTTCCAAAACCCCATAGATTTCAAGTGGGTTCGGTAGACTGTTCTCAAGGACCCTCTTTCGGACGCAGAGCCTGGGAATTTAGCATCTGCCTTTTGGTGCACTAAAGCTCATTCGCTTTACTGCGGCTTTTGGAGCCATGCCCTTTGGCTAGTTGCAGTGCAGCCTGCAGCAGTGTCTCATAGTGTTTAGACGCAGTTGGAACGTTGCTGTTGCGGGTGCCCCCATGGTGTGGGACCCTGCCACTCTATGTCGAGGGGGCCGCCATGACTAGCGCTCACCCTTCCAGTCAGGGTAAGGGCTGGGCCGGGGCAACTGCAGGTGGTGGCGTGGGAAGGAGGAGCTGTGCCTCTGGCTCTGCTGCGCACCTCAGACAGAAAGCAGGCTTCCTGCTTCCTGTCTGCAGGCAGCGTGGAGATGGAGGCCTGAAGAGAAGAGGAGTGTCATGTAGAACAGGTAAACCTTTTTTTAGACAAAAGAAATGTGCATGTGTGTGATTGTGTATCTAAGTATGTAATGCTATGAATGAATGCATGTTTATGGTTGTGTGCATGTGAATGGTGTATGTATGTATGGGTGGTGAGTGTGCCTGTCAAGTGATTGAGAATGCAGTGTGCATGTGTGGGTTTGTGAATGTCCTAGATGCTCATGTGGAGATTGCGGGGTGAGTTAATGTGAGAGAAAGTGTATGGGTGAGTGACTGGTGGATGAATGGGTATGAATGTGATTATGTATGTGTGTGAATGTTCTGGGTGGTTGCTTGTGTGGAGAATGTGGGGTGAGTGGATGTGAGAGACGGTGTATGGGTGAGTAAATGGTCATTGTGACGATTCACAAGGTGTTACCATTTCTCCCCAAGGGGAGCCCTTTCCTATGAGGCTAGGGAGGTGTGGCCGCTATCCAATAGTCTCCCTAGGGGTGGTTTAATGCAGGTGGATCTCATGGGGAGGGACTCTCCCTCTGGGGACAAGGACAATCACCTGGGGTGCAATCCATTGAGTATTGTCACTCCCCAACATTCCCTAGCCCTCCTCACTGTTCAGAATAATTTTATTGAACGTAAACCTATGTATTGTTTTAATACAGAGGATAAAGTTATAGCCAAATGTACTAGGACGAAGAAGAGGACAGGAGACATCAAGGCCATTGACTGTACTAGTACTGGTACGTGGTGGCCCCCGACGAGGCATGAGGACTAAGTTATCAACAGAAACCAAGGACTTTTTTCAATCCACCTGGGTTGGACTGGCAACATTGTTTAAGTATAGATGATCGATTAACAAACCTGTCAAACCCAGCCGGGAGAGGCAACAGGTGCGGAAACCAATGGGCTTTTCGAATGCTGTGGGCAGACCAGAGTCGGAGAAGAGCAGACGATGCGAGCAAAGTGCGGAACGAGTTCTCAGTGGGTCCAGCTGAAGTGGACCCAAATATGAAGCAGGAGAGAAGAGCCAGGCAGCATACCAGAGCGCAGAGCCACCATGGTACTGTGTAAACCAGAGAGAAAAGCCCGGTGCATCAGAGAGAACCCCAGTCCCAGGAAGTCTTTATTGCATGCCAAAATCCCTCAAAAGGTAACCAGAGGTTTGAGAGACCCGGAGGGGGAACAGGGGTGAAGACAGACAAGTCAGGGTCCCTAATACTTGTATACCCAACATCCGAGGAGAGCTTCTTCATCGCAGTGGTGACAATGAGCACACTGACATCCAGAGTCGGGTTGAGGACACCAACTAGTAGAAACCAAGCATTCAAGGATAGCTTCCTCATCGCAGTGGTGACAATAAGCCCACTGGCCATTAGTGATGGGTCAGAGACCCCAACAATTGTAAAATAAGCATCTGAGGAGAGCTTGCTCATTGCAGTGGCAGTAATACACCCACTGACCACCAGAGAAGGATCTGGGACACCAACAAAAGGGAACTGAGCAATCAAGGAGAACGTCCTCGTTGCAGTGGTGGCACTAAGCCAAGTGATCAACGAAGAAGCATTTTGGACTTTGCTAACATCAAAATAGAGTGGCAAAGTGCACATAAAGCTGAAGAGTGTGAGAAAGAACGTGTTAGACACCAGGAAAAGGGAGTCATTATCCTGCAGAAGTGGCTAAAGCTCTTGGGACATACTCTAGATACACCAAGGGAAGGTCATCATCCCCTCCCCCCCCTGGTCTTGTGAACTGTGCCAAGGAATTCCAGGAGAAGGGATTAATTCCCCAGGTTTTTAGGAAACTGTATAGTGCTACACCAAGAGAGGGGAGATATTCTCCTGGACGTGGAATTGCATAAAGGCTGTATGAAACCAGCAAGCCAGGGGAAGGGAGCCATTCCCCCTGGCATTCTTGTTGCAAGAGAACATTCTTTTGAACACGATACGAACATCAGGAGAAGGCAGACATTCTCTTGTAGAAGGAACTTTCTGTTAGATTATTCTTTAGTTGTAGTGTGAGGGCTAGACATAGGTTGTGACACATGGCGGTGGAGTTTGATTTGACAGATGTTCAGATTGACCCTTTAGTATTAGTTTTGAGGCAGGGAGCCCCGTCTTAGAAGATAGGGATAGTGAGGGCCTTTTAAGCTTCCTTCTTCGGCACCCTTACAGTATGAATGTGATTATATGTGTGTGGGAATGTTCTGGGTGTGTGCCCATGTGTAGAATGCAGTGTGAGTGAATGCGAAAGGTGTATGGATGAGTGACAGGTGAGTGGGTATGAATTGGACTATGAATGTTCTGGGTTGGTGTGTGTGTGTGTGTGACTATGGGAGAAGATGTATGGGTGAGTGACAAATGAGTGAATGGATATTTATGTGAATGTGTGTGTGAAAGTTGTGGGTGGGTGGGAGTGACGGTGTATGTGTGATTGACAGACAAGTGAATAGGCATGAATGTGACTGTGAATGTGAAAGGTGTATGTTTGAGTGACAGGTGAGTGAATGGGTTTGAATGTGACTGTCAGTGTTCTGGGTTGGCATGTCTGAAGTTCTGGGTGGGTGCCCATCTGTAGAATGCATTTGAGTGAAAGTGAGAGAAGGTGTATGGGTTAGTGACAGGTGAGTGAATGGGTATGAGTCTGACTGAATGTACTGGGTGGGTAAATGTGTGGAGAATGCAGTATGAGTGAATGTGAGAGAAGGTGTATGGGTAAGTGACTGGTGGGTGAATTGGTATTAATGCGATTCTGTGTGCATGCAAGTTGCTGGGAGGTCCAGGGATCACTGGAGCATTATTAACAATTCATCAAGTGACATGGCATGTTTTACTGGGATTTATGGGCAAAGCCATTTTGATATGTGTTATTAAATGGTAGACTGGCATTTTGGTGCAGCCTGCCTAGCTATTTCTTACTGTGGTATGGCATTTTTACTAAGCATCCATGATAAAGCAATCGTGATAAGTATATTTGCGTGTCTAGACTGGCCTACACTGGAGCCAGTTTGGACATATTTTCTTATTGCGGTATCGCCTTTTTAATGGTAAAACCAACAGCACTATGATCTTATGTGAGGTACTGGCATATATTGGCAGAGCCAGCTCATTACTGGCGTGCACAAAGAAACTGGAGTATGTACTTTTATGGGAATACCTGCATATAGTTGAGCAGCTAGCATGGAAATGAATGGGCAAGTGAGCCAGAACATTTTATGCATTCTGTCATATATTGTGGGGAAAGGTATGAAAATGTGTTGGGCAATGTTTCTGTGCACTGTTGGTGACGTGCATCTTTTGAATTTGTTCATGAGTTACCCAACAAAACTGATTGCAAACTGTCTAGCTTTTTACCCAATTTTTCACAGAAATTGTGCTGTATAATGCACCATTTTAACCCATTATTGAAAATATTTTCTTGCGGGGTGGGAGAGCCCCTGAACCCTCATTGGTTGGTTTGTGCTTCCTAGCAATACTCTGTTGCTCTTGCATACCTGTGACAAATATTTACGACCCTTCAATAAAAAAATTCACCAGCCGCCAATGGTGGCTAGTACATTTGGGTGCTAGGGGCAAGGCACTGGCCCCTTGTTTCTACGCTAGGTGAAAGATTTAAGCTTTGATTAAAAGGAATCATACATCTTAAACTTAGCATAGTACGTGTGTGCCGCTGCAGCAGCATGATCATTATGTACATTGTGCATGCAAGATGGTTTGGGTCGGCCCGGGGTGCGGCACGTTCCTTGCTTTGTTGAGGAGCTTCTGTGGTGGGGCAGGGATGAGCATGGCTCACAGGGAAGGGGGTTCACATTATGTATCACGCCACTGGGCTGGAAGGCACCATGTTAGCTCTAAATAAAACGTCAAACCAAACAAGTAACAGACCCACACCCACATGTGACTGTCACTAGCAATTTCCTTAAGTAAAGAAGTGCACATCCAGGGACAAGATTAAAAACGGTGTGTAGCTAACAGGGTTTGCTTCAGTTCGTGTGAGATGTTGCAACTAGTCCACAACATGGAGGAAAGGCTTTTTCCCCATTTCTTCTGGGTGTGTGAAAGGAAATGGAGCAGAAGGTATCTGTTACCAATATAGCTGCGGCCACAGCATTTTCGTCCAATGATGTCCTAAGGAAGAGGTAAGTCGAAAACAATATTGCTCTACTGCTTACATGCGAACGACCGGACTGTATTGAAGAGAACCCGTTTCTTTGTATGCCACAAAGCAAACATAGTACACAAATCAGACTGTTCCCCTTTCTCCCCAGCTCAAGAATCGTTCTGTGATATGGATCGTCGTGAACCCTGCCTCGACGCAAACAATAATGTGCTCCATTTTGATTTGTATAGCAGTGCAAAGCGAATGCAATCTGCTCGCAGCTGCTCTGGGTGTATTTGTGTACGGTTGACTCTCCTGCTCCCTAAATGCCTCAAAGCCTTGACACCAGCAATTGCCAAAACTTCAAGTCGCCCGAGTATGTGGTGTTCAGTCTACAGGAGCTGGTGGGCCGCTGCGCGCATGCCCAGCACGCGCTAATATTAATAATAATCCGGCGCCAGGGAAGGGACCGTGGATGGACCCAAATATGTACGGTAACGCGCGCTCTGCTTTCCCCGCTGCCGGAGAGCGAGCCGTCGCTGTGGCTTAATTGCCTGGAGTCGTTTAGTCTCTGGATTAAACCCATCACTCTGGGATCAGAAGACGAGTAATTGCTGGAGCTTCAGGGCGACGTGGAAAGTTCACATTGCCGGAAGGTTCGCATGGAGAGCGGGGCTAGCAGTTACTGCACAGGCTTCTGTCCAGGCAAGAAGGGCCTGTCTATCTGCCGAGGAATTCCTGTCCCAGAGCACATGTTTACTCCCCGGATTGCAAAAGGGACTTTCAGAAAACTGTGCTCGACACGTGCACTTATTATCTGCCTTCACCCCTGGTATTCAGACGGATGGATATTGCATCTGACCTTGCAACCGTCTGCTTTCAATGGACTCCTGGGCTGCAGCAATCCAGGAAGGAGATGCTCCTAGACCCTGGGAGATTCCAGTTATGCAGTTACTAATAGTTTACTGGACCCAGTTGCTGGTGTACTTGATTTTAGTTTTTCCTTATTTATTTATTTATTTGTAATTTTGAATGCTGCCAATTGTAGAACAAGGCTGCTTCATGGTGCAGAGGAAGGGGAAATGTATGGATGGCGATGAGGAAGGTGGGGATTTGGCCATAAAGAATGGCAGGAGGGACGACAAGACAGTGTTACAATAACCATGCACAGTGCATTATATGACACTCCAGGGCCAGTCCGTCTATTCTCTCTTTGGTGCCCTGCAGAGCTTGCCTCTGCAATCCGCCCCATCTAAAGGGGCTACCACCATCGATAGGCCTGTATTGCCTCGTGTGCGTGCCCGGGTGAGATTAAATCACCTCCTGCAGAGTTTCCCAGGTATTAGCTGACATTGCTGTGCCTGTTGGCTTAAAAGCAGAGCAGGTCTCGTTCTCAGGGGATGAACAAAACAAGCATTGGCAATGCCAACTGTTTAAGCTTTTGTGTAGACATGGGAAAGGCACTTGCTAGGCACTGCCTTAGTCATATAAACTGGCCATTGATGACAGCAGCTGCAAAATGGTGTGATGATTTGGGCATCTAATAGGGGTGCTTACACAATCCAAAACATTTGGCTTTGCCAATGCTTGTTTTTAATAGGACTTTAGTGAAAGAAGGACACCCATAGTGTGATTATTGGAGTGCCGAAAGGACACTTGATTAAAACATTGGTGTGTCTACTGCTCCAAAGAAGTCATTAACTCTTAGAAGACTGCTTTGAAAACTGGTGGGCATTTCGAGTGCAAAGTTCGATAGTAAGGCTTGATTAAAGCAAGCTCAAATAGATCCCAGGAGGATGTGTTTTGGGCGGGTAGGGGGATGAACTTTGTGGGAATGGCCATAGGGATTAGCATGGCCATGGGCAGTCAGTGGGTGGGAAAATAACCCAACCCACTGACCTACACGCTTTGTGTCCCTCTTCATATGCATTTCTCCCTGTCTGTACTCCAATGCAATGTTTCGATTTATAGGTGGCACACCTAATAGCCCAAACTAAAAATTGAATGAAGGTCAAGTACTAGTGAATGGGCCAGCTATGCTGAAGAGTGAAAGGGAGGAGTTTATGTATCTATCTGTCTATATTCAGCAGATGTGGGAAGTGATGATCATCTTAACTCAAGGTGTTTGTTGCACCATTGTTTATTCAAGGGCCACTAACCATGACCTTTGTCGGTGGCCACTGAACATGTTGCACAAATAGGTTTCTTTAGGGCCCACTAGCCATGGCCTTCGGCCGGGATCACTATACATGTTTTCCGCCTATAGGTTTCCTTGGAGCCCGCTAGCCATGTCCTTCGGCCCTGGCCATTGGGCACGGCCTTTGGCTATGCCCACTGTATATTTTTAAAACACTAGGTTTCTTTCAAGCCCACTATTCATGTTGGCTGTGTCCACTGTACATATTGCACCAATAGATTTCTTTGGGGTCCACTAGCCATACCCTTCAGCCATGGCCAGTGGCTCTGGCCATCGGCTCTGGCCACTGTACATGTTGCACCAATAGCTTTCTTTGGGTCTCGCTAGCCGTGGCCTTTGGCTGGAGCCACTGTACATATTTCAACAATAAGGTTTCTTTGGAGCCCACTAGCCATTGCCTTCGGCCCTGGCCAGTGAGCATGGAATTCAGCCATGCCCACTGTATATTTTAAAACACTAGGTTTCTTTCAAGCCTATGAGTCATGGCTTTCAGACATGGCCAGGGGCCACATCCTTCAGCTGTGGCCACTGTACATGTTGCACCAATAGGCTTCTTTGGGGCCCACTAGCCATAGCCTGCGGCAATGGCCAGTGGCCACGGCCTTTGGCTCTGTTCGCTGTACATATTGCACCAATAGGTTTCTTTGGGGCCCACTAGCCATAGCCTTCGGCCATGTCCAGTGGCACTGACCTTCAGCCTTTGCCACTGTACATGTTGGACCAATATGTTTCTTTGGGGCCCATCAGCCGTGGCCTTCGGCTTTCTGATTGGCTCTTCCGATTCATGCGGGATTACCCTGATATTCCCCCGATAATCACAATGAACTACAGAAACAGTGGCAATGAACTACTCATACCCGCAGTATTCCTTTGGTAGTCCCGCGATAATGCGAAAAAGCTTGAAAATAAAACAATCTCTTCCTTGCTCTTACAGGCAATCACCAAGTGCCCTGATCTCTTTCCATGGTCCCCTTCCTCCCCTAATCTGCCTTGTTCCATCCCTAGCCCTCTCCCAGGAAAACCGCAGGAACCTCGTGAGATTCCCCTGCTACTGCCGTGATAGTCCCAAAATAATTGATCTGTAACTGGCTCCCCAGGCCACTCCCAGCTTTCCAATTTCCCAAGGTATCCTTTTCCCCCTCTTCACCTCTAGCCTGAAGCAATTTCATCCCTTTTCCGCCTCCAAAACATTGTTTTTGCACTTTTCGTTTTCTCATTCCCCGGTAGTACCACAGTAATCGGTCGCATCAAGCAAAACAAAAAAACAGGCTTTTCATTTCTGAAAATCCTCTCTTCCGCAAAGCACCATGGGATATCCAGCTATATTTTTGGTAGAAGGGGGCACCACCTTCCCCATCAAATATTTTAAAACCTACTCGATAGAATAACCCCAAATCTGTCCCGGAAATTAAGTCAACGCTTTGTGCCCAAATTGTTTCTCATTTGGTCCAATTCTGTCTAGCGGTTTTGTGCTTCTGCTCGATACAATGTGGACGTTTTCTCTATGGGAAAATGAATGAGAGTAGGACGAAAACAGCGTTTCTTTTGCTATCTTAACAACTTCTACATTTTCTAATGAATCATTCCAATAATTTGCAGTCTGGAGAGGCCTGTGACAAATGTTATTTTGGGAAAATGTCATCCAAATCCATACAAGTCAAAAGATATTAGCAATATAATTTTTTGGGGGGTTTCCTATGGCTCATGTCACTCAACTATAGTCAAATCTGAGTTGGGCTCCTAGAGGTCCAAGCTGCTCCGCCAAAACAATTTTAAAGTAAATGAATGAGAAGTGGAGCATCAGTGTGGCGAAGCCCAACGTTGCAGTGGGGCAAGACTGAATTTAATGCAGTCACTACATACAAGCGCCTCCAGGTTTTATATGATAGGTGTATGCACCACAGATATCTGAGAGACTATATTCAGGTGTGACTAAACGAGGCCACCAAGTAGCGAGATTAATATATGACACAGAAAACAATCTGGTTATTTTGGACGTTTCGGTCCAGACTGGCACGGTACCATTAGCCTTGAAAAAGACCTGAGTAGAGGTCAAAACACGTATCGGCTGTAGTGTTTCTTCAACCCTCTCGCGATAAAGAGGATCAAGTGTCTAATTAATCATTCGTGTGACCTTTTATTTTCCAGTTGACCTAGAAGCCCTGTTGCGTCAAAATTACTATTTCTCCCTTATCCTATGTCATGCAGAGAGCATGTTAGTCGGAACATTTTCCGTTATCCACGTTAACTAAAGGGCGATAATTATAATGGGGTCACCTGCAATCCTGCTTGCTTGGTGAGGAAGAACAGAGCTATGACCGCTCCATCGTGGCGCACGAGAGAAGACGTGTTGTTGGTAGCCTATGTATAGTGCCGTGTACATGCAGGTTTGGCCCCCGACGATGGACTTACCTGTCTGAAGTGCACTGGCCACATGCATGCCTTCTGCCTTAGGAGCACAGCGAATAAAGGAAAAAAGACTACATTGGAGGAGCAATCAAGACAAATTTTTTGAAGTTATTGCATCACTCCGGTGGTGACGGTGCACAGTAGGAATACCTTTAACATTAACATATTTAATAACTGTTTTCAAACTATAATTTAAGCAAGTAGTAGTGGTTACTACCAGGGTGCGGCCAAAACACTGGAGGAATTCCCTCGGTTTCTTTATATGATTTGATGTGGCATTTATAACGCGCCCTGTCGTTAAGTGTTTCTAGGTGCGACAAGACAAGGAGGTGGAAACAGAGGGAGGACAAAACAGCGATCTTACTAGGCCTTGTGTTATCCAGATTGCACAAGTGCAGGGAAGTGGAAGGGGAGAAGTGCCGAGGGGGGATGGTGGGGGAAAAGTGCAGGTAATGTACAAGATGGTACCAGGGTGACCCAAAACATGAAAAAGCTCTTGATCCACTTAACAGGTACTATGGAAACAAAACAAAGATTGGGCCTGATCGCTAATTTGATGGCATTGACCATGCAAATACCACTCTCCTTTTTTACCAATACCACAGCAGTAAATCCTTAATATTGTAACTGTGTTACTCACATTCAAGGTGTCCCACAGGGCTCTATTGGGGATCGCAGGAATTCGCTTGAGTGGTAATGCCGCTGATGAACAGTCAACCACTTATCTGAGGAAATACCTCAAGTGGCACGCTGCATTGCCTTCAAATGAACCTCAAACTCCAAATCTATTGGAGCAGTGAAAATGGCAATTATTCCATTACTGTTGTTTTTTGTTACTCCTACCGCCATTATTCTTAGATAGACTTAAACTCCTTTAAGTCACATAAACAGTTCCAGGATAAGTCAGTTTCCAATTGCATAGCAGCTCGTAGGGGATTGATTTCCACATGAAACTCTACAGGCATAATAGAGGAACACCTGCCTGTTCTACTTATGCTCAATATTTCTGATCATACTGATCAAGATGACCTGAATCATAGTCTACAGGATGCAGTGAGCATAGATAAACAGAAATGACCAATCACTGTGCCCAATAACCACGCTAACAAATGCTATCAGAACCAAAGTTGCATCTGCCTTGGGTTGTGGCGCTTGTGATGATGGTTACAAAATGGCTCCTTTCATTATGTGCAATAGTTTGAGATCACCAACGTTTTGTGTTTCTGTATCCTTAAACATCTTGGCCCCTAGGTTTAGGTGATCCAATACCCATATTGCATAAGTAATAACGAAAGATGATTGAATGATCCAATGTTGGGTTTTGTCTTGATGAGCCATTTTATTACACATAAAATTATAATGCCAACACGTATTTCAAGCCTCTCTTGCACTTTTTCAAGTAAAATAACATTTGTCTGCACAAATTATTCTCATGTTTGTCCTTAAAATGAACAGGAAAATCATGAGTATTCCGATGTTCTCAATTTCAATAGTGTCCAGTTTGATAGCTGGGGTGTATGGCAGGCGTTGTGCTTCTCTTGCCATCACTCAAGACGTGCGATGCAACTGAATGGGAAGACAACAGCGCTGAAAGGGAAACACAGGTTATCAGTAATACACAGACATTTCAAAAGAGGGATACTGCAAGGAAATCAAAAGTATTTAATGGGAGCAATCAATGAGAAATCAGATGATGCTGATGTGTTATTTATATAGCGCTTGTGCCAACGCAGTTTACCTAGATCATATTTACATACAATATCATCCAACCGAAGTTGCTACTCATATTTCACTGTTAGAAGGACAAAAAGCTGAGCTGGTTTTGCCGGGATTCGAGCCTGCGACTTACAGATCACACACAGATCGCTGCAGCAAGTGCTCAACCAGCAGAGCTATCTTACCAGCGTATCTGGGTGGGACAGTTGTGGTACCGCTGGGAAAGAGTGCCCGGCCCTCAAAGTGGAATGCTTACGAGGTGTGACAATAGGGCACTGTGTCTCCCTGTGTAAAAAAAAATAGGCAGGAGTACGCTAAGGTGACTTGGTTTTAATAGTCTGGACAACTAGTTTTATGGAAATATTTTTTTTTTAAATGTATATATATGTTTCAATTGTGAAATGTGCTTATATTAGTGTTTTTATATGCAGCATTTGCGCAGGGCTCTTATGCTCTAGGGCCAAGTCCGCTATTAAGATATGTTTTATATAAATAAATAAATAAGTGTCCTCGAAAAACCTGAGGACCAGGATGGGAATTATTTGTACTTTGTTTTAGCCATGACGACAAAAAAGAAAAAGGGACTGTGTGCCTGTGTGACAATAAGCGGGGTTTAAATCAAAATTCTTTTTGATTCAGGATCCCAGCAGCCTCCTAGTGTCCCCAGGGCACATATCATTTTAAAGTTTAAAACACATTCTTGCTAAATTCAGACCCCTGCATACTCATTACTACCTTCTGGTCACTGCTGAACAGTTGATGTTTACAAAAAAGAGGCAGAGAGGAACATGGGGCGCAACATGGCTTGACTGCGAGGGGTGGAGAAGAGACGGGGGCTTGGCAGGGTTGCCTGGGGACACGGGCGGCTGCTGGAGGCAGAGAGAGGGGGGGGGGGGGGCAGAGAGCTGTCCGGATGGGGAAGAAGGAGGAGAACAGATGAAACGCACAGGAAGGATCTGCGGGAATACCCTGCCTGGGCACATGGTGAATTAACTTGGAAAGTAAAAGCGAACAGGTTTTTCTGGCGTTGCATTAGACTCAGGTCGTGGCGGTGCGGAGCACAGCGCAAACAATTCGCATGAACTGGTGACCATGGGGAGACGAATTCTCAATGCATAGATAGCACAAAGACGAAACAGAGTCCTTATATCCTCACTTAAGCCATGTGCTGCGTTAGAGCGGATTGCCAAATGCGACCGTGCTTCCACGCTTTCGGCCACTTGCCAGTCATTAACATTGTCAAGGATTTTGTATCACACGAATAAGTCCAGGAAGATGCGAGTGAATCCCTCCATTGTGTCTGTTTAGCTGTTCATCAGAAAGCCACTTTCTTAATCCCAAGGTCACGCCAGGGTCTAGATTGTGAGCATTGGCCTTCAGGTCTTGTCTACCCATATGCCTTCCCACAAACTCACAGGTGGTCCTTGTTCCCCAGAAGCTGTTCCTATTGATTCATACATTTCAATCTGAGACTGGCTGCTCCTTGATCTGCACCACTTGGGGTTTAACACTTTGAAATCCACTTGGTAACATGCCCACCGTCATCATGGATTTCCAAAAATGCCGTGCACTCTTGTTCCTTTTTTGAATTGTGTGCACTATTTAAATTGATTTCTGGGGTGTTTTATATTCTTGAGGTGCAGACGAGAAACTACATCCCTGGCATATGGGATGTTTTTAGGAAAATCAGTGGAAAGACAGTTCCCTAGTTGGGGAACTCACGTCCCCTGCAAACTGTAATTGGCTCATTTACTAAGCCCCACATGTTCACCGTCCCCAAATGTTTCAGGGATTGGATGGTGGTGCCCCGCCCCCCCTTCCCTCCATTGACAGGTTTTACAGGCGATGGTATTTACTCTTCCTTCTCCTTTGCAGTGATGGGAAAGATACATGAAGGAAACAGAAGGGAGCTACCGCAGTTGTTTTCTTTCATTGGAAAGCTCTTTTTTTAAAGGCCCCCTTCAGACAGCTGGTGGTTGTGAGCGTGACGGGTAACATGAGGTTAATAATCAGCACAATGCTCTATAATGGGTTGCCGTAGTAGCGCCCAGCAGGACCTATGCCTGGCTGCCATTGCCATTCCTCGTTCACTTCCTACTGCTATTGCAGGGCTGCCTCCAGAACAGGCGCCTGCAACCTGCGGCTCTCCAGATGTTTTGGCCTTCAGCTCCCATGATCCCTCGCCAAGTTGTAGTCCAAAACATCTGGAGAGCAAACGGTTGCAGATCCCTGCCCTAGAACGTGAGGTGATGGCTAGGGGATCAAAACCTGAAACAGTACAGAACGTGTCTCCCCCATTTCACGAAAGTCAAGGCCATTCCTCACCTTCACTGCACCCCAAATGAGAGCTGTCTACTTGAAGTATCTTGCCATCCATGCTGGCCAATACACAACCTACATATCTTGCAGAGCCCCATAGGAGGCCATTTAGATAAGATTCACCTATGCCAGATATATATCCAAAGGTTATGAGTTCAATGTTCAAACTCTGAGAAAGAAAGGCCAGTCAGCCCCATTACTAGTTTGTTGGTATGCCGGTGGTAAATCCATAGAGATACTACCAAACGGAATTACCGTTAGCACCACTTGGTTGGTGGTATTATCGCTGGATTACATGTGTCGGGTTGGCAGTGTTAGTGCCCATTGATGGAGTCCATAGGACTCCATAGGAATTTTGATGGTGTTACCACTGGTGGTATTAGCACAAACAGTAATATTGCCAAAATGGGTGCATTTTGTTGGTAAGACGGTGGAATTACCTCCAGCATTTTGCTGGAGGTTTTTCCTCCACCTCACTGCTAAACCTGTAATACAGTGGTGTGGTAATGCAGTGGTAATATGTTGGTAATGTAGTTACCACTGCATTACTGCTGATTTTTCCCATGCCACCGAGCTCGTAATGAGGCCCTGTGTTTCAGTGCTGCAGTCATCTTCCAGCCCAGCCAGTGGTAGTTTCTGCTGTGCATAGGAAGAAATAGGCAACTTGAGTAATTGCTACTACCTTTAGACCAATTCATCACTAAAGGAGACTTTTAATAGCATTTGATTGGGTATACTAATAAAATAGTATTAACTTAAAATATACCATTACCTTTCAGCAGGTGGGCACTATTTTCTAGCCATAGCATTGGTTTGCGACTTCATCAAGCAAATGCTACTTTTTTTTTAGGAACATCTTCTTTGAGGAATGAGAGATCTGTTCACGGACATACTTCCTCCACTTTAGGCGGAAAAGATCTGGTTAAGACAGCATGCAAAGAAGTAACCTAAGAGGGGCTACCGCATTGATATGGAATCCTGCAGATAGAGCAGCAAAAAGAATGGCTTCTGCGATAACACTTAGCAGCTGTAGATGGTTCAATGTTTATTCACTAAGGAAGCATGGTTCCCAGTGCTGTCACTGGGCCGGATCTTCAGAGATCTGGGATCCGGCAAACATGTCTCCCCGGATCTCAGATTCGGCTTTCCAATCCTTGGAGTCCACATGCACTCTTGTGTGCACTCTACATTCATTTTCAAATGCTGCAGTGCTTTCCATGCATCCGTGTCAGGACTGGATTTAAACTGTGGTCGCAAGGTTGGGAGGCGAGACACTTTTGCTCTTTTCCATGTTATCCCCCACTATAGCTCCACCAGACTGGGAGGATCCTCACCCTCCCTCCAAGCCCCCACCATCTGGAACTCCCTTCCACTCCACATCTGCTGCATTGACAACCTTCTCTCCTTCAGAAAGGCCCTCCAAACCTGGCTATTCCCCACACCAACCTGAAATTCTCTTCCCCACCCCTATCTCACCCCTATCTCTACCATCACAGCATCATTCGTATGCATGTCTCCCTCACATCTATACACCAACAAGCCACGTGTACGTAGAATTACAGGTGGATGCCGGCTGCTGTTGTGGTGGTCCGCCCTACACATTAAATCCACACACTACCCAGTATACACGAACACACAACAGCCCACCAGGCCGTCTCTCTCTGGCTGGTGCACCATGACAGTTTGTTGGTAGCTGGTACGTCATCAAAGAAATGTATTTTGATAGCCACCCAGGGCACAAAATTCAGCAATGTGTTGCCATCCATTAGATCCGTGGAGACATACATTGAGAATCCATACCAGTAGCATACTAGCAGTCAAAGAACCACGAGGATTGCTGATAAAACACTCACAACATACTCGAAATTGGGTTCATAAACTCAATGACGACAACCAGTCTACTACGATTAAAAGAGGCTTTAGGCCAGCATGTCTTGGTCCATTCCAGTGATAATGCAGTCTTTACAGATGTACCAACTACTTCAAAGTCAATTGCACATTAGGAACTATGAAGGCTAGGCCATGTACTGCCCTAGTAGAAATTGTGAATGTTAGCTCTGATATTCCACTTAGAAGATGTCTATTGGTAGCCTTTTATGGAACTTAAGAAATATATATTTAAACTATAAGGGTAGCCTGTCTATTGCACGTAGGGAATCCTGTGATCCCTACACCTGTCAGTCACGAGTAGAAGACGTACTAAGATTGCTGATCTATTTGCGCCTAGAGGACTTTGAGGGCAGTCGGTCTTTACTGCCTAGAATAGCCGATGAGGGTAGATTGTCTTTTCACACAGACGATCGGCTCACACAACGGAATCAAAGATTAGCTCCATCCGAGCTTAAGGTACATAGAGATGCACCACTTCGGTGGACATCTGCCGCAGGCACGCCTTCCATCCGTGCACTTTAGAATGCAGTTACGACTACGAAAAATGCATTTTTTTCGCCTCCTTACACCAGACTTGCCTCAACACATCTTCCTTTAGAATACTAGCTGGTCACATAATTAATCTTTTGCACTAGTGCACTGTTGTGACCTCCCTCAGCACCCGTCCACATGCCTGACCTCTTGGATTGCTTACAGAAGCCTAGTCAGCCCACCTAATTCCTAATCTTGGCCAAATGCCCACATGCATCATAAGCCTTGTCTGCACATTTTCCTACACCTGCACTTTGGTCCCCGAGGGCGTTACCACCACAAGCGCGTTGAGGCCATACACATGGGAAAAAGTGTGATATACATGACTACTACTACTTCTCCACAAGACCACTTGAGGGTCTGAACAGGAGTGCTCTGAAATCCCATGTTAATGTTGCGCTGTACAGAAAATATTGTGTGCCTTTTTTGGGGGGTTTAAGATGTGTGCACTTTTTGTACTTTGCTGACAACATTTGAAGAAATGCAGCAATTTTTCAGGTGTTCATTATTCATCTTCTGAGGGGCTTAGAGGCAAATGTTTATGGGGGGTGAAAATAACCTCTGCTCCATGCTGAAACCTCCCACCCCCCAGCCCCCTTTGCACCTTCACTAATTGGGATTCTACAGTAAATAAAGTCAATTTCCACCACTGGTGGTTCCAGGAAAGGTGTTGCTCTACCGTTTGATGGAGGCAATGGGCCTCATTACGAGGTTGGAGGTAGCTTTGCTAAAACCAGCAAGGCTACCTCCAAACTCGCATTTGGGTCTGGCACCCACGAATGGGCAATTACCTGACTATTCCGGCCCAGCCGGACCCGCTAATTGCCCTTTCACGGGTGCCAGGCCCAGTACATCCCCATTCCCATTTGAACCCCAGAGGGCTCAATGGGAATGGGGACATCGGATGCACCGGCACAGTTTAAAACGGTGCTGGTGCATCCGACATGCTGTGCTCCCAGGTGCTGCACTGCCCGCTAGGTCAGACCTGGGGGATGAGAGGCACCCGCGAGCACAGCTCGTAGTATGGCGGTACGGTAGCAACGGTGCCGCTAGCGCTCCCGGCACCGGTGTTGCCTTACTGCCATACTTATAATGAGGCCCAATATTTTCAGAAGTACTGTGTGCGGAGCTTTTGATACCTTTAAGGGATGTATCCAAGGCTCCATAGTCACTGTCCAAAAGGCAAATATTTTGTTTCGAGCTCAAATAAACTTTCATTACAGGGAAGAAGTGCAAAAGGTCTCTTTCCCATCTTGAGCAGAGCAAGACCACCTTCTTTCAGGAACATTTGTGTTCCACCTTGTGCATTTGGTAGTCAAGATGGGAAAGAGGGAATCCACCACATCAAAATAGCAAAGGGGACTCCTCAGATTTTGATTTTTGGATTTACAGAGAACATTAACTGTGATCTTGTATCATTTACTTATTATTGGGATGAGCAAACATTAAAGTTGCTACCGGAAACTGATCTAAAAAAATCTTGATTGACAATTAGGGAAATGCCCCAGAGTCTTTCTCTTTATCCAACGCAGCTGTGAATGTGCCCTTGGCTAGATTCGTGTGCATATTCCATCCATCAAGGGAAGGGCACATGGAAATGTCTCTGAATGTTGTTCTGGACATGATGGCAACGCCTCCATTAGAGCCAATGACCTCCTGTGATTTGCCTGAAGAGCCTTTTGCGAACTTTTGCGAAGACAAGAGCAGCATTTATCCCGTCACAACTCATTTGAGATATTAATTTCAATGATGGGTATATTTCCCAATTATCTTGCATCTGCTGCATCCGGGTAGTGTCGAAGACACCTTTTACAAAATCACTTCTGCGATTGAACATCAATCACACTAAGGATTTCTTTTTCCCCCAGGCTTTTCTCTATCCGCGTTTGAAATTATTTCAAGTCGCCGTCTCGAGCCCCCTTTGCTTGCTGGATGGAGTGTTTCACGCTGCCATGACATCCGAGGGCTAAACTACATCATCATGTGTAGGCCCATTCCACTGTAGCTAAAACCACATCCATACATTCTAACAGACATATTCCATGATCCAGGAGACCCATAGAATAGTAATGTGTACTGTATGTGCTCATGTATGTAGGTGATTTATATGAAGTGTCAACCAAGCTGCAAAGCAGCTGAATGGTGTACAAGCAGTGGATGGGGTACTCAGTGGAAGGGAGTAGAGAGAAGATAGAATCACCATCAGTAGCCAGAGCTATGGGTTGGTGTAGTGTTCCTAGAAGAACAAGGTCTTCTGTTCTTCCCAGAATTGGGCAGAGAGGGGACCAGCCTGAGGAAAGTAGGTATGCTATTTCAGCGTGTGTGTGCAGAGTGAGAGCTTATTTGTTGTCTAGTGCTCTGGTTTTTCCATTTCTTGCATTCCAGTGTGGAGATATGGGACTCTAGTTTTCCATGTAGCTCCCTTGATAGAGGGTTTCTTGGCCAGGGCATGACCTGTAGAAGGAGGGTAAAGGTCAAATGTTATTTATTTTTACAAATTGTGGCACCGCCGCACGGTCCTTTATGCTGGTTGATCCATTCCTGAAAACCCAGTATGTGTAAGTCCAGTACAGTGGACTCGGAAACCTATATGTGCAATACGGGCTTACCACCAAATCCTAGTAATTAGTGTTTCCCTGGCCCATCATTCATTCCTGCATCAAAGTGAAAGGAACATTTATTTCAGTAACTACACCTAAACGGATTACCCGCATGGCGAAGATGGGTGCGTTTTAACTCTTCTTTTTCTGTTGTGGGAAGAATAGGCTTCTCAATGATGGAACGTGTTAGTAATCAATGTGCTTGGAAAAATTACCCCTAGCAAGAGGGACTTAAATAAAAGCTGTTAAAAAGACCCCAAGCTGCAAAGTCACAGGAATCAACATAAACACACAGGATTTCATTTATTCATGCTTTCGCATTGGAATCTGTGCCACAGGGACGCCATTTCACCAAAATGCCAGGGGTAGCGGAAGTGAGATCACACGACCCTTGACCTTGGATGACATCACAGGAAGTGATGCCATTTGACCCCACCCCAAAGTGACACCATCTGATGCGATGGAATACAACCTTCCACCCCTCGACAAAACAGGAAGTGGCATCACATAGCATTGTTTCTGAGTAAACTACAAAAAATATGTTTAAGATATCACTGTAAAGGGATATACATTTCTTATAAGAATGGATGACCATATGTATCGTTAATATCAGAGCGTATAGGCCCATATTACCAAATCACTGTGAATGCAAGCAGACGTCCAAGGCCAAACGATAATGATGTGTTATTATATAGCACTTACGCTTAAGCGCGCCTCATATAGAACAAATATACATACAATATCACCCAACCTGTGTTGGTACTCATTTATCAACCTCCGCAGGATGAAAGGCTGAGTTGACCTTGCTGGGAGTCAAACCTGCAACCTGCAGATCTCACACACATTGAGGTAGCCAGCGCTCAACCCAATGAGCTATTTTACCGGCTATAGCTATCAGAAAAACAGTCACTCCAGAAACAGAGAGCCACATGCCTCTAGCCACAGCACATGAGCCTCAATCTTGAAAAAAAATATATTTATATTTTGTTGCATTTTCTTTACGGGTAGCAGGGGAGACCACAGGGGCAGCAAGAGAAACCCAAGGATCGCAGTTGCAACCCCTGGCGAACCCTAAATGATGTCCATACTGTGCCACCTGGGACTGAATTGTGTACAAGGGACAAAGGAATGTTCACTTAGAAAACTATAGCCAATTGCCCATGTATAGAGATAATCTGGAAGGTGTGTAGGCAATGGAGATAAGGCTTGCAGACCACTAAACAGCAATCTCTGAACTTCTCATGTATTCCTTGTTCTACTGCCATCTTCCAAGGATGCCACCACCACTTATACGTTTCACCGTCGTTGGGGATCATCAACGTGGTGCCATTGACATCCTTGCAATTGGCATATTCGGACATGTTTGCAAAACACAAAGAAAAAATTGGTTTAAAAAAAGGCAAGACCAAAACACTTCTGCCATGTTATGTGATTGTAGAATAGGCCTTTTCAGTTATCACACCGCACATGTCACAGCGCCACCCACTGATGATCCCTGGAAGTTCCCTTCCAGTTTAGAGCATACAGAAAAGTGATGTTTCAATGCAGACATTATTGCATTTTTGCTCAACGCAAAACCAATGTCAATGTATTTTACGTCCTTGTTTTATAGGGCAGTGATATCTGTCAGCTCACATGGTTGCAGGAATCAAATGGGGTTATTAAGTAGTGCAGTGGCTTCTTGCTCGTATTCCTCTTCCTCTTTTTCTTCCATCCTTGTTATTAGAGTGTAGGGCTGTACCGAATAGCATATTTAGTATTCGGCCGAATACCGAATAGTTTAACAACTATTCGGCCGAAGCCGAATATGAAGCTGAATATGCTTTATTTAATAAATCCTGTTCCAAACTTCAAAAAACACACTTATTAAAAAAACAAATAAAGCACCATTTTAAATGCATTCTATACTTTTATTTATCTTCATTGTAATTAATGTAGCATCTTTATTTAAAGTATAACCGCCAGAAATAAAGCAGGTTTAACCAACATGAAGGGACCAAATGTACAGAAGATTGTTGCATATTTAGTGCCAGTTAAAGTAGGAAGCTTCACAAATGCAAAAGGACTACCTTTGTGAATCAGATGCATTGCATTCTCTATCCAGTTGCAAAGTCGATGTGGTCGAGTTTCGAAACTTCTTTGCAGCTCACATAGAAATGTATAAAATGGTTCTTGTCGGCTCATGCAGGACACAAGTCAAATGGAAATCTAAAATGCGAGAACTCCATCTCACAACTATTCACCCCACCCAAACAAATGCTGCTCACTTTTCACTTATCCTAGCCACTCTTTCTCGCCAATACACAAACATATACAACTTATAATTTCCTGATAAAATATCAGATAATGTTAAACTCAGGACTCAAGTCCTTAGAAAACTATGACTATGACGTACATAATGGGAAGTGACATGACAGGAACTGAAAGTATCTATGCACATTTCTTTTAGTTAGATTTTTCCAACTGAAAAAAAGTGCACATTGCATATAAACATTTGCCAAAAGAAAAGATGTTCCTGTATTGTTGCAGTCTAAGTATAAAAGATGAGCACCTTTTTTGTCTAAGAATCTGTAACAAAACATGCCCCAAAGAATAGATTACAATATAAGATATTTTTGAGCTGTGTGATAGCAATTTGTCTGGTCTAATTCTATTCAGTTTTGCAAACTGAAGTCTATATTTGCCTTTCTGAGTTCATGTTGCATTGTATTCAAATGAGAATGTCAAAGTATTCGGCAAGAGCCGAATAGCAAGAAACTATTCGGCCGAAGCCGAATTGCTTTTTCATCTGGAATTCAGCCGAATACTTACTCGAAGCTCAAGTTCGGTACACTCTTATTAGAGTGTTGGGGCATATTTACCAAACACCATTATTATTATGGTGGGTTTAAAAATGCAAGCAAAAACCCTTGTACCATGAACTGGGAGAGTGGAATAGGCTATTTGAGTTAACAAGCCACACATGTCACAGTGCCACATTGTGGCTTTTCCAGACCGTGGCTCCCAATTCAGAGCCATAGACCAAGGCACCACGGGTAGGCATCATTAAAAGAAATGCTTGCATTATTGCTCCATGCAAGACAAATGCCATTGTCTTATGGGGGAGCACTGTGGCTTGTCTACTGACTGCCTATTCTACTCCCAATTCTTTGGCAGAGCTCTTTGGAGCCCAGTGCTCAGCAAAGAGTGGGCAGCCAGTGGGATAAGCCTAAATAGTGGCTCACATTGCCACAAATGTATGTATTTGACACCGTGATGTAGGGAGCCTGTGTCCTACGTCTTTATCAAGGCATTCAGGTGTTGCTCACACAATCCTGAATTGAGGCTGTACTATCATATGTCCACAGGGTGAGTCTGGATTCTTCTGTGAACATATTTTGAATGTGGGCATAGAATTGTGATCTGATATGGAGTGGGTGAATATGGCAACATTCGAAATTCAGAGGAATCCCTGGGTGCTTAATTGTTCAGTTTAATTTATCTCTCATTAGTACGATGACGGATCCTGGTGCATTCTTGGTGAATCAGACTTCAGGGAGAAACCCCTGCCTAAGCAGGGGGGGGAACAAGGAGCCCAATGCAAACAGTGCAGGAAAACCAGGCGTAGGCGATGGAGGGTAGACCGTTTGATAAGTGGACCAAAGGCACTTATGGATGGGAGTTGGATGGGCATCCTGGTTATTTTTCACGAAATAAAAATATGGCGTTGACTTCAAGATTTACGAATGGGGTGGAAGAAGGACCATATCAGTCGATCTGAACTTCAACATTCTTTTTTTTTGAAGTAATGTCAATTTCATTACAATTACAAAGCCAAACAGGAAGAATGCATCAGTGATTGTTGAATAGTGTAACAGGATGAATGCATCAGTGATAGCTGAATAGTGTAACAGGATGAATGCATCAGTGATTGTTGAATAGTGTAACAGGATGAATGCATCAGTGATTGCTGAATAGTGTAACAGGATGAATGCATCAGTGATTGCTGAATAGTTCTGAGGGGTTTTCTTTGGCCTGCAAGTCACTTTGAAAGTGGGAGATTAGCCAAGACTTTGCTCAGATTCACTGTAGTGGGAAAGGGGACATTTCTCTTTGGAAATAAGCGTACACTCCTTCCTGTCTGGGCTTCACATTGGGTTTAAATAAAGTGATGAAGGGCTGTCAGGTTGAGGGGAACCTTGTTTCCAGATAGTCTCAGGGCATGTGCCTCTATAACTGTAGCTTAACCTTCAGAATACCCCCACAGTTCATTAGATTGCCCACGGACCACCGACTGCCTACACTTCTTTTACATAGTAAGAAGATCTCCGAAAAGTTTATTCCGTTTTTTATTCTCATCATTTTTTTAATTACCTAATTTAAATAGTTTTGGGTAAAGGCGTACTTTAAACAGTCTTGGATAAAGGCTGCATGGACAATCAATTAAGTAAATGAAATGGGTTGTGTGCAGAATAAAAGAGAACCCCTAATTTAAGGCGAGGTAATATGCATGTGCCAGACCGTGGGACCTTGGACGTTGACGTTGTATATATAATGTGCAAGTACATTTACACCAGTAGCTGATGCAGCTTTTGGTGCGAGGTGGGGGGGGGGGCGGGCGGGGGAGCAGACAATAGGCCACCAGCGGGAGTCTGGGTGCTGCAATGGGCACCAGGAGGGGTGGGCGGGAGGGGCGGTGCCCCCGCCCACCCCGCCTTTGCCACTGATTTGCGTGGTGCTATGGGGCTATAGGAGATGCGTATAGGCGAGTCTCCCTATTTAAGATAGACATTTGCAACTGTATACCCAAAATAACATTTCATTATTTTGGCTTTTTCTCTTAAAATATCGCTCTCTGCAGGTCAAGGTGGGATGCACAAGACTCCCTCTTTATGTCTCAAAATCCCCAACTTGAATGTTTATAAGGGTGCTCGAAGTCATCTGTACAGGCAACCGTGCTCATGATGCGGGCGTATGAGGTGTTGCAGAAGAGCACTTGAGGGGACAGGCATTTAGCCATGATGACACCAATGAAGCCAGAAATGGATAGCCTTGTACTCTCTGATAAGGGGTTACACAGAGTCAAGTGGATTTATGCCCTGGCTGGAACCAGCTCGGACCGCCTCCAGCCGCGCGCTCTGATTTAGGCCCACGGCAGACTCTGCAGCGTTGACTCTAGAATGTGGGAGCTGGAGAAGATTTATTGATGTGTATTTTCTTTTCTTATCGGTGCCTTTTCACCCCTCTAAAGGTTTACTTTAAACGAGCGCGCGCAGAATAATTTATTTGTACACGCTGAGGTGATATCTCGAGATGTCCGACGGCGATTCCTGTTCTCCGAGAGGTCATGGAACGCCCCCTGTCGGTTTACAAGGGCAATGGGATTGGAAGTACTGCTGCTGAGTTATAGCACTGTTAAAAGAACTCCAGCCAGGCGTCAAGTCCTAAAAATGTAAGTGGGGGGGACTCATCAACAAACGCATGGGAGGTGACGTTGCCAGAAATTAGCATATCGAGGCAAAATATGCACATTTCATTAAATTGGCTTTGCATGACCCCCCCCCCCAAATTGCACAGGACGAATGGCATTTGCCTTTCATAAAATCAACACACACACAAAACCAAGACAGGATATTTTCTTCGAATAGTGTATTTGAAAACGTTAAAAGGTGGGCATGTTTTAAACTCCAAGAACCAATACAAATGTTTTCCAAGGGACATGCAGTAGCGAATTCCAACATTTCACCTTTAGTGGTTTGCTATTTTTCATCAGGTTATGTAGTGCAGTGGTGAAGTGTCTGGCCTACAAACCTGGCCACTGTGGTTTGATTTTCATAAATTCACAGAGGACATCCAGTGTTTCTATTTTAGCTAGGGGGGACTAATTCCACCCTCTGAATAATATGGGTGGACTCTGTCCTCCCACGTGTACCCTCGACTTGAGCCCTGACTCCAACCATTTTTCTGGCTGGGGTTACCAGCCTTTCCGTGATTTCTCTGGGGCCCAGCTCAAGAGGTACCTAAAGCTCTGCTGTTATGCAGCTAATCAGTGTTTTCTTGGCCCAACTGACCAAAAAATGGGCATGTTGTCGCAGAGGTAGCAGCAGGACGGAGGTTTGGCTCATTACGAGTTTGGCTGTGTGGAAAAAACGTGACGGAAATCCAGTAAGCATTTGTTTTTTTTTTTGTCAGTAACAAAATTACTGCCATTTTTACTGCACTGCCGAATTACAAGTTTGCACTTAAAATGAAGAATTTACCTCCAGCAAGACGATGGAGGATAATCCTCCACTTTAAGGCCAGAAAATCCACTGATTTACTCGATAAATCCCTCACAAATCCACATGGAGTTATATAGACTCTGAAAATGAGGATTTGCACTGTCATGCCGTCACTCATAATACCCTGGTAATGACACAGGACTGAGTGGCGGTAAGGATAAATGATCTTGACAGTAAATCGGCAGATTTACCACTGATTTACTGCCAAACTGTCCACTGTGTATACAGAAAAGTCTGGTAAGAGTACCATCTCTTTTGACCTCTTACTGACAGAGCTCTCGAGTTCTAACAAATTATGTGTGAGTAACGTGTCAATAGTATTTTGTAATAAACACGTTAATGGTTATTATAAAGGCACTGCATTTACCAAGTGCATTTATTCCAAAAAGCATGCCTTTTCTTGCATTCTAAGACTTGTTTTTTTTCTTTCTCCTTTATAAAACTCTGACTACAATTACCAGAATGTAACATATAAACCAGGATTGTATCACTGTCAGAGCTTTAACAGCAGATCATGCAATCATGGTCAGGACTCTTGTTGAGCAGCTTCTTGACAGGTGCTCCTTCTGAGGAATTTGACCATCCACACAGTGGGGGTGCGCTAGCCTGGGTTTTTTGAAGTTTTAAAAGAAATAGAATGATGTTGGATAAACCTCCAGAAAATATGTGGGGCTAATCTACACATTTTCCTATGCAAACTGCACGACATACACATAGACCCATGTACTCTGGGTGGACACAGTTCAGAGGTGCCATCCCCCGTCATATTTAGTTGGAATATGACAGCCAAGATTACATCAAGGCATCTCAGAAGGGGGAGGGCAAAACCTTCCTCCTGCCATAGCCAGCCTAATTAACTAACAAAGGCTTCAGGGAACCACCCTTTCTTTGTTGGCACTGCTGGTGGCAGCTTCACATACTAAGGGGGGCCTGGTCGGAGGTTTAACAAAGGAGACCAGAAACCCCAACAACCTTTGATATGCACTGTGTCAACCTGAAACCCGCTCCTGCCTCTCACTATCAAGGGCAGTCACCTGTCATGTCTGGGACTATGTGTTTGGAATCTACTATGGGTACTTCTCAATTTTTTCTTGCTATCGGAGACCTATATCGTGAGAGAAAGAGACAATATACTCAAAAAACAAGAAAGTTTACAGGCGACCCCTCCCTTTTCCACGTATTCAAATACTTTTAAGCTATGTTCACTAGCAATGGTTGAAAAATCCACTGCGCACTACCAGAAATATGTTAAAGAGCAGTTTCATATTTAATCAAAACCTTTATAAAAAACAATTCATACTACATGAAAGACACCAAATGGGGACATCCCTTTGCCTACTATCATGGACGTCCCAATATATTATTTTAAAAGGCTGTGTCACACTGTGAGGTTAGTACGCATGAATGACAATGCTCTGTACACAACACTACTCAAAAGAGAGAAAAAAGACTAATTCTGATACATATTTACACTGCAACTGTCTCACACACCCGTGCCACCCTTCATGTACTTTAGGAGAGTAATTGAGATTCTTATATCTGTATATTCAAACTCAACCTAGATTTTATTTAGTAATGACTTTAGTACAGAAGAAAAGCTCATTGGGGAATGACCCATTCAAACAAAACTGGACATCTGACACGTGTATATTTTGTCTGGTTATAGATCGACACATTGTGTTTCGGAGCCTAATGAGAGATAGGTCTGTCCTAGGCATTCTCATATGATCGTCAACAGGGCCTTCATCAGGACAAGAAAAATTGTGCTAAACGTATTCTGGTGTTGATTTCCCAAAACTCTTTTTTGAATGTAGAAAACTCTTTGTTATTTCCACTGCACGTCCAAGGTCAAGAGAGGGACTTCCCCCACAGCACTAAGGTTAATAAACCTGAGTTGCTGACCAGCCTCCAAGCTTGGGTAGAAGCAAGGGTAGTTGGGGAAAAGACCCAAGGGGACGAGCTAGACCCCTGTACTCGAACTGAAAAGACCTTCCGGAGGGGGAAGTGGAAGATGAGGAGGAAGACAGCATCAGCAGTGTTTTTTGCCAACCATTCCGCCCGGGGCAAGCATGGTTTTGCAACACTCTATAGTGTCAGTGAGATCAGGGGCAAGTGTGGCATCCCAAGGGTACCAGGCCTCAGCACAGTCTCTAAGTGGCCCAGTAATTGTTCCGGCTGTTAATGAGATAGTGGCTAGAAAGCTCCTGCTGGAGAAGAGGAGGCTAGCCCTAGAAGAACAGAAACAGCGGAACACAGTCACCATAGAATAGAACAGGGCCGTCATAGAGCTGCGCAAGCTGGCGCTTGAAGCGTAGATGGAGGCCAACAGATGCACCTATAGCGAAAGCAGCAGTAGTGGCTCAAACCAGAGTGCCCGGGATAAGCCCTGGCGGCACATCCCCAAAGACTTAGTGCAGACTTACGAAGTGGGGACGGATATTTTGTACTGGTTTGAAGTGTTCAAGCTGGCTTTTCAGCTACAGGAGTTGGACGAGGTACTGTGGGGTGCAGCCCTGATGAGTCGCTTACCGACACCAGGGACTGATGCAACTCTTCAGTAAACTCCTGAGGAAAGGCCCGTTTATGAAAGCATGAAGGCGGCCCCTCCTCAGGAAGTTCTGTAAAACCCCAGAACAGTATCTCAAGGGCTTCCGAGAGCTCGGAAAGAAAAGTGGGCAGACATTTGAAGCATTCACACACTTGTCATTGAAATACCCGAGCGGGTGGGTGACTGGTAACAAAGTTGACACATTTAAAGGGATGTACAATTTGATTGCATGTGAGCATGTGTTGAAAAATTGTAAGGTTGACCTACACCAGCATCTTGTGGACAAGACTATCACAGACCCTATGGAGCTTGCAAAGGCTGGCCGACAGGTTTGCAAGTACTCAAATCCAGAAAGAAACGGAAGAGAAATCTTCAGACAAAAAAGTAAACAAGGATGGGAAGGACAAAGGTCCAACCCAATCCTCTTTGAAGTCAGGTACCCAAAAGAATGAAGTGAAATCCCAAAACTTAAGTTCAGCTGTACGCATCAAAAAGAGTACAGGCACCCTTAACACTGGGACACTTGTGTTCTCACCACACAAAGGATTTTTCATGTGTAAGGAGCTCGGCCATTGGAAAGGGGATCCTGCTTGCAAGCGCTTACCCAAGCAAGCGATAGTGAATGTTGGACTCATGGAAGAGGCCATCATTAGTGTGGGCCTCCTAGAGGAGGAATTCCCAGCAGGCCAAGGAGTGGCTAAATGTGGATTGTTTACACTGAGTGGGAAAGGTACTGGATCTCCAGAAGAGATCCCAGTTCCCAATAATACTCAACTCTATTTAGAACATGTGTATATCAATGGTCCGAGGCACAGCGGCCAGTGTCACTGCTGTTACCTGGAAGTGGGTACAGCCAGGCCAAAATATTGATGGGCCTGATTGTAGCATGAGTGGGTTTGACGGAAAGAGTAAGTGCCCCTTGGCGATACTAGAGTTCAGCTGACGAGGTGAAACAACCCAGCGCCATGTAGCGGTGAAAGACTCCATCCCTGTCCCATGTCTGTTGGGCAATGATCTTCCTAATCCTGAGATGGTCCCAGCGGGTACCCGATTGAGGGCCAAAGATATCAGCAGCTTGAATACTTTGAGAGACTCAGGGCCTGGAGTGAGGTCAGCATCCTCAACTACGGAATTACTTTATGAGTTCAGTGTGATGCTCTTCGGATTGACGAATGCCCCTGCAACTTTTAGAGAATTGTTGTTCATCTGGAAAAACGTTGTTAGCATCCGATGCATCATACTTGATATCGTTGGTGGTGGCGTAACACGCAACAGGTGAGGGTAGCACTGCAGAGACCTCTCATGCTCATCTGAAGTCACACTCACTTCTCGCTCTCATCTCCATTCCCGTGACTTCTTTTTAAGACGGTGAGTGGCTCTGACAAGACATCAACTAATGTTAGTGAGAGCGTGTCTCTCACATGCATGAGGTGTTAGGGGACATCTGTGCTGTACTGTGGATTCTCAAAAGGTGATGGCTTATTTCAATAGGGATGAGGCTGCACTGGATTCTCGGAAGGAGGGTCTGAGTGTTCCTCCTGTGTGTAGGCCTAAAGTACTTCCTGGTGCGCACGGTACCTAAGCGCTGAATAGGAAAATGGTGGCTGCACTGTCAGCACGGCAGTCCTCTGCTGAAACAGGGCCCTCCACTGACACCAGAGGTATCACTGGCAGTAACAGAGGCTCGACTCTTGCGGCGGTCCCCTCAAGGAACCTGCTGATTCGGCTGTCAGGACCAGAGCTCCTGCACTTGCTGCGTCTTCCTCTCCCTAGCTCAGCAGTTACCCCGCCCCCTTAGGCGTCACCAGGTCCCCATTCCGAGGCGGGAGCTAATGAACGGTTAATCAGGAGCAAAGTAGTGATCCATAAGGAAAATAGGCCATGTAAACTAATATTGACTTAAAAAGTAGTGAAGCGAGAGTCCAGTGCAGCAGGAGAGCACATTCCATAATATCAGATTTCCCATTGCAGAGATGATGTGACCTGCTAAACAAAGCACAGTGGTGTTGGTTCTGCGCCTAAGGCCTCATAATGGAACATAGGTACTATGTTTCTACTTATTCATTGCACGACACCATGGGGCTCATGTTCCTTGAGGAGTAAAGTAAAATGAATGTGCAAAAGTCATGCAGGCGTAAACACTGTGGATCTGGTTCCATGTGTTAATATCCCCGCAAAAATATTGCGATACACGAATATCGCCATATTTTTGCAGCGATATTGGGGCATGAACCCTGCGGGGGACACCCCCGCAAACCCTGCATTATTTTTAAATGGGCGGGGGACACCCCCGTAACCTCCGCTCTCACAAATTATCCCCCCCAAAAAATATCGCCTATGGCGAGACAAACAACCATATGTACGGAGATATTTTTGGTGGGAATAATATGGAGGGATACTGTGGATCTCTGGTTATTTATGTATTTAATGTGATATAGTTTAAATTTAAACTTTTCACATAATTAACTACAATACATACATTTATAGAATTCCACTCAATAACATTTCATCATTACTGCGCACATACACTATCATCATTTCCAATTTCACGACGCCTACATACATAAGTGTTAATTCATAAAACCACAAACACTTGTATCTAGAACACACATCTGGATCTCTGGTTATTATTGTAGCCCGATTTTGTGCAATTCTATCCCTTTCATGGCGATGTTCATGGCGACTAGGCCGACGCTGCTGCATCATTCAGGTAAACGTTTGCCACCTGGATACAGAGCAGTGACTGTGAGATGCATAGCCAAGCTGAGGCCGGTTTAAGCTCTCTCCAAGGGTGGTATCGTCCTGTGAGCCCCCGCGGTGGGGAAGGCGGCTCTTTACACATCAGGCCCCCACCATTGTGTTCCCCAAGGCTCCCAGTCAAAGGAGTGCTCAGTGCTGGAGTAGAGCGGATGTGACTTTATGGACCACGCCACCTCACTGGAGCGGGTTTCCCAAGAAAGCGCGCGATTCACTTTTGTGAGGCTGCGCGCACAAACTAATTACGATTGACAGACAGCACGGGAAGAGCGCCACAAGCAAGGCATCCTTTGGCAACGATGAACCGAAATGACCCTGAAAGGGCAGTTTCAGATAAGGCTTACCAAAATGCGTTTTTTTCTGGACCTCTGGGCTATTCATTATGAGTGAAGGGTGCTTAACTCGTGGCTGGAAGCCATTCTTTACCTCCTCGCAGCCCTTCATTTTGGGCCTCCATGTTCTTATTTTATGTTTTTATTGCATTTTGTAATACGCCCACACCCTGGGGTATCAAGGTGTAGGTGACAAGATTACTTGGGAACTTAGTCAATACATGTTGGCATAATTGCAGGCAACAGTCTAGTATTTACATACACTATTGCATGGTGTGTATTTATTTATTTATTTATTGCATTTGGTTATACGCCCAAACCCACTGCTGGTCATTGGGCCGGCTCTCGGCGGATCCGAGATCCGGCACCAGATATGGAGCCGGATCTCGGGATCCGGCCATAGTCAGCCGCCCAAGACCATGAAAAGCGCTGGAATAGTTAAAAAAAATAATAATAATAAAAAACAATCAAAGCGCACGCGATTGCAGCCTTGCCTTTTATGGTGGCTTTGGCACTGGTGTGTAATGCACAATGCTTGCTACATGCACAACGGATTCCTTTCAGTTGTACGTCTAGCGAGCATTGTGTATTACACACCAGTGCCAAAGCTGGCGGTAAAAGGCAATGCTGGTGTCGGGGGCGTTTTTTTTTTTTTTTTACCTATTCCAGCATTGCTGGAGGTCCATTACGAGCCCGCCCCCTCTAGACCACGCCCCCTCACCCCCCCAAAACTCCTCCCCCACCCCGGCCCTCCGGCCCTTTTGTTGTGGGATCCCCCACCACATTTTTTCCATTTCCACCACTGCCCAAACCCTGGGTATAATAGGCAGCCTGTGCTGCGGGGCAACTGGGCATGCATGTGAATTATGGAAGGGGCAAATACGCCTCACACCGTCTTTGCTAAGAGCCCCGCGCGTCAGGTGGGTGAGCGCGGGACTATAAGGGCCATGGAAAGCTGCAGATGGCTTCCTGAGATACGGTAGGTTGGCGGCTGCCGTGTCTACTTGCCTCTAGCCTTTTTATGAAGAGGGGCAGCTCAGTTCTCGCTTAAGGCATATCACTCCAGACCAGTCTCTCAGTGTGCCCTGGGAATGATAATGTTCCCTTGAAACATCACCCCTTTGTAGTGAAGCAGCCAATAGGACGCTACTAGCGTGGAGACAGGACTACATTAAGGTGCAGACGGGCACAATGAGTCAGTTGCGTTCTGTGGAATTCACTAATCCTAAATAATTGCCCTCTTAGGATAGCGAAAACAATTTTGATTGCTGTATTCTACTTGCACCAACCCTAAAGGCCATAATGCCGGACAGCCATTTTGATGATCGTGTTCTTTTGGACAGTAGTTTAAAAGGACATATTCTGTGGCGCTTGAAGTCTCAATGATATATTACGTTCGACTGCTATTTTAGTGCATAAACATCATGGCCCCATGTTATTTTCTGTGGGTCATACTCTTTGGCCCACTCATCTAAGTTGGTCCCTCGGTGGGCGCTGTCATAAAAATCAAGAGAATAGTGCAGCAGAGTGGGCTCTGCTCTGCGGCTACAAGCTGAGCGTCTAGCTGTGCACCTGAAACCACGAGGGTGGGCTTCAGGCTGGCGTGATTTTTTAGGGAAAACGTGGGTGCAGTTCCAGATCGCACCCACCCTTCAATTGCCGCTCAGCAATGCCCTCCATGCCCTCAGACAGGCTAAGGGCTAGTAATATGCCAGCATACATCCTGCCAGTATGGCCCTTGCACCGCAAATAGGATTTGATGCAGTACATCTCCAGCCTCACCTCTGAGGGGGCAAGAAAGACTCACCCACGCCTGACATATGGGTGCAGTCTGTGGCAACGACTCCCGCGTGAGGCCCTTGCAGATGCACTCCACGCGTGGCCCTCATTCAGCAACTCTCCTTAGGGCCCGTTTGCGCTTCTGCATGTGCATGTGAATGGAAGATGCACACAGAGGATGTCCTCATGTGGATGAAAAACGTCTCTATACAAATGTATTTGTTTTATTTAACATTTGTAGAACGCTCCGAGCCCGTAGGCATCAGGTTACTAGTTACATAGTAGACAAGAAACCAAACAACCTTCTGAGGTGAGTAGCCCTGCGGTCGGGACACCAGTTAGAGGTGCAGGTCCCTGACCGTCAGTGCAGTCATTTGTAAACATGGGGCGCTACTTTGCATGCACAATGTTCGCGGTAGAGCCAGATAATTCATAATCTTGTGTGAATAGCCAAGTTTTAAGTTTCCTGTGGAAGGACCAGAGGGAGGTGTCAGATCTTAAAGAGACTGTGAGTGTGTTCCAGTGTTTGGCTGCTACGACTGGGAAGCTACAGCCCCCTGCCTTTTTACACTTGAATCTGGGGACAGAGAGGACGCGCGGATAGGCATCTCTTGTGGGTCTAGAGGATAGTGGCTCAGTGAAATTTCTTGATAGATAGGGAGGGGCGGTGTTGTCCAGGCATTTATGCGTCAGCAAGAGGGATTTAAATATGATGCACTCGCTGACTGGCAACCAATGGGCATTTTTTCTCGCCGCCGAAATGTGCTTTTTTCAGAATTTTTAAGGCTACTCTTAAGGCGCTGTTTTGGATCCCCTGGAGTTTTGGGATGTTGCGCACTGTTTAGCCTGCAAAGAGGGCATTACAGTAGTCTATTCTAGAGAGAATCAGTGCTCTGACTATTATGATGCAACTCTCTTTGGTGAGGATTGGTCTGCAGGCATTGATAACTTTGTGTATGCTGCCGCAGAAGCGCTTGCATTAACTTGCTGCCGCAATATTGAAAAAAAACCTCATTGTTATTAGACAAGATGGATTCTACCCAGGTGGTGGCTTTCAGTGAGAAGTAAGCTGCTGAGGTGTGGTGTTGGCAGAGGATTTTTTTTGTGGTTACTAAATCAAAGGCTGCCGATAGGTCCAGTAGGAGTCGGATGGCCAGATTTCCTTTGTCTAAGATTTCATCCATTCAGATTTTTCCGTCCTAATTGTCGTAAACCCAAGAGGTTAATTTCCAGGTATTTCTGTATTTGGAGATACGCGGCTCTATCCAAAACTTTAAGGAGGAAGGACACTGTTGTAAAGGGGTGGTAGTTTGTGGGGATATTAGGGTCTAGACTAGGCTTTTTTAATAGTGGCAGGAGCCAGGCATCCTCAAAATTTTCAGGTATGTTACCCGAGGCAAAGGAGTTGTTAATAAGGGATGTGATGAAAGGGGTGAAATCGGCAGCACAGTATTTAATAAAGGATGCTGGGCAGATGTCCCCCTGGCATCTGGATGGTTTAAGGCCTTTAATGAGTTTAGTGACTTTTTCGGTCGAGACTGAGGTAAATTAGAAAAGATCGCTGGGTTGTGGTGCTGGAGGCCTGGTAGGTAGTGATGATATCTTTGTTAGTGATAGTTGATTTTTTTAGTCTCAATTTTAGTTTGGAGTAAGGTGATTTTGTCCAGTAATGCCTTTTGAATGTTGGAGAACCATGTGGTGTCTTTGTGGCAGCTATCTGGCGGGGTGACTGGAGATTCTAGCTCTCGCAAGATGGTGAAGAGCTCTCTAGGGCCTGAGTTGGCTTTTTGTATTCTCTCGTTGTAGGTTGAGCTCTTGGCAACTTCCACTTCAATATACCAGGGGCCAGATTACAGAAACTCTGCACAGGTGATAGGGCAATGTTTGCCCTATTTTTTAAAAACACTGGGACCCATTGAAAAAACATTGAACCTCGATAAGTGCAGTTTGCCATATTAAAAAGCACCAGGGCTAACATTGCAATACTGCTAAAAAGATACATTTTTAATGCATTTTTGCATAAGGGCAAAGTTTGCCCTAGTGCTAATACCATTCCGTATTAGCACTGGGGCAAACGTTGCCCTTGTGAAAACATTTAGTGAACATGTATCTTTTTACCACGAGGGCAATTTTAGCCCTGGTGCTTATAGCCTGCCAAACTGCACTTGTCGAGGTTCAATGGGTTTTTAATGTGTCCCAGTGTTTTTAAAAATAGGGCAAACTTTGCACTAGTGCAAACGTTGCACATGCACTGGTGCAGAGTTTCTGTAATCTGGGCCCAGGATGTCACATAGCACTTGTGCAATCAATATTATAAACAGTGGCCTCACCACCAGCTGTTATAGGTAAAGTGCCCTCGGGTTGGAATCTATGCACAGTCCTGCCACGATGTCGATAAAGCAGTTTATGAGGGAGTCCAGACTAGCTGGCTAATGCTGATGGAAATATATTACTAGAGATAGAGAGACAGGGAGTCCTATTTCTACAAGCCCAGGAACAGATGACCTCATCTCGTGGAAGAATATCCCTCCTGTGCACCCTATTTGTAATCTGCATACTCTTTGCAGCCTAGAACATTTTAGGAGCTAGTTATCTTTTAATTAATTCACATGTTATTACTTGCTTAATACTGGAGACCATTCTATAAGCATGGGACTGGGATTCGAACCGGTTTTGCTCTGTGTTGTTTTGCTGCATAGACGAGCGCGTTGCCCTGAGCTATACTCCCAGCCCTTTTTAAATGCAGGGTCATTTTAGAAGGAATGTTGTCGTTTTATTTATATACTTGTTTTGTTGCGTCCTACACGTCGCCTTGCTCTTGTCAAGAATAATTTGTGGCAACGCTATTTTGACTACCACTTGTTCATTTACAGTCATTCTCATGAGCGTAATGGTTCATTTCGGCGGAATTATACTGACCCTCACTGGAACTCATGCTGAGTGTAATGTCCTCATGGTGAGTGGACTGGGCTAATATGTGGTCTGCATGAAACACACGCCGACTTGTTTTTAGCACTGCAAATCAAAAGGTCATCTGAAGTGGTATAACACAAAGAGAAAGTGACCCCTGCAAAATGGAATGGGGACCCCTTTGATTGCCACCTCCCATAAACATACATGGGCTTTGGGCCAATTTAGGGGCCCTAGTAAAGTGGGAGCGCCCTGCGTCACAGGCACTGCACAGGCATTAGAAATGACGAGTTGGCCACCATTACCCCTGGGTTATAAACATCACTGGTTCATGGCAATCTGGGTAGGGAAGGCCAGTTGGCTGCCACCATTGCCCTCAATCCTACAATACACTGGTTCGTACTATTCTGGGTGGCGAATCCCAGAAATAACATACACCCTACCAACAGCCCCTGGGCAGTGGGCAGTAGACTGCACGTGTTAATGGTATTCTGGGTGGTGCCCAGAAAAACCATGCACCCCAACCCCAACCCCCTGGGCTCTAGACTGGACTACTTCTTACTATTCTGGGTGGCAAATCCCAGAAATAACATCCATCCCACCCACCACCAGCCCGGGCCTCTAAACCTCACAGGTTCATCAAGAGCGCTCAAGACTGCATTGGTTCATAGTCTCCAGGGAGGGGACCTCCGGAAATGAGAGGCATCCTAGTGCTATCCCCTGGGCTCTATGAAACAAAAAGGGTTGTTCCTACCACATATTAGATTCTTAACAGTACATTATTATCTGTATGTCTGCTGTGATTTACAACCAAGTTATACACATTGCTTCATAAGTAAGCTAGACGTCCCTTGACGTTATGGTGGGTGTATGGACTTAATCCATACATGTGCCATGGAGCAGTCATTTAACTCATATGGCCGCTTTATTAATTAAGCAGATCTTATTGTCTGTTTTGTAGACATGCATCTTTAGTGTTTTTCAGTTCATACTTTTCGTCAGAAAAAATATACAGCGTAATCTTGATACAATTGAGATATTAAGCACGTGAAGCATTATTCCAATCACAAACGTGTTATAGTAAAGTGAGACAAATATTACTCATATTTGGTAATCACATGTGTGTTGAAAACAGAGTTTAGGTCCTGAAAGGAAATCAAAAAAGGAAGGAAGGGTAACTAAGACGCTCATGTTTCCTCGGTACATTAGAACAAACCAACAAATATGTGCTTTTAGTCCTATGTGATCTTGAAGTGGATAGAGGTCTGCTTGTTCAGTCAGACATGTTGTCTGGTTCCTATTTGCTGAATCAGAGGACCAAACCGTAGACTGCAGCGGTTCCATCCAGCCGGCTTTAGACTGCACTGGTTCATAGTGTTCAGGGAGGGGACCTCCCGAAGTGAGAGGTGTCCTACTGCTATCCCCTGGGCTCTAGACTGCGGCGTTTCATCCAGTGTGCTCCAGACTGCACTGGTTCATAGTGTTCAGGGAGGGGACCTCCCGAAGTGAGAGGTGTCCTACTGCTATCCCCTGGGCTCTAGACTGCGGCGTTTCATCCAGTGTGCTTCAGACTGCACTGGTTCATAGTGTTCAGGGAGGGGACCTCCCGAAGTGAGAGGTGTCCTACTGCTATCCCCTGGGCTCTAGACTGCGGCGTTTCATCCAGTGTGCTCCAGACTGCACTGGTTCATAGTGTTCAGGGAGGGGACCTCCCGAAGTGAGAGGTGTCCTACTGCTATCCCCTGGGCTCTAGACTGCGGCGTTTCATCCAGTGTGCTTCAGACTGCACTGGTTCATAGTGTTCAGGGAGGGGACCTCCCGAAGTGAGAGGTGTCCTACTGCTATCCCCTGGGCTCTAGACTGCGGCGTTTCATCCAGTGTGCTCCAGACTGCACTGGTTCATAGTGTTCAGGGAGGGGACCTCCCGAAGTGAGAGGTGTCCTACTGCTATCCCCTGGGCTCTAGACTGCGGCGTTTCATCCAGTGTGCTTCAGACTGCACTGGTTCATTGCAAATTGGGGATAAGGCCTGAAATGACAAGTGACTGTACTTTGGAGCACGACACAGAGGCCCATCCTGTTGGTGCTTTTGACATATGCAGGTCTCTTTTTTATGATTACACTACAAAGCATTTTGCCTGCCTAACACTTTAAAACAAGAGGCAACAAGCGGAGAACGCTTCTCACGCAGAGAACTATCATACCCGAGTAACCAAGCAGTGTCTCCCTTTTACTGGTCGAGTTTGTCTGTTTCTGCTACTACCCCTCAAGTGGATAGACCGTTTCCCCATTTATTTACAGCAAATTATTGAGATCTGGCTTACCTCGTCAGATTGGCCATTTTGCTGCTTTTTTCACTGAATTTCTTTTTGGGAGGGGCAATCACCGCATACGCCCATTCAACCCCCTCCCCCCCTATACCCCTCGCTGCTCACACACCTTCCCATTCCCCTAAAAACAATAAGTATGTAATCCCTTACCTCCCAAAAAAACTGCCCTGAAAAATGTGGCAAACGGCCGTTTCACCAAAATGAGATGGGCGGGTACCACATTTATACAGAGAAAGGCATGGCATCGATGAAAATGAATAATTATACATTTTTGATTTTCACACGAAATGCGGATTCCCTAAAATCTACAGGTTGGTGCCATAGTGCCCACCACACGCCAGCATCTTTCCATGTGCAGCCATTTTGATCAATGCATTTTTCCATTGCCCATCTTAGTTGTCAAAATCCCCTTCCAGTTAAGGGGTACCACTCTCCTGGCCATAGATAGAAGGTCATCTTCTCACGACTCCCTCACTTAGTTTTGGAGTTTTCCCACCCCTACCATAAACCACAAGCACGCTAGAACATCCCTATTTCCAAACTTTCATCCGATGATCTGAATTTTAGCAGAAAACACTTTATATTTCAAAATGTCTTTTTTATTTGGAGTAGTGAGTGTAACAAACCTCCTGGATTGTAACAGAGCCTCCGGTTGCTCATCTCCAGTTATTTTCTTATGACTTATTTACTGGTCAAAATTCGCGCCATTGCTGGTTCTTTTGAAGCCCGATAAGCTTTATCATTTTTATTATAAAAAAAGTTTAGTAATACACATTTGGCACCACCAACTCATGATTTCTCTATATGATATGTTAGGTTACATCCAAAATGTCTACTGTGCCCATCACCACCATAGTGGGTTCACGGCGCCTGCCCTTGTCCGAACTGTGGCCTATTGTGACCCTGCCAGGGTTTCGCCAGACCTTAATCTGTGGAAAGTAAGGGAGGTGTGGGAAAAAGAAACCTGAAACTAGAATGACCTAAAACAGAGCAGAAAAACAATTGGCATGAGTTGGAGGGGATGTGGCGTTGAAGTAGGGATGCATGTTTCTCTAGTGTGTTAAGTAATCGGTAATCATGAGTGCAGGACTCTGGAGAGTACAGCTCAGATTAGAACAGAGTTTTATTGAGAGGGTAATATCTAGTACCGACAAAGCATCGCACTAGGTGTAGGTTAGGTGGTGAGTGGTTGCGTGACCATGAATTAGGAGGAGATAAGATCTCACGGAAACAAGGACTAAATGGTTTGAAAAATTTACTATAGAGCCACGTCGTTTTCTGCAAATGAGTGGTGGAAAATGTTGTCATAAGGGGAGAGACATTCAATAACAATTGCCCTGACACCATTTTTAAAGGAATCTTTTGCACGAATTGAAAACCTTTGACTTAATTGACTGCATAATGGATTTCTGAACATGTCCTCATCCAGGGTGGAGGGATTAATCCCTTGAGGATATTGGATGTAAATGGTGTAAATGATAAAAAGTTTTTTCTTAAAACCATATATCAATAAAAAACAAAATAAGATCTGTCTTCGTCAGATGCCCAAATTGTGTCATCGATCCTACATGAATTAATTTAAATCCCAGTGCTCCAAGTGTCTTCTTATCTATTGAAACTGTGAGACATGAGAAACAGTCTAACACACTGATCTCTTGGGTGTGCAGTTTGCTCAGAGGTTTGGAGGGGTTTCTCCCCAAAGAAAACATTTAGAATATAGGGTCAAAAATGGAACTTCTTACAATTGAATTTGGGGAGTCACTCATTTGGGACCTGCCACACTTGGGACTACAGGTCTGTGCTGCGGTGCTTCTAGGCCCAAGCTGGTGCTGCCTGCAGAGCACTTTCCATCAGCCAGCCCCAGGGCTCTGGAATTGGCTGATGGGGAGCGCTCCGCATATCAGTCTGTGCCCCCTCCCACTGGGTGATGCAGCACCTCCCCATTGCCTATTATGGATGGGCCAGCACTGCACACCTCAGCGTTACATGCAATGTGACAGGAGAAGAAGACTGACTCCTGTGGAGCCTTGACCACCCGGCCATGCCACAATGGCTATCTTAATTGATGCTAATGCTTGGGGATATTTTCAATCCTCCTTACTTTCTAAAAACAGCTATTTCCATTAAATGATTCTGAAGCTTCGTGACCTGTCCTACTGATGGCTGAAGTCAATTCCCACGGCTGACAGCACTGCTTTTTTAAGGGAGTTTGGAAGATGGACAGGCCAGAGAGGAAGGGGAAATCATGTCATCCTTCAGTGGGCGCAAATGAATGCGCCCAATTTCCTGATCCTGTTGGAAACCCGTGGCACGCCCGTGGAGCTTCCACTTCAGAAGAGATGACGTGGGGCCTGGACATCGGAACCTTCCATCCTGGTCTACTTGTCCCTGGATATATTTTGACAGACACTGAAACACCAATGGGGGTGTGCCCAGTGCAGCAACCTCTCCAGGAAATGAGACTGAATTAATAGCTTGACACCGCAGCCCCAGCTTCCTCGCCCACCCTGCAATGGCCATGTGAAGCAGCCATGACGGATTGAACCGGAAACGCATGCAATCTGCGACTTTTTCTTCCTGGCAACCCCAGGACAAATGCTTTAGGGAGCCAAAGCAAACTTTCAAAGCCATAAAAAGTAGCCTTTTAAATAAAGTAGGTGACGCAAATGGAGACGAATGCTTCAGAAAAGTTCAAAAGCATTAGCGTGAGACTATAATGTCATGTATCACGTTTGGAAAAATATTCCACACTATAATTCACCTCCGATAGACAATCATGTAAGGCCGGCATACCTTAAGCACCTAGTATAAAAAGAGCACGGCCCATAGTCTTCAGCACCTGGGACTAAGGTTATTGTCCAAAGGGAACCTCGCAAAAAATGTAGTCAACTATTGATGGTTAAAATGATAGGGAAAAACCATAGCATCTCTGGGTGGACCATCTTTAGAAGCCATCACTTGCTGATTGGAGCCATTGTATCTTCCAATCACCTTGTGTGCCTACGCCTGTACATTAAAGTTAACGTAACACATTTCCAGTGATATTGGAAGAGGTGTATGGTGTCCCCTTTCTTTCCCTGGCCCCTCGTAACCCCCTGTCACTTCTGACAAAGTCATTGGAGCTAGGATGGACATATGAGGAGTCTGACCTCCATGCCTGCACCCCAGGTTTCTTGGTCATGCTGGCAGAGGAGTCGGCATGACTATACATTTCTTGTTAGTGTGTGGCCCTCAAGAGCCTTCAGCTAACCTACAGTGCAGCTTCAGGGGACAGGAGCCTGGCATTTCGCTCTCCTGTGGGCCAGCTAGTCAGATAGGTCTTCTTTCTCCTGCTGCCAAGCCACACCAGGATATGGACGGTGGAAGAAATTCTTTACTTTTCCAGTTTTCTGTGGCGGGGAACTTGTAGTTGAGCCATTCTTTTAAAGAAATCATGGAAAGGGAAGACATACTACACTTCTGCCTCCATAAAGAAAGAACCCTGCCATCTGCGCTAGTTCTTGGCAGGCAGCAGTACACAAGCACTCAAGATAGTTCCACATTTTAATTTCCAGCCGAGGAAATCCCAGCATCCACTGTTATGAAATAACTGTGAAATGCTTTGCTTACAAAGGTACTTATGTAAGATAAAACTAAAAAGTAGGGTATGTGGAAGTGTGGCTGTCAGTGAAGTTTCAGAAAGAAGCAAAGAACCAGGGATGTCTTCAGAAAGGGTTGTTTGGGGGAAACATCAATAAATATAGGGTGCTACTGACACTAATGTGCAAAGTGCTTGTCTTGTAAGTAAACATTCACTCTGGGCCAAGAGGATAGCTCAGGGGCAATGCGTTTGTCTTAGAGCAACACAGGTTCGAATCCGGTCCCGCCCTTACGGATTGGGTTTAGGTGTTAAGCGTGTTACAAAAGATGAATTAATGCAAGTACCATTTAACGTTGTTATAAGCCCTCATTTCACTTTTAATGAAAATAAAGCACATTTAGGTTTGTTTTCCTAAACTGATATATATATATATTTTTTTTTTATATCTTGCAATTTATTTATTGCTTTTCAAGGATTTGCCGTCATGTTTCCACCAAGAGTAACTACCATTTTGCAGTGTATCTGTGTCATAAGTGGCACACGCTGACCTCCCGTTATTTTCTAATTTTCATTTTCCATGTTTCATGTGCTCCACTTTGAAGGTCTGCCATTTTTCTTCGTTAGGATGTTTTCTTTTCATCTAGCTCGTACCCCCGCGGGACCTTTCACCCGGGCCCAGATTTCGTGCCTGCCTGGAGTTGAAAAACATTTCCGCAAGTCCTTGTTTTTCATCAGGTTTATGACAAAGGGTCATTTACACTGCACTCGCCATAGAAAGAGGACTGTGTGGGTTGCCAATCCTGACAGCGTGTACTGTCTATTGTGCGCCACACTGCACTCGCCATAGAAAGAGGACTGTGTGGGCTGCCAATCCTGACAGAGTGTGTACTGTCTATTGTGTGCCACAGAGGTGTGGGAGATTAGGAAGCTAAGGTGGCCGACACTTTCTTTGTCTCAGAACCCAAACGGAACGTATGTGCGCCGCAGACTGTTGTCTGCAGTGGTTTATATACTCCTTTACGTTTCCTTATTGGGTTTAGATATTTTAGCTGTGAGTAGAAAACCTGTTAGCAGAATTTTGCCCGCCCCGAGTCCTTTACCATCATGTATATGGACTCAAGTTACAAGGAGCAAAGTGGGGGTTTTAATGCTGGTCATGGGCAGGGTGGACCGTGGACAGGGAAACAAAAGTGGCCCTGGAAATAATGTTCGAAGTGGCCCCATATTACACATTTTCAGCAAGCCCAACCCTTTTCCTATGGGAACATTTGGAAATACCACACAAAAGGGGCCCAGCGCGCAGAGGCCCACCGGGGAAATCTCCAGAGTGCCCTATAAGCCAGTCCACCCCTGGTCATGGGCCGTTACAATCTGGAAAAGCCCCACTCCAAGGTGTATATTGCTACGAGCACCACGGCCATGTGAACCACAGTGCCAGTCGGTGGTAGAAGTGTACCGAAAAAGTAGTGGCACTGTGGTCTCGGCAGAGGGCGAGGGTAGGCGGAGGCATAGTGCAACATGTGACAAGGTGTTGCAGCCGGGGCATTGCAATAGTCTAAGTGACTAGTAACTAAGGCGCCTATTACAACTTTACACTTGCAAAGGGACATGAATGGACAAATCATCTGTACAGAATGGTGAATATGGTCATACAAAGTGGAGGAATAGTAAACAGAAAGTAGTGGAACACCGCTCCCGACTGTTCCCGCTTACTTCGATCCCTGCTGCTAACAGCTATTTCTTTTTAAAGGGCTTTTCCACAGTTTGCACACAATGGGCCTCATTACGACCCCAGCGCTAAACCATGGTGCTATTAGCACCATGATCCATGCCGGGATCCGCCATGGTGAATGGCGGAATTACCGCCCCATTCATAGGTTGGCGGGCGGTAATTCCCCATTCACCATGGGCCCCTCCCCATTCCCATTTTTGCCCCATAGGGCTCAATGGGAATGGGGAAGGCGCTAAGTACGGTGCCGCAAATTGCGGCACCGTACTTAGCACCAAGGTCCCTTTGCGGCACCCTACTTTAACGCCTGCTGAAAGCAGGCGTTAAGGTCGGGTCCCGCAAAGGGAACTCGTAATCAGGCGTTAAGGGTTTAACGGCGCTGACACCTTTTACGTAATGAGACCCAATATATTCCATTACAAAATAAACTACAAAAAAAGGTGGCCACAATGGATATATTGACATTTATTTCAGCGCATAAAACCGTGAGGCATCTAGGCGCTAGTTACAGAAAGTGCATAGTGCATGGTATAGTTCATAAAGTTCAGGAATACCCATATAGGTTATAGCGTATATGTATACATACTGGTGCAGCGTCATCACATGGTGCGGGGGGCTGTTTCACGCATGCAGACAGGCATAAGAGTCACAATAGATAAGCGTGTACATACGGTCATAGCCTCACCTCATGGTGCGGGGGGCTACTTCCAACATGCAGACAGGCATAAGAGACTGGCATATAGAAACAACATGCATTTTATATGTCAGTCTTGTCTCCACTAGTGAAGGAACGATCGGTGGGAGACTAGAATGTGCTCTCCAGGGCATGTGCTGTCCAGGTGGTGGGGGGTAGCAGCATGGATGTCATTTAGGGGTTGCCAGGGGTCGCAACTGTGACCCCTGAGGTCTCCCTTGCTAACCCTGTGGTCTCCCTTGCTAGCCCTAAAAAAAAGGACAAACATTCTTTTTTTTAACATTTACGCTCATAGGCTGTTGCCAGCAGCATGTGGCTCTTTGTTTCTGGAGTGGCTGGTTTTCTGATGGCTATAGCTAATAAGATAGCTCAGTGGATTGAGCACTGGCTGCTGCAATGTGTGTGTGATCTGCCGGTTTCAGGTTCGACTCCCAGCAAGGTCAACTCAGCCTTTTCTCTTGCTGACGTTGATAAATGAGTACCAACATAGATTGGGTGATATTGTATGTATATTTGTTCTATATGAAGCGCTTAAGCGTAAATGCCATATAATAACATATCATTATCATTTGACCATGGACGTCTGCTTGCATTCACAGTGATTTGGTAATATGGGCCTATACGTACTGACATTAATGGTACATATGGTGATCCATTCTTGTATGAAATGTATATCACTTTACAGTGATATCCCAACTATATTTTTTGTAGTGTACTCTCAAACAATGCTATGTGATGCCACTTCCTTTTTTGTCGAGGGGTGAAAGGCCGTGTCCCAACGCTTCCCGTGATGTCACTTTGGGGTGGGGTCAAACGACATCACTTCCTGATGTCATCAGAGGTCAAGGGCCGTGTGGTGTCGCTTCAATTTTGGTGAAATGACGTCCCTGGGTAGCAGGGAGATGGGCACTGGGACCTGGGGGTGAGTGGAGCGTATGTGGGTCGTGGACAGTCTGGGGTTGGAGTGGGTGAAAAGAATGTTGACATCAGCAGGGTCTGACTAAGGCATAACATTGTCTTGGGCACCAATAAAAAAGTGGTCCACAGTTGCAAATGGCAATTCATTCCTTTTGTGATTGACTGCTTGAGCAGTACCCAAGGGGGAGGTTTTTGATCAAAATTGTGCATTTTAAAGAATATTTATTCAGTAACACTGGTCAAAACTACTAGTCCCATAGTGAAGTAACATGACACTGGCCCACATGGGCCAAACAAGTGGCCCATTTTGACCCAAAAAATAGGCCCACATTAGAATTTTGTGTTTTTGGTTCGGGAATGGACCTATTGCCCTATAGGCCAGTCAGAGCCTGGCATGAGGCAGAGATGATAATTGACCTGCAATATAGTAATCTCATATTGCTAGCCACCTGATTGACTTGCAACACTCCCCAGGTCCACATTTAAGCAACAATCGCATGTATCTGATGTATTGCATTGTTAGAACATTTTAATTTTGGCAGTTGCATTGCAAACAATGCAGTGACAAAGGGCAATACTTGCTCATATAAGTCTTGTTCGTAATGTGTCTTTCTTTGTTTTTAACAGCCCATTCTAACTCCATTTTTGAAATGTTCTAATTGAAGAAATGTTGCCTTCCTCAGGCAGTTACAGGGTGGTAATGCCCCATGGTCTATATTCTAGGACCTCACTTTGCCCGGCTCTTCTATCTGGGACCAAGTGTCAGAGTTGCCACCTCGCATGCCGCTCGCAATGAGGCATAATTGCTTAATTATTAACAAGTGCATCTTATTTACACATATACCTGTTGTTCCTAGAGATTACATGGGTTGGCGGTCCGACCTGGCATTTAGTTGTATTGGTACTCCTTATTTTTAATATTCAATAATTAAATAAGATCCTTACTGCTTTTCAGTGAGTTCATTTGCATTTTTATTGACGTTATAATATCTCAATCAAAATTTTGATTTGGAAATGATAACTTCAATAAAAATACAAATGAACTCACCGAAAATCAGTAAGGATCTTATTTCATTATTGAATATTATTTACAATGGGATCCTGCTCTGCATATCACCTAATAAATATGCCAGCTATTATTAGGCATAATGGCCCTCATTACGAGTTCGGCGGTAGCCATGCCGCTATTGGCGGCATGGCTGCCGCCGAAATCGCGTCCGGGTCTGGGTCCTTAGAATAAGGAATAACCGGGCCATTCTGAGTTCGGAAGGCCCGGTAATTCCTCTCTCCAAGGACCCGGACCCTGTCCTTCCCCATTCCCATTTCAGCCCCCATAGGGCTGAATGGCAATGGGAGAGGGAGCAAACAACGGGCCATTACGAGTTGGCCCGTTGTTTGCTCCCTCTTCCCCTCGCGGTGTGGAATCAGAAAATACAATATTAAGGCTTTTACACCATGCAAAGAGAAATACACCGACACGGGCTTGTAAAGATTCCCAGAATCTTTATTGCAATTCTGTACAGTTTACAAAACAAAGTACACAAATAGCTATTTGGCCATCAATACATCACAGAGACCACCAGCAGGGTTCAATGTGAGCAGTGAACAGGAATTGCTAGCTGGACATCAGCGTATTTATACAGTTTCGTTATAACGATGTCCAGCCTCTTACAAGTTAATCATGTACTGGGCTAGGGTCGCGCCAGGTTCGTTCCTAATTTACATATCTCGTTCATGCGGTTTACCTTTTAATACATTTGATAACAAACACTATTATTCTCTAGGTTTAACTTTACACTCTTTACACATTGCTTTAATACAGGTCAAACAGATGTTTTGCATGTCGTGTTTAGATAGCGTTATTGTTCTTGTATATTTGTAGGTTAACATCGCTGATTCAAGTAATCCCCTGATCCCGAGGTCAACAAAGGACAAGGTCTACATGATCCTAACATGTAGCCTGCAGGCAGGTTGGACATTAACTCTCCTACAGAGGTTGAAGAGGTTAAATCAAGAACAAGAGAACACAGGTCGGCCATTTTAGGCCACAGGGTGACTTTGCACGATAAACTAAAATGGCGGCTTTAACCTAAAATGGAGGCTTGATTCACTTAAGGTCACGACCTTGCAATACGGATTTCCTCGGGCATAGGCCAACATATACAATGAGGACGAAACAATATTATATCAGTTTTAACAAACCCTCCTTTTGGCCTATGCCAAGCGCTAAACTACTTCAATCACTTTGCGACTAAGTCCACATTCCAACGTCTATACACCCCGAATCATTGTCAGACATATCTATTGCCATTAAGATCAGACACTAGAGTTTCTTTCAACACATACTCCTTGGAAACCTTATCTGGGGCATATATTTTATGCCCTAATACACTTGTTGCTTGCGCGCAACACCCCCCTAATACTGAACATATACCAGGGAGACACTGTATACAACAACAAAGAAACAGAAAACTACCCAAGATAATCAGCAGGGCCGAAAACAACTTCCATCCCCACGACGGTAGGAGGTCCCAAAACCATGCACTAAGTTCCCAGTTTCCCTCAGGAACATGCACTTCTGAACTAAGAACATGTAGATTTTGGATAGCCCTAAAGATCGTTGGAGAGGAGTCTGCTACGTAAACGCAGCCAGAATGACATCTAATGCCATCCGGTTCTGAAGAGCTACTAATCTGATCGCTTTCTGTTCTAACGTCATATTATAGAGTATGTCAGTGGTCCGGTTGATGGTTCTCTCCAATACTCTCGCTAGTCCCCTGATATCTTCTGAATTCGTAATTTGCCCAAAAAATGGCACAAAGGATTTCATGATGTCTCCTAGAGTTTGCGCTGGAGTATCCCCTTTCACACCTCGTCGTGGACGAGTCTTCGAAATTTCTGCAGTACTGGCAATAAATACCCCAGGTAATAGAATCCCTAAATAGCAGGTTCCTTGCCAATCCCTGGGCAACCATGGAAATGCCACATTACCGCAAACAAAATAGACAGGTTCACCTACGTACAGAGGTCTGTTCTCACTAGTCAAATTCGCAACGTTGCCGCATTTTCTAAAATTACCCATTGACCGTGTTCCATTCCTCTGTATGCAGAAGGATACTGAATCGGGGCTATGGTTAACAGAATAAGATGGAGGCGTGGCATCCTTATTGCCTATAGGAGCCATTTTGAAAGAGATCAAAGACTGAAAAGGACAAGACAATCTATCAGAGGGCCTAACAGAAGCAACGTTTGGCTTACTCCTATTTGCAAAAAGCAAGCATCCCTGGGGCATCAAAACACGTTTTTCAAAACTATTCAAATTTGTACCATCAAAGTTCCCTGAGATGCTGTCATTCCATCGGCCAAAGAATAGTGCTCTAAGAGAAGCATAACAAGCAGTTGTCAACGGTAAAGGATGAATATACCAACCTAGACCCCTATCCCCATGTTGCGGTAGATGTGAGCAGATCCAGCAATTAGTCCTATTTAAAATTGCATGAGTGGCATTCATTATTAATAAAAGAGTATTATTCTGATAGTTCCGTCTATGCGAAAAATCTCTAGGCGACAAGGTATGCAATTGCACGGAAGGAGTGGGGAGAACAGATACATTTTCAACAGGTAAAAAGTCCTCTAGCGGATGTGCTTCCTCCAGATACCATAACCCAAAACCAATAGTTACTAAAAACCCAGATATTATTACAAAAAGACAACAATACACTTTCGGGGTCCCATTACTTGCTTGAACATTGTCTCTGCTAGTCACATATTTATCTAAAAGTTCAGTACGAGCGGTAGCGGGTGCAGGCATTGTCATCTTCAATCGAAAAAACACCAATTGTTTGTTTGCTGGCGACTCCAGTCGCGCATCTTCTTAATGTCTTTCCCACAACCCTTAGCCAACAGAATCCTGGGGAATACTGAAAAACACGTTTTTGAGGTCAACAACGCTAAAGTGAGTGGCAGGAGCCGGAATCATGGTTAGTATCGTTGTAACATCAGGTACAATAGGGAATTGAGGAGCCACAATTTTGTTAATAGCACGTAAATCAATTAAGGGAATCGCATTATCACCTTTCTTGCATACTGGCAAAATCGGACTGTTACACAAACTACCCGTAATTTCCTCAATTACTCCACGATGTACAAAATCAGAGACTATACATTTCAAAACCTGTTCGCCTTCAACTGAGATCTTATATTGTGGGATGCGAGGCAATTTAACTCCATGTTTCAGAATAATTCTAACAGGTTCAATTTGAAGAATGCCCCCATCATTATCATCAATTGCCCATAAGCATTCCGGAATATTACTGAATTCTGGCGGTAAAGGTCGAGTCAAAAACTGAGAGGCGAGTGATTGCTGAGGTGAAATTGTTAACCGAACTCCGTCCGGAGAACAATGTATTACTGCATGCAATTCCTTCAACAAATTTAACCCCAGTAAATTCTCCCCACAGTTTGTGGTAAGTAGAAATGGACACTGCTCTGTGAAGGGACCCAGTGTTATCGGTACCGGCAAAGATACCGGACAAACTAAAGGTGTGCCTGAAAACCCTACGGAGACGTTGGACTGCCCTGAAAGGGGAATATTTGGAACCTGTGAATGGTCAATGGAACATTTCTGTGCTCCCGTATCTACTAAAAATAGATGCTTCCTATTTCCCACTGCCATCTCAACGTAGGGGCCTTTCTGATGAATGGGAATAGGCGTCGGTTCCAAATCCTGCTTCGGGCAATCCTAGCGAAACAGAATATCGTCAAAAGGAAGCTCTTCAGAGAGGTACACGGCAGAAGGGTGATCAAAAATGTTTCTGTTATCCACATTCGAAACTTGCTTATCCTGTGAAGGAGGTTGCTGTGATTCTGGTGCAAACTGACCTCTGCCAGGTCCCCCTGCACCTGGGCGACCTCTGGATCGTCTACCCATGTTCCCAAATGACCTTTGCTGCAAGGTCGGACATTGTGCGCGCCAGTGACCTTCCTGTCGACAATAGGCATACTGGTTAATGGTTACCGGAGCCAGGGGCGTACTTCCCTGTGGAACGTACTGACCTCTAAATTGATTACCCCCTCTAGGGTTTCTAACACTCTGTTGTAATAGGACTTTTTTTTTCAGGTCACCCTTTTTTTCAAGTTTTTTCTTTTCATTATTCACACAATTTTCATAGTACTGAGCCAAGTGCAGTACTTCTGATTGAGACTTCGCCTGCCAAGCACTTTCGGAAGACATAATCTGTAACTGGATGTCAGGCAGCAATCCACATGCAAATTTGTCGACAAACAGCCTTTTCCCTGACTCTGTGCCTAATTCTTGGCCACTGAAATCTGAAAATACCTGTTCAAACCGATTGAAGAAATCGGTAGCACCCTCAGACTTTCCTTGGACACAGGCCGTAAGCTTGTCCCAAATGGTTCTTTTTCAGGAACTATAGTTTTTAATTTTACAATAATCCTGTTATCCCATGTATCTCCTAACCCAGGTATATCATCTACAGTCCTAATCTGTTTCCACAAATCAACTGGCAGGAGTACGGGAAATAATAAATCAATATCACTTAAGGTGAATACCGATGATTGTAAGACCGATTCTATTTCTTTATAGAACCCCGTCGGATTCTTTCTTATATCGGGAATAGATTGCTTTATGGTGTTCACTTCCTGTCTTGAAAACGGGACGTGAACAAACTGCTATACGTAATGTGCAGGAATGTCCACCGTGAGTATTCCTTGTGCAGCATCGGCCGCAATCTCAACCTTTGGGACAAATGTCGGAGGGACCTCTCTCATAGGCAACTGAGAAGTAGGTAGCTCCAAACGTTTACTAAGCAACGAGCCAAATCAAGCGCTAAGGCAGTCGAAGAAGTATCAATCGAAAAGGCTCTCTTATAAACACTCAACAATTCTGCGGGACAACAAATCTTTCTTTTTACACACTCATTCTGCAGGTATTCTACCATAACCTGTATCACTTTCTTTTGCATTTCTAATGTATACTGACCATATGTGTAATATACTTCATCTGGAGTTATCGACATATCCGAAATCCATCTTATCGCATCCTTTATACAAATTCGCGCTTCCTCACCTTTTAATTCATGGCAAGGAGAAAACCGTTTCTGTAAGAACATAATACCTAAACTATCACCATCTGCTTCCTCGTTCTGTAACTCTTCCAACTCCTTCCTGTACACAAAAATCCTCTCAACATGCTCATATACTTTCTCTGCAGTATCTCTGGACAACGCTAAAGCATTCAAATCCCGTAACCCTTGTGGGAGATCTACATCGTTTAATCTATTCCACATTATACGCAAATGAATCCCTAACCCCTCAATAAAAACATTTTTCTCAGGAATACTTTTTAGATTTTCGAGTGTGGAAAAAATATCAGCTTGTTCACCCTTCTCCATACAATGTTTAGCCCAAGCAATCAATTCATTCTTTTTATCTGGGGACACAGTATTACGAGTCACAACCCTTGATCCCGCTCCCTGGTCTACTACAAGCGATGCGGAATCACTTGGAAGAGGAAGAGAAGGCACATTCTGGATATCAACAGGTGGAGGCAAGGGGGCAGGCAATGGAGTGACGGCTGGAAGAACAACAGGAAGAAAAACAGGGAGGACCGGAGGAACTATAGGAGGAGGAATAACAACGGCAAGGGGCAAAGCGCCAGGAGGAGGGACTTACGGGGGTGGCGCGGAGGCATCGGGTCTTCGTTCATGCAAAAGTTTATTAATCAATTCATCTGACGTATGAAAATCTTTTGAAGGGTACATTTTTTGAATGCCTAATTGAAAGGCTCTGTCCGTGTTCCTAACTGACTCCAATTGTTTATTTTGATCATATAACCATGCCTTTTCGACACTTGTCATATGTCAACCCATATGTTTCTCTCTACTCTTTTGTTTCTGCAAAGCTTCTGTTTTCCAACTGTGCAATGCGTCGAATGCTGCAGGTCTAGCCTTTTTCTTTACCAATACAGACTCTAGATATTCTATACAAGGGATTTCAAAGCTACCATTGGTTGGCCACCGAAGATTAGAGTTATGTCTGGTCTGTCTGTGCCAAATATCATTAAATGCTATACTACCAAAGCCTTTCTTACAGTACATAGTACATGCCGGCGACCCCTCCTGTGGTGCGGGATGGCTATCTTCCAAAGATTGTCTGTCGCTGCGGAATAATGCCCTCAAGCAGGCAGACAATTTCCCAGGCATATCAGAGTTCTGGTGTTACCTGGTCAAATAATTGTGCTCGCGAGTACAATGCGCCAAATTCAAATTGTCAGGGTTAAATTAAGAATCGGGTCACGATTCACCTGACCAAAGGACTGGGAGGCCTGATCTGGTTACTAAGGACAATTCTAAGGACCCACGTGTCTGGTGATTTAGGCAAGTTTACCCACTTCGATATATGGACCCTCATCAAGACATAGTCTCGGGCTATAGCTCACCGTTCAGGGATCGGATCGTGCAGTTCTGTTGAGGAATTCACTTCTCGTCCAGAGGGGCCATTTCTGTTGGCACCGTCCGATCCCAGTCCGATAGCCGAGCCAACCTTCAACGAGACGAAGTCGATCTTGAGGGTCACTATTCGGGCACCATCTGTGGAATCAGACACCATGCAAAGAGAAATACACTGACACAGGCTTGTAAAGATTCCCAGAATCTTTATTGCAATTCTGTACAGTTTACAAAACAAAGTACACAAATAGCTATTTGGCCGTCAATACATCACAGAGACCACCAGCAGGGTTCAATGTGAGCAGTGAACAGGAATTGCTAGCTGGACATCAGCATATTTATACAGTTTCGTTATAACGATGTCCAGCCTTTTACAAGTTAATCATGTACTGGGCTAGGGTCGCGCCAGGTTCGTTCCTAATTTACATATCTCGTGCATGCGGTTTACTTTTTAATACATTTGCTAACAAACACTATTATTCTCTACGTTTAACTTTACACTCTTTACACATTGCTTTAATACAGGTCAAACAGATGTTTCACATGTCGTGTTTAGATAGCGTTATTGTTCTTGTATACTTGTAGGTTAACATCGCCTATTCAAGTAATCCCCTGATCCGAGGTCAACAAAGGACAAGGTCTACATGACCCTAACATGTAGCCTGCAGGCAGGTTGGACATTAACTCTCCTACAGAGGTTGAAGAGGTTAAAGCAAGAACAAGAGAACACAGGTCAGCCATTTTAGGCCACAGGGTGACTTTGTACGATAAACTAAAATGGCGGCTTTAACCTAAAATGGAGGCTTGATTCACTTAAGGTCACGACCTTGCAATACGGATTTCCTCGCAAAGCGACTAGGCATAGGCCAACATATACAATGAGGACAAAACAATATTATATCAGTTTTAACAGCGGGACCCGTTAAGCACGCCTGGTTTGACCAGGCGTGCTTAACTTTGCTTGACGTTGCTTCCTGGGTCCTGCGAGGGGACCTTGTAATGAGGCGGTACGGGGTAAACGTCGCCGGCACCTTTTACGGCGCCGTTTACCCCGTACCACCATGGTCGTAATGAGGCCCAATGTATTGCATTAGAAACCAGAGCAGTTTACTGGCATCATTTCACTATGACTTGAATCCTACTCACTTAAAAACTTTACACCATTATTTATTTTTTGTAAGGTGAAGACAATGCTCCAGGCTTGGGACTGGATTGATACTAGAGATCGTTGTGGGAAAGACAAGCTTGGTCGTTTGTTGATTGAAGATGGAAAGGGTATGAATGAGCTCCCTAATTACCTGCAGAATTGTCCCTCCCCGAAGATCCGTGACCTCCTTTTAAGATGTCGCTTAAACGTCTTGGATACGAAGTCCAGTGGAGGAGGAAGCTGCCTGGGGTCCAATATCTATGGTGTAGATTTTGTAAGCAACCTGAAATGGTGGAATGTCCAATGCATTTGATAATGGTTTGCAAATCGCTAGTCCAAGTCAGAACTTTTTTTTTTGGAAAGTCGTATGGGGGAAATGACCACTTTGAGCCCTATATAGAGTAGGAAATGGGTATTGATAGGTGAGCAAACTGGACTGGTAATTGCCACAATGAACATGCTGGAATTTCTGTTGTCAGCGAAGGGAGTGGGTGAAGGGGTTTCAACATCCTTTCTTATTATTTAGAAATTGATTGTTAACAGGAGAAGGATGATGATTGAGTTGTAATGTTAAAGGTTTTCATTTAAACAGGATCATGTAACATGTACTTGTTCTCGATTTTTTATGTTTCTTTTAAAACCAATAAAACAGTAAAAAAAAAAAAAAACGATTCACTTTCTATGATTTCAGGCCAAACGTTTGCACAGAACGGGAGATGGCCATCGTAGGACACAGGCAGCCTTGCGTCCAGGCCTTCACGAGAATGGTCAAGGTTTGGAAGCAGGGATGTGCCGGGCAGATGTGGTGTGTTGGCTACGAACGCAGGTGAGTCCCCAATCAGACTATGCTTTTACTGCTATCCGAAAGAGACTGCGTGAGTCGTTTCTGTATGTCCAGTATAATTACATTGTATGGGCCCGATTCATGGACTTTTTTGCACGGCTCAAAGTGAATTTGCACTGCTGAAAAGTGACCTTGCACTGCCGACACAAACCCTGATTCATGGAACTGTGCAAAGTGTGTTTTTGGAGTGCAAACTGTGCAAAGTCATTTTGCACTGCAAAAGTGACTTTGCACTGACTTTGCACTGCAAAATGACACTCTGCAAAGTTCCATGAATCAGGGTTTGTGTCTGCAGTGGAAAGTCACTTTTCAGTAGTGCAAAGTCACTTCGAACTGTGCAAATAATCCCATGAATTGGGCCCTATGTCTTGCACTATAGCAAAGGAATATGTGTCTTGTTACCTTTTCAAGATTATTTATCTAATGACTGTGGGAATCCTCCTGTCCCTGCCCCGAGAAGAGTGGTCGAACAGATCCCAGACTTTTCCATTGATGCTCCAGACAAAGCAGAGTTAGAAAAAGGAATGACCTCATGCCTGCAATGAAACCCGGCATGCCACACTTTTTTCCGAATGCATAGGGTGATTCCAAGGTGACCTGAACCATGCAAACTACATTCAGACAATAATTCTCTGGTTGCCTGTGGTAGCCGGGACTTGCTGACATGTTTTTTGTGTTGCACACAAGATGTTGCCATGCATTGGCCCAAAGAGCTTTAAAAAGAAACGTAATAGCTATTTTCCACCATGATATTTGGGATCCCAAAACCGAAGCTGCTTCCAAGTCCTTGCTTCATGGTTCATGCACGTCTGCACAGTGCACCGGACTCTAGCTCGGACTTTGCCTGGAGGAAGGAAAGTAAGCGTTGCGTTAGAGAGGGGTGGAGGGGTGTGCTTCATGCTAACCTATGAAGAAGATGAAATTACATTGAAATTGTAATGAGATTATTACGTTGTAACCTCGTAAGCTTCTGAAGGTCAGATGACCAAAGTGTGTCAAGCCGCTGTCTTTTGTAGGACGTCTTGTTGAAATTCACGTATACTTTGAATTCTGATTGGACTCAGCATCACTTGTTTGAGATGAAACCATTTAGCATATTATTGATTTTTTTTTATTTTTACATTTGTAGAAGCGTGCTTAATCCACAGGTGTGGGTATTCTGTCGAACAGCTGGATCTACTGAGATTGTATACTATTTGCTTTCTTTGATATATACTAATTGACTCATTAAAAGCTTTGAATAGATGTGAGTTTTGTCTGAGTTGAGCACTGAGGGTCTCTCATAAAAACACTTAGAGGGCTTTTCTGATGTTTTGCACATATTACACTTTTTGCCAGAGTGTATTCATCAATTGTCCCTGCAATATAAGACCAGTCGACTTGAATGTCAAGGAATTCTCCTATTTGGGAATTATTATGAAGAATAATTTGGACGAGGGATCGCAGGTGTCTAATTGTTCCACAAAATGTGCACAAGTGAATGGTGCGGTCTTGCGATTCGGTACAGATCTGGGTGGTTGATCCTTGGAGACTCTACACCCCATCTATACTGTGACAACTGCTAGCTATGGGGCTGACGTTGGGGCGACTCTTCTGCAGCCCCAGTCCAATGAAAAGGGAATCACTTCCTGCACTGCTTGTTTGGAGTGTCGGGCGGTTTCCCTACGTACTTGTTGCACTTTGAAGCCAGCTTGGCCTACACCTCAAATACTTTACATTTTAAACCACTGACCTTATAGGCGAGACTGTGACGTAACAGGGAACGCGACCATCATCTAACACATTGACTCATTAAGGACTTGCTGACCTATGAGGTAGGCAGTCACAGGCCCTCATTAGGACCCAGGCGGTAAGGGGTTTACGCCGGCGTAAACCATGGCGCACCTTACCGCCTGAGTACGAGTTCCCATAGCGCCATGGTGATTTTAACGCCTGCTTTTAGCAGGCGTTAAAATCCATGGCGCTAAGGGACCTTGTTGTTAATTACGCCACCGTAATTTACGGTGGCGTAATTAACGCCTTCCCCACTCCCATTATGCCCTATGGGGCCAGAAATGGGAATGGGGAAGGGTAAATGGGGATTGGGGACTTACCGCCCCGCCAACCTCGGAATGGGGCGGTAAGTCCGCCAACCCCCATGGCGGAGTTGGCAGCTTTGCGCCATGGACCATGGTGCAAATAGCGCCATGGTCCTCCGCCAAGGTCGTAATGAGGGCCACAGTCTTTAGCTGCAATTTATAATGGAAAATATTTCCACGTAATGAACTCTAAGAAAATCAGTGCAATGTAAAAAAAATGAATTGGATAACTATCAGGGTTGAGTTCAGAAGGAGAAAGTACTCAATATTGTTACCACAACATGAAGCCGTCTGAAAAGGTCAATAATGAGTGGGAGGAAAACAACAGCTACTGAACTTGTTATCATCATTTTTCAAAATCAGCCGCCACACCATGTAGCCTTTGTTCTAAAACAATAACCTCCACCAAACTGAGGAAAAGTTTAATCTAACAATATAATAAAAGGTCAGATGTATGTTTGTCCATGTATGTTTTCTGATGCAGTAGCTTCGTCTGTTGTCACCACTAGAGGGAGCTGTTGCCTTAGGGTAGATAGAGACAAGACCAATTGGCATAGCTTTGCCTGCTACAGTGTTCTAATTAGTATAGCTTCACCTGTTGTCACCACTAGAGGGAGCTGTTGCCTTAGGATACATAGTGACAATGCCTATTCGCATAGCTTTGCCTGTTACAGTGGTCCAATTAGCATAGCTTCCCGTGTTGTCACCGCTAGTGGGAGCTGTAGGCTTAGGGTTGATAGTGGTTCTACTGTGTCAATGAAAACCTGAACTTTGGCCCTTGTACACAGGCCTGTATAATGTTTAAGAATTCTAATTCATGATGCCCTTTCACAGTTCGAGTCCCATGCAAGCATTTTTCATCTATGGGGGTAAATAACAGAGGACAATTCAGGCTAATGATGACGTTGACAGGACTCAAACAATTCCCCCAGGCCAACCTTGCCCTGCCCAAATACGAGCATGATGCATAGCACATGGTTATTGATGCACACCTTATGTGGGTGAACCAGTGCAACCACCACTCTAGAGAAATAACTAAAGAAGAGAATCCATCTTGCTGAGTTTCATCTTGGAGAAGACCATATTAATGGCAACGAGCAGAGTAACAAATAACCCTGCGTGCCATTGTTAAATGGCTGAAATAAAAAAATAAAAGGAGAACATTGATGCTGGGGTTCAAACCCAGCGCTCCTGGTCGGTCGCTTGTTTAGTCCACTGATGCTCTGCCTGAGCTGCGCCTGAGGGCTCATGTACTGAGGGAAGGTGTGCATTGTAGACATCGCAGGCAGACGCTTTGACTCTTGTTGAATGACACAGAAACACCTAGTGGCGAGGTGATGACATCACGCACGGCTGTTTCAGCCATGCACTGGGGTATTGCAAAGCTAAAACAGTGGCACGATGTGTTGAAGAAATTGCCCTTTTGTGCGATAAAAACATCCTATATATACACATGACACCCTACAGTACAGTTTCAGGTCACTGGGAGCCCATGAGCAGCAGTGCCCGGGGGCAGAGTGGCAGGATACAAACACAATGCTGGTTGGATTTCAGCGACAAACATTGAGAGGTTGGCCCAACTCCATGAAAATAAAAACTGCCTTAAATGCATGGTGGTGACGTACCCAATTCCAAAACAAAACATGTTTTGGAAGGATGCATCCGCGGGCCCTTTCTCGTTATTACAGACTGACTAACAACAGTGCAAGTTTGGTTGTTCGCGGTCTGTTATTTGAGTAATTGTACTTCAGACTTGCAATGTGTATGTTTAAGTTCAGTGGCAACGTTTTGTTTTCATGTTTTTCATCTATTTGGCTTGAAGGTAGGAAAACAATAAGCATTGATAGTGCAAAGGTCCAGACTGTGTCTGCGGCTTTCCGGTAGTCACCAAAGGAAGGCTCCATTTAAATACCCATTGCGGCTGATGGAAGTAGGTGTTTATTCGGTTACATGCTATATAATTGCTGGAAAAAACATCTAGGGGCACTTGTTATTTTTTTTTAAAGGCCCTAGACACCCTCCCCAACATATTTTAGGACTGATGCAATTATATAAACAAACTCCAGTTGTTGGATATTTGGCCAAAATGTTGGCCCAATATTGAGTCGCCTCGATGTTATTTCCAGCGATTATATCACTGGATACCATTCAATTCATTTGTCTGTGAGCCTTCATTCACCCAGCGAATTCAGACACAAACACGAGGCAGGCCTGTGCATGGAGCCCATGTCGTGATAAGAGAGATTTGCCCAGGAGCGAGGGTTCCCGCACTATGTGAAAGACCACTGTATAAGCCTCACCTGTTCTGCCACATCAATGCACCTCAACCATCCTTCAGACGAATGGGCACTAAAGAGTTTGAGGTATCACATACACCAATTCTATGTTGGCTTTCTACCCACGACTCTCAGGACCAGGGGTGGACTGGCCTATAGGGAACTCTGGAGGTCTCCTGCTGCGCCCTGGGCCTCTTTTGTGCGCTAACCTATTCAATTTTCTAAGAGAAAAATGATTGGGCTTGCTGAAAATGTGGAATATGGGGCCACTTTGAAAATTCTTCCCAGGGCCTCTTTTGGTTCCCAGTGCACCCCTGCTCGGGACCTGTGCCAAATGAGTGTAATCTCAGAATAGGCTTTGGTGATAGTCACGTAAATCTAGGCAACCGGACACCGGACAAGTGGCAAGTAAGTCATATATCAGAAAGAGCCGCTTAACGTTTCAAACAATGGAGTGACAACCAGTGCTTAAAGTGGGCCGGGGCCTCCCGGGGCCGGGCCCCGGCAGTCTCCAAAAAGTGGGACTGAGCCGGGGCCCTGTCGGGGCCCCCCATCCCATACAACATTGGCGGGATGATTTATCCCGCCGCAGCCGCGACGGGAGATGCGCCCGCCAGTTTAATTTCAGGCGAGCTGACAGAAGTGCCAGCCAGGCACAGCGTCGCTGAGGCTGGCTGGCACTTCTGTCAGTCACTGTAACTTCCCTGATGACCCCCCATCTGAAGGGTCATCAGGGAAGTTACAGTTCCTTTGTTTGCCCTCGCCAGGTCACTGACCCTCAGCAAACCTGCGGCTCCGTTGGCAAAGCTTTATAAAAGATGCCTTGAATTGTGCACGTCTCAAGCCATCTTTTATAAACGTAGAAATATTTCTACGTTTATAAAAGACCGCTTGAAACGTGCACAATTCAAGGCATCTTTTATAAAGCTTTGTCGATGGACAAAGCCACCTCGGGTTTTGTCCGTCCTCAACGCTTTATAAAAAATGCCTTGAATTGTTTACGTTTCAAGCCGTCTTTTATAAACATAGAAATATGTTATAAATGTCTATGCTTATAAAAGGTGGCTTGAAAAGTGCACAAACCATAGTAAGATAAGCACACAAGTGTGCGTAAATTACTATGGTTTGTGCACTTTTCAAGCCACGTTTTTATAAACCTAGAAATACGTAACATTGGTATGTTTATAAGGCTTGAAAGGTACACAAACCATAGTATGGCGCATACAAATATATAAATGCTCACATACATTTATACATTTGTTTGCGCACCTTACAATGATTTGTGCACGTTTTAGGCCACGCCCACAATGGAAGCCACGCCCCCAAACGAGGCCCCCCCCCCCTCAATTTCTTACCCCACTTAAAGCACTGGTGACAACATTTCTGCAATTGTCTTAACAGCCGACAAACCGCATAATAAGCGTTCGTGTGGGTCAAATGATCATCCCAGCAATACAATATATACAATACCACAAACTGGTAAGATCTGTCTTTCAGAGCATTCAAGAAAACACCAAGGCACTGGAAAATCCCCCTCCCTAATCACGTTCTGAGAAAACTGCACAAAATGTTTAAACTTTGTTTCCAACTAAAATAACCTCACCAGCGTTAAGCACAACACCCCTATCAGCACTGAAGTAAACTTCGACCTAGCAATCACACAGCAAGATATTACTGATATTAATGGCGTGCTGAGACACACAGCTTACTTTGCTGAGCTACTGCCAACATTTGTGTAGGCCTCTTTTAATCTTCTGCTGTAAATAACATGTGGCTTCACGTCATCAAGCTGTCCATCGCACAATACCTATTTTCTGCAGCCTTTGAAACAGCACAAGTCACACCCAGCCTAGAAAACCCACAGCTCCTCCCCAGGTCTCCCCCAAAATTGCCCACTAGCGCCCATTAATCTTCACTCGCAAAGCAGAACCAAAGACAATGCATTGTCAGGTCACTCACCCAGCAGGCAGCTGGAGCCAATATTCTGGTTCAATCCCTGAAAATGATTCTCCCAAGATGTTAGATGATGTCAGGACCTTTGGGTGATGGTGGCTCCTGTTATCTCATCCTTCTTCACCTCTCAGAGCCTTCAGCATGATCGACATTGAGATATGTGTCCAACTCCTCACCTCTTATCCCACCCTCATCATGGCACCACTTACACAAGCAAATGCAAGCAACACATTCACCTTCACCCATAAATCAAGCCCATGCTAACAAAACAACTTACTTTCTGCAGTGAACACACTAAGCATGTATAGCATTGTCTCCAGTAACAACGTGCTCAAAGGCCTCTCTCAATCCACTTTGGCGCTTCTCAATTCCATCCTTCACTTAGCAGAGTGGCTAACGATTGAAACTAAGACACAAATTCACTTCAATTAGAAATGAGCGACATTCGCTCTCTTAATAAGAAAATAGGAACTTCAAGGTTGACTGCCCTACTAAGAAAGGGGATCACCCCTATGGCATGTGAGAGGGCAGATTTAGCAAATGCAGAGGCCCACTCCTCCAACTGCCTTGCATTTATCATCTCAAAGACATAAACAGCCAGGGTTGGACACATTTCAGGGAGGTCTCGATCAGCAGCCCAATTGATTAGCTGCAGAGACAGGAACATGGGAGTGAATTTTCTCTATGAACCTTGAAATGAGAGTGATGGCTGATTAAAAATGATAGAGGCACATAACAATCTTAAAGCTCTGTGGACCAATGACAGCTTTTATTTCACTTTCTTTCTATAGTGGATTTTCTGTAGGTTTGCTTTACATGCTAGAACATCTAGGCTCCCATTCAAGATGGGGAAAGATAACATTGCAATTATACTTCTTTTTGCTCAACATGTTTCTACAATTATGTATATGTTGTCAGGTTGGTTTATTGTGTGACTTGTGTATTTTTAAAGTCATTTCCGGAAACTGAGCATTATGGTTAGTCTTCAGATGCAAACATGAACATATATTTCGAATGGATTGTGTCCTCCCACGTATTCCTCATCTTATGATAATTCGTTATCTCCAGCTTTGCTGGTTTGGAAAAAAAAATTCTCAGCAGAGGGCGCTGTGCTCGAGGTCGTAGCGTCGATTGTCCCTCAACGGTCTCCGTACCGTGTCGACGTCACTGATGGTATAAGTAGCTCGAGCTGAGCCCGTTGCTCCAGTTCCGTTTTTCTGATCGCTTTGCTATCGTGAACGGCACGCTCCAAGATTTTCTTCGTGAAAATGTCATCTTCTTCGACTCCTTCGACACCCAAGACTGGGTTCAAGAAGTGTATCGATTGTGGATCGAAAATGTCGATCACTGATCCTCACCGAGTTTGTCTCTGGTGTCTCGGTTCTAGTCACCGAACCGACGACTGTGGTTCCTGTCAGTCCATGACCGAGAAGGCCCTTCGTGAGAAGAGAGGTAAACTGTCGGTGGGGAGGGAAGCCTCTAAGAAGGCTGTGTCCAAAAAGCATAAGAAAGCGACCGATTCGAAAGAATTGGATCGACATAGACACTCCAAGAAATCTCGATCTAGGAGTAGATCGAGACACTCTTCTTCCTCGTCAAAAAAACTGAAGAGGAGACATAGATCTCCCTCATCATGTATCTTCTGAGTCGACCGAAGAAATTCGATGTCCGACAAAGTCGGATTCCCCCAGAAAATGGGAGGAATTCCGTAAAAAGATGATGGAGGTTTTCGAGAATGCGGCCCCGACCCCCTCGAAAGAACCTCGGAAGAGCCATTCCTCTAAGGTTGCTCCATTGGACGACAAAGAGGTTGAGAACTACCTTAGTAAAAGCCAGTAGTATCGAAGATACTCGAGTCGACGCCAAGTCGTCGAAGGCTCCTCATGAGTCGAAGACTCCTCGAGAGTCGAGCACATCTCCGGTGCCTCATAAAAAGCTCAAGTCATCGAAGGCTTCAACGGCTTCATCGACTCCACCAGCGTCGACTGCTTCAGCATCGAAGCCAGGAGCGTCTTCGACACCTGTATCGAAGTCTTCTTCGAAGTCTTCGAAGTTCCCGTTGACAACCTCGAAGGATTTTTCTATTCCTTCGAAGGAAATTGTTGAGGAAGAAAGGAGATTTACTCCGTTGCTCAGAACAGATTTTTTTAAAGCTATGTCCTCAATTTATGAGGAATCTGGCTCAGAGGAAGATGAAGTCACTCCCTTTGGAGTTTCATATGGCACAAGACAAGTTCCTGAGGAACTCATTGATCAGGAATCTAGAATGAGAGACTTGAGTGATACTCTACACTCTGCTAGTGGAATTGACACCTACCAGAGTTAGAATTTGCCAAACCTGACCCTGCAGAACATGCAGACTCAGGGTACAGAGGTCTTATGAACAGGGTAGTAGAATACATGGGTTGGAGTAACACTTCACCCGTGTTTGAACAGGACGACATGACAGATATAATTGTGAATGGTCCCCAAAAAGACCCAGTTCTCCCCTTTCATAGGGCTCTTCAGAGAACAGTAGAAAAAAATTGGGAAAATCCTGATAGCATTGCTGCTACAAATAGTAATTTCCCAAAGAAATACAGACCAGCTGGTACGGATCCTGAATATTTAAACAGGCATCCGACTCCAGAAAGTCTGGTTATTCAGGCTGCATCCACAGCAAAACAAACTGCGTATCCCACTATCCCTCCAGATAGAGAGGACAAGAAAGTTGATGCCTGGGCCCGTAAAGTTTTCACTTCAGGTAGCATGGCCCTGAAATCGACAAATGTCACCTGTACCCTGGCCAGGTTTACCCATACCCTGTGGGACTGTATTTCGGCGGCAGCTGAGCATATTCCGGAAGGCGAGGAAAGGGAAGGCTTCCTGAATATAGTCAAAGACGGAAAGGAGGCAATGGGGAAATGTCTCCAGTCTGGACTGGATACTGCTGATAGCATCAGCAGATCCATGGCTACAAGCACTGTGTTGCGCAGATTTGCGTGGTTGAGGAAGTCGGGGTTTGCACAGGATGTGCAATCCAGACTCCTTAACATGCCCTTTGATGGCTCGAGGCTATTTGGCAGTAAGGCTGACGAAAGCCTTGAAAAACTCCAGACCTCGAAAGCGGCAGCTAAATCTCTTAGTGCCTCCATGCGCCAGCCCCAGAAAACCTATTCAGGATCATCTTCCTGGAGAGGTTGTTCTTTTCGCTACTACTCCTCATTTGGTAGAGGAAGAGGACAGGCTTCTCAAAGAGGTAGAAAAAACTTCCCTCGTGGTGGAGGAGGAAGAGGTGCGAAATCAGCCTCAGGAGTGGCATCTTTGCCCTCAGCCACTCCTGCAGCCGCCTCCAAATCTCTCTGAGACCTTGCTCCACAAGTCACTAGTGGGAGGCAGGATCACCCAACATCTGAAGGAATGGCGAGGCATTACCTCAGATGTTTGGGCACTGGAAACAGTAGCTGAAGGTTACTGTCTCCCCTTTCTAAAAAGGCCTCAGAATCATCCACCGGGAGCCAACTCCGTAAAAATTCCAGACCCGCTCCTGTTGCAGGAAATTTTAACCCTGCTAGAGAAAGGTGCCATAGAACAGGTACCTGTAGCGGGGAGGAACAGGGGTTGGTACTCCCCATACTTTCTCATCCCAAAAAAGGACGGAGGATTGAGACCCATCTTGGACTTAAGAAACTTGAACAAGTTCCTCAGGAAGGACAAGTTCAAGATGTTGACCCTTTCTCAGATCCTCCAGGCTCTACAACTCCAAGACTGGTTGGTATCATTGGACCTTCAGGATTCTTACTTTCATGTGCCAATCCATCCAGGGCACAGAAAGTACCTGAGATTCGCGATTGGCAATTCTCATTATCAGTTTAGAGTTCTGCCATTCGGGTTGACCTCAGCCCCGAGGGTTTTCACCAAACTGTTGGCGGTTGTGGCAGAAATTCTCAGGAGAGGAGGTATTCACATATATCTCTACCTGGACGACTGGTTGATCAGAGCAAGTTCTCCAGATTAAGCTCAGGAACATCTTTTGATCACCTGCCACTTCCTCCACAAACTGGGCTTCTCCCTCAATTTCAAGAAGTCCCACATGATACCAACATAGAAACTACAGTTTATCGGAGCAGTCTTGGACACTTCATCGGGAAAAGCCTCGCCTCCCGAAGTGAGAGCTCTCCACATCCAGCAGATGGTAACGAAGTTTCAGAATGTCCAACATCTACCGGCCTTCGATTTTCTCAGGTTGCTCGGCCTCATGGCATCCTGCATTTTCCTAGTACCAGAGGCCAGGTTGAGAATGAGATCCCTTCAATGGGCACTCAGAACTCAGTGGTCCCAGTTCTCAGGGAATATGTCAGATCTTCTGCAAGTCCCGAGCACAGTTGCTCAGGATCTACTATGGTGGGCTTGCAACGACAACATTCTCAAGGGAGAATCCTTTTGGCAACCATGGCCGGAGATAACAGTAGTGACGGACGCCTCACTCACGGGGTGGGGAGCACACACCAACAATCTGACAATCAGTGGTCTTTGGTCTCCATCGGAGTCCAAACTACACATCAACCTATTGGAGCTGAGGGCAATCAGACTAGCGCTGAAGGCCTTTCTGCCCTCTGTACAGGGAAAGAATGTCCTGATAATGACGGACAACACAGTGGCCATGTACTACCTCAACAAGAGAGGAGGAGTAGGGTCACTACCACTGTGCAGAGAGGCAATGCAGCTCTAGTTCTGGGCAATACGAGAAGGAACCTCTCTATCGGCAATTCACCTAGCCGGAGAGCAAAACACGGCGGCAGACGCTCTGAGCAGGCAGAGCACAGTCTCCCACAAGTGGGAGCTAGCACAGGAAGTCCTTCAAGAGATCTTCGCCCTTTGGGGAACCCCTCAAGTGGATCTGTACGCCACCGCGACCAACCGGATGTGCGATCAGTACTGCTCAAGGGAATTTCCTCAAAGAGGAGCTCTGGGAGATGCATTCGTAGTGGAGTGGAAGTTTCCACTGCTGTACGCGTTTCCCCCAGTCCCCGTGATTCCTCAAGTAATCAGGAGGTTGAGAAAGATCAGGAAAACCATGATCCTAATTACCCCGGATTGGGCCAGGAGAACGTGGTACCCGGACCTTCTAGACATGTCCATCTGCCCTCCAATATGTCTTCCGCAAAGAGAGGATCTTCTCTCGCAAGAGGAAGGTCGGGTTCTCCATCCAGAGGTCAAGACACTCAACCTTCACGCATGGTTTCTGAGAGGTTCAGATACAAGGATTGGGATCTTCCGGATGACGTAATGGAGATCTTGCTTTCGGCCAGAAGGCCAGCAACAAAATCTTTATACCGATGTCGCTGGAACAAGTTCAGTAACTGGTGCAAAGATAAGGATGTGGACCCTTTTCAGTGTGGCACCCCAATGGTGCTTTCTTTCCTACTGCATCTAGCCAATCTGGGGCTCCAGATAGGGACAATTAAAGGATACCTTGCTGCGCTGTCTATTTTCAAGCGCACCTCAGAAGAGGTTTCATATTTCAAAATTCCATTGATCATTCAATTCTTAAAGGGGCTTACTAATGTATACCCACCAGTACCTTTTCATGTCCCAACTTGGGACTTAAATCTAGTACTAAAATTATTGACTTGTATACCTTTTGAGCCTATGCACTCCTGCCCATTGAGGCTCTTAACATTAAAAACTGTACTTCTTGTGGCCTTGTCATCAGCCCGCAGGGTTAGCGAACTTCAGGCTCTCTCATGCAAACCGCCATTTACTACTTTTTATAAGGATAAAGTAGTCCTTAAAGTTAAACCTTCCTTTTTACCAAAGGTAGTTTCAGACTTCCATTTGTCGCAAAAGATAATATTACCAACTTTTTATCCTCCTCCTCATCTGGGCAAAGAAGAGGAGAGATTGCACAGACTAGATCCCAAGAGGGCTCTTACTTTCTATATCTCAAGAATGGCTAAATTGAGGCAAGATGACCAACTATTTGTGGGTTATACTGGTCATAAACTAGGATTATCTGTAACAAAACAGACCATATCCCGCTGGATCATCTTACCCATAACTGAATGCTACAGGTTAGCAGGAAAAGACCCACCAGATGGGCTTCGTGCCCATTCTACAAGGGGTATGGCTACTTCCACGGCTCTAAAGAGGGGAGTCCCGGCAGCAGATATTTGTTCAGCTGCTACTTGGAAAACAATACACACTTTTGTAAAACATTATTGTTTGGATACTGCCTCCTCTAATGAGGGTTTATTTGCCAAGGCAGTTCTGCATTCTGTCCATGAAAACTGAAAACTAATACTCCCACCTCCAAAATTACTACTGCTATGGGAGTCTATCATAAAATGAGAAATACGTGGGAGGACACAATCCATTCGAAGAACAAGTTACTTACCACTGTAACGTTCTTTCGACTGGATGTTCCTCCCATGTATTCCTCATCGACCCTCCCATCCTACCCCGCAGTACAGTTTACGTTTTCTTACACTTTCCTCTCACGAAGTGTGCATCAGTCATGAGGCACGCCTGGGTGTTCCTCCTATATGCGTTCATCGAAAAAACAGAACTGGAGCAACGGGCGCGGCTCGAGCTACTTATACCATCAGTGACGTCGACACGGTACGGAGACCGTCGAGGGACAATCGACGCCACGACCTCGAGCACAGCGCCCTCTGCCGAGAACATTTTTTTCCGAAGCAGCGAAGCTGGAGATAACGAATTATCATAAAATGAGGAATACGTGGGAGGAACATCCAGTCGAAAGAACGTTACAGTTGGTAAGTAACTTGTTCTTCTACCACCTTGAGCTGAAAAGATAAATAATCAAGCACCCACATTTCAGACTTGGCTCAATTCCTAGCTTTACCACTTAAAGTGGGTGTGCAGGACAAATCATTTAATCTTACTGGGCCGCATTACGAGTTGGGCGGTATTCAGCTGGTAAATCCGCCAGAATACTGACCAATGGAATTAATGTTACCGCCACTTGGTTCAGTGGATTTACCACCGGATTACAAGTGGTGGTGGCGGTGTTAGGCCTCATTAAATTGCAGTCCATAGTACTCCAATGTGGATTTTGGCAGAATTACCACCACAATAATTCCACTGATTTTGCAGATTTCTTGGGAGAAAGTGGGAGGATTTACCTCCAGCAAAATGCTGGAGGTAAATTCCCCACTCCAGGCCCATACTCATAGTGGAGCAGGGACAAGTGGCGGTAATTCCATTACCACCACTTTTTCCCGCACCGCCATACACTTAATGAGCCCCATTGTGCCATATCAGCCAAAAGTGGAAGTCACAAGAAGTGGTTCAGTTTATGGTGAATGCTATTCCAAACAACCCAAGCCATCGTTTATTGGGCTAGTGTTGCGCCATCTATAATAATATAGTATTATAATTGTTCTTTTATAACGCGCTTAATACCAGCAAGATGTTTCTTAGCGCAGGATCTGGATTTGAACCTTTGTTGTGCTGCGTTGTCTTGTTTCCAAGATGAATGCGGTGCCCCTAGGCTATCCTTCCTCCACCAATCATTTTCACCATACAGAGAAGCATTGGTTGTTTCCAAATGTGAAACTCGCCCTGTAGATCCTGGCTACACTTCCAGCTGCTGTTGCATCCTGTCTCTTTCTTTCTCCTGTATCCTTGATCTCCTTCACGCCCTCACGGCTTTTAAAAATGTGGTGCAAATAGGCTACACAAAATGCATTTTTGTGTTGCAAAATGTCTTTTTTTTTAAGTTGGAAAATGTTCCATTCCATGTTGCAATGTTCTGTGAGGTATGAGGGCGTGATTATTCCTGTCTTTCGCCAGGCCTTCATGGCCAGAGGCGTAGCCAGGATTGTCTAGCAAGTGGGACCTGAAGCAGTTGGGCCCACCGCAGGGACATTAACATCTATAAATGCCCACACAGCACTGCTGAGTTGGCATTAACAGATTTTGGGTGGGCCTTGCCCTCTCAGGCCCTACCCTGTCTATACCTCTGCGACCTGCTGGTGCATGAGATTGATGGTAAAGGGGTGCGGATTGACAGTAAAGGGAATGGGAGATTGGAAAAGGGATGCTTCTACACTACCATTCATGCTTTTCTGTATCTCCGAGGCTCATAATTAATGCATATATGTTCAATACAATTTATTTATTTGCATTTTTAAAGCGCTCGCCCAGGAGCATCGAAGCGTTTATGTTGTTGTTGTTTTAATTGCATATTTATAACGTGCTTAAATACCCAGAGGTTTCTAAGCACAGACCGGGATCGAACTTGTGTTGCTTCGTGTCGTCCTGCTTCTAAGGTGAGCACGTTGCCACTGAGCTATCCTCCCAGGACGACATAAATACCTTTTATTGTAGGGCATGATGTCCTTGTTCTGAGTACTGTGGTGTATATTTTTCATATTTCGAGCTGTGACAAAAGCAGGTTTCCCTACCTATGGGGAGGGAGGAGGCAGTGCAGTATGGAAGGGGAGTGGTGTGGAAGGGCTTATGGAAGGTGAAGAGGGACTACATGGAAGGTGAGAGTGTTGTGGGGTTGATGGCTGGTGAAGAGGGAGCAGATTGAACAAGAGGAAGAGAGCAGAACATTTTGGAAGAGGGAGCGAATTGAAAACGAGGGGGAGTGGAGAATGTATGATTTTGGAAGGGGAAGAGACGAGCGTGTGATTTTGGAAGGGTTGAACGGCTGGAAGTGGTGAGCGGAGCTCCCAATTGAACAAGTGAGTGATCCTGGGTAAATCACTTGAAGTCAGAAAAATCTGCTGAGACGACCAAGTTGTTTCCAGCCAGAGTCAAATTCCTAAACACACAACTTTAAAAAAAAAAAACGGAAACATGGCCCTAAAGAGTATCATTGATTTTCCACTCATGACAGCCATTAACTCCAACAGCCTTAAATTGAGCCTCTACGACTGGACCGCTGTGGACCCCAACCCATGCTTGCCAAAGGGGCCCTTGTTCTTAAATCTGCCACTGGGTACAGGAAACCCAAGATGTCACTGTTCCATTAAAATCAAAACTGACTGATTCAAAATTATGAATCAACCCATGCCAAGTTCTACAGTTACATTTGGCAACACCCTTGCCCACAATCTATGAAGGCAACTGCCGCTGCGTGCCCTGTACAAGGTCCTTAACCAGGCTATGTCTGGCAGATCTGGGCACACTTCCATGGGCTCTATATGTACGGATCGATTATTCACATCCTTTTGCTTCCATTCCTTCTTCTCAGGCATGGTGGTCTCTAGCCCCACTTCTCCTTTCCTGACCATTCAGCCTGTAATTAAGATTTTTGTTTGCTCATATGTTAGTTGAAAATGATCCTATAGCCTCCTAGCATCCTTGGTCTAAGCAAACACAGTGATAACTCCAGGGGCTTATGTGAGCCCTATACAATTGGAATAGATTCAATGGGCCTCATTAAGACCCAGGCAGTAGGGGGTTAACGGCGCCGGTAGAGCTGCCGGCGCCGTTAACCTCCTACCGCCTCATTACGAGGTCTGCTCGCGGGTCCCGCTAAGGACGTCTGGTAATACCAGGCGTCCTTAGCGGGACCCGCTAGAAGACCAGGATGCTAACAACGGGCCCATCATTAACGGGCCCGTTGTTAGCATCCTCCCCATTCCCATTGAGCCCTATGGGGGCTCAAATGGGAATGGGAATGTACTGGGTCCGGGTTCCAGGAAAGGGAATTACCGGGCCCTCCGAGGTTGCAATGGCCCGGTAATTCCTCATTCCAGGAAACCGTACCCGGTACCCAGTACCCGGTACCCGGTATGGGGTTAGCCATGCCGCTAAAAGCGGCATGGCTACCTCCATACTCGTAATGAGGCCCAATGATTTAAGAATATTCTTTCCACCACAGATCCCCCTAATACCAACTGAGGTCCTTCGGGTTAGCTGCCACTTCTTATTGCCAGAACTCCGACCGACAAATAAGAAAATGGGCACTGATGGCTTTGTGTTTGGTGATCTCTGGTTATGCCCTTACGAGCTCCTGGAAATCCGACATTTAGGTGCTTGTGTTTCACGAAAATGAGTCCCTCATTTCCGGTTGTCTTATTTATGCAGACACGCTTGGACATCCTGGCACTGTCACTTCTGAATTTGGTGTCCACTCCTTCCATATCAGGTCATCCACGGGGACCGAGGCTGGAAGTCATGGGGTGATCAGGAGGTTAGGGAGATGCGTCTCCAGCAGGTGCCTTGGATGTGGCAGATTAGGGATGTCAGGTCACTGTGGTGTCTTGCTACAGGTTTGCGTCGCTCATCCCTTTTTAGTACCCAATGACAATAGAGAGACCTGAACTGTTGGGCATTACTAAATGAAGTGGTCAGGAAGCCAGGCAGGGCAGAAGTATCAAGGGTACTAGGTGGGCTTTAGTGTAAAGGTGGGTAGCATTTTGCATCAGAAAGTGGTAGCAATAGCCAGGGTCGGACTGGCTATTGCACTATCTGAAATGTCGTCAGGCCTAGTACGGTAGTCGCCTGTCTGTTTCCATGTCCTTCCCACTCTCCCACTCCCTTCCTTATCTATGTCTTAGCTCTTGCACTATCTGAAATGTCGTCAGGCCGAGTCCGATAGTTAATTTGACATCCTTACTGTTCATGGCCTGTAAGAATGTCATTGTATTTTGCCATGTTCCCTCCCTTGGCTTGAAGCGCTTTGAAACACATTGTGCATAGGCGCTATATAAATACACTATCATATCATATAGGACAATGCTCGAACCAAAAACAGAAAATGATAGTGTGGGCCAGTTTCTTTGGTCAAAGTGGAGCACTTTTTTTGGCCCATATCTGACCAGTTTGATAAGTTGTATCACTTTGGGGTTAGTCGTTTCGACCAGTTTTAGTGAATACATATTCTTTAAAATCCAAAATGTGCATCACATTTTAGATCAAAAACCTCCCCCTTGGGTACTACTCAAACAGTCTGTCACAAAAGGAACGAATTGCCACTTGCAACTGTGGGCCACGTTTTAATAGGTGCCCGAGGCAAGGTTATGCCCCAGTCCTGACCCTGGCAATGGCTGGGGACAAGTGCTGCATATGCGGAAATGCTGCAGGCCGGCTGCAGGGATCACGGGCCCAGGGCCCGGCGGAAAAGATGCAGTGCACCACACCCGGTAAACACACAAATGTTGCGAAGAGGCACTCCTGTCACATATGCCATGCATTTGCCAAGGAGTAAATGGCAGGGGGAAGGTGTCCTGATTCTGTAAACAGAGCCAGGCATAAGCCTAATCAGAGAGATGGTGGGTGCAGTTCAAAGACCACCCAAAGATAGTGTGGTTACCCCACATTTATAGGTAAGATGATGTTCACAAGTGATGTTTGGCAAATGAGATGTAAGTAGTTTGCTGGGGTTAGTTATGGATGTGTGGGGTATAGGGTAACTGGGGGAACACCATATAGACAGAACCCTTCACCTGCAGAGAAAAGGGTATCACCTAAGAGGTAAAAGGCTGTCAATGTGTTTAATTGTTACAGTATAAGTGGGTTAGGAGCTGTGATGGGTGGGTGTGAGATGGGGACAGTAGTCCATTCCGCAGAGAGGGCGAGAAGTCCCCAATCTAGGATGTTGGTGTTCTCTCCCAACTCTGACCTGTAGGCCGTGAAGACCTGCTGTGGAAGGAGGCGAGTGGCATAAGGGAGAGTTCAGATTGTTTAGATTTGGGGAATGGGGGTTGACATCACTTGTATTAATTTCTTAGAGCTGGCCGAGCCTCGATTTCAACCAGCACACTTAAGCCACGAGGCACAAGTCTTTTTTACACCATTGTTCCCAGTGCAAAAAAAAAAAAAAAAAAGAATAGCTTTGGCGCTTTAAAAACTGAATTAAATCCGCTTGAAAATAGTTTATTTATTTATTTATTTCATTTATTATTATTTATTTATTTAGTTTCAATGAAGCTTTACAAAGAAAACACTAAAAACACAATAAAACACAGTGGGCCTCATTACGATTTTGGCGGTAGCCATGCCGCTAAAATCGGGTCCGGGTTCCCAGAATGGGGAATTACCGGGCCATTCCGAGTTCGGAGGGCACGGTAATTCCTCCCTCCAGGAACCCGGGCTCGGACCTTCCCCATTTCCATTTCAGCCCCCATAGGGCTGAATGGGGGAGGGAGCTAACAACGGGCCGATTACGACCGGCCCGTTGTTAGCTCCCTCTTCCCCTCGCGGGACCCGCTCTGCACGCCTGGTGAAAACCAGACGTGCAGAGCAGGTCCCGCGAGGGGTCCTCGTAATGTGGCGGAATGGTGTTAACGGGTCCGCATCCTTTTGCGGCACCCGTTAACCCATTCCACCACTCTTGTAATGAGGCCCAGTATATCGAATCCATTATGCCATTAAAACAAATACAATATACAATGTATGATACAATAAAACCTTATTTAATTTATAAAGCCCACAAACAACCCAGAGGCATTGAGGCGCTGTTTCAGGTACAAGTCAGGTAAGCGTACTTTGTCATACAGTTAGCGGGAATTACATCAGCCGTGAGAGCAGTATATCAATTACCAAGAACATAAGTGGTATCATACATGTTACTGAGCAGCGGCACAGTTAGCAAGTACAGGTCAAGGGGAAGCATGGGAGGGGTTGCATTAGGGGGGAAACAGGTTATGAGAAGAGCTATGTTTTGAGCGCTTTGCGGAATAGCCAGTGAGATTTCTCAGCTCTGAGGCAAGGGGGGAGGTCCTTCCAAATGCTGGAATTCTCAAGGGTAGCGCCTCCTTGCTGAACACATCCCTAATGGCCCACATTCCTCTGGGAATATCCTTTGGAGATGGGAGTACGATGTATTGCCTCGCGTGTTAAAGGCTATCTACCTCCAGGCCTGGGCGTCTGTTTCATTTCATGTTTCATTTAATTGGAATCTGAAAACTGTAAAACAAACATATTAAAATACAACCGGATGAAAGAGGGGGAGATATTTCAAAGTAGGCCGGCTATGTCTGGAGGCGCAGGAGGATCGGGCGGGCAGGGCACGGATGAGGTGAGGCGAGGTTAGATGCTAGCAGACCCACACTTCCAGCAAGAGTGTCTGAGCTCAAGGCTACGTTAGAGAGGAACGTGGAACGGTGCTCCACCGTCTTTTAATGAGATGAGGTACAAAGCAACACTCTGAAATGCCTGGAGTAAAATCCGCTTGTCTATGAGAGACAATAATACCTTTTCTTTCGGGATGGCGCAGTGGCAGCTTTTGATGACAAGGGGACAGGTAGCTGCAAAGGGGGAACCAGCATTCTAAGTCATTCCAGATCAGTAATGGTAGGTGAACATATCTCCCTGGAATTAGCACGTGCCGTGCAGCAAGGGCGCCAGAAATAATGTGTTTGCATTTATTTCAGAATAGGATGTTATTTCGAACAGAAATGAATTACAAAGTAGGAAATAGCAGAGAGAGAGCAGAGGGCGCCGTAAGCCAAGTCGCCTCTGCATAAGGGCGTTGCATAGGTATGCAGTCTTTATAACGAATCTTTTATGAAGACATTCTTTTATATCGAAACCTTTATAACGAAAACACATATTGAGAATATGTGTGGGTGGGGTTAAAGGGTTAAATCTTTTCGGAAAATGGTTGGGGTAGGTTCTTAGGGGTGAGAAACGGGTTTGGGGGGTTATTTTTTTGTTATAAAAGATTCGATATATGTGCATTCTACTTAAAAGGGGTCGTTATAAAGACATGTAAACCATTGAATCAGGTATGTTGGGTGGTGAAATAGGAACGGTAGGAACATAAACAAGGGTCGGGCACTGGGTGGCATTACAACATGTGTTAACATTCACAGCCTGAAGCCCGTATTTACATATTTACAAACCCCACAGTGTCATCCTGAGAGCAGAATACAGGAGAGGTGGGTTGGGAGCACTGCTTTAAATGGGAAAAAAAGTAGTGCAGGGACTCACCAAGCTACGAAGCCGTGCATTTCGTCCCAGCACTTTTGGCGCCGGCCGTTTCGGCTTGCCACCTTGGGCACAGGTCTCTTTTAGGCACACCATGTTGTTTGCATAGTGAGATTAAATTATGTGCCAAGGAGCACACACTTTGGCAAAGCAGTGTATCTGAGATCCTTACACACAAACTTCCAGTTTGTTGTTATGCATTGTGTTAAGAAAGTTTGATTATCTCTATTAACTGAGACTTTCCTTTTTTCCGTATCAATCTAGCAGATATCATCGCTGTAAACTAAGCTTTTGACAGGGAGTTTTATTATTGCTCACTTTCATTGCCTAGTAACAAATTTGATAGGTGACTCGAGCTGTGTGCGAGTTTTCATTTGAAAACGATCCATCGCGACTCCAATTACTTAAACATTTACATATTAGAATAGGCACTGCTAATAACAAAGGAACATCTTAAATCAATTTCCCAGGCTTTCCAAATCAATGCCTGCTCCATCAAAGGACACCAATGGCACCAGGTGAAGCCCACTTAGCGAAACAGTGTTCTGCGTGTAGTGTGCTGAGAGCACAGTAGCAACATATTTGTCTTTAATTTTGTTCTGCAGGGTTGGCCCTGAAGGAGACATTATGGGCACTGTGGGTGGTGTCGAGAGGAGGAGGCAGTGGGCGCTGCTTTCCCCAGCAAAGGCTGCAGGAGCTTAGTCCTTTAAGTTGCGATAAAGGGAAATGAAAAGCTTTCATTTTCACCTCGCAATGTAGTTGAGTAACGGTACTCTCTTTCAGGCGTTGAGAAGTGCTGGTTCTCAGAAGCTCAAAAATAAGAGGTGCAGGTAGGACCGGGCCATTTAAAGCACTGGCTGAGAGGTTAGTTTGTAGAGGGTAGTGCGGTGGTCTGGGGTCCCCTTCTATTGCTAGCAGGTGGAGTTTGAGCCTCATTTTGAAGAATTCCACTGAAGGGATAGCTTTGATGGCCCGTGGGAAAACATTGCAGTTGAGGGACAAGGATGGAAAATAACCTGAAACGAGAGGAGGAACAAGGTTGCTGGGGACTAATAGGCTTTGAAGAGACAAGGAGCAGACCGCCAAAACGGGAGAATACAGTGAGATGAATTCAGCAAGGTAGAGGGGGCCAAGACTATGGATGTATTGAAAGACAAGTAGCAGGAATTGAAAAAAGAGTGATTTTGCAAACAAAGCCATCTCGCATGGTTACCTCGGTTGGAGGTGTGGTAGAATCTGAGCATGCTGAAAAGTGTGGGTGTCGCAAAGGTGAGGGACAGACTACAAAGTGGCTCGTGCAGTGGTCCAATTTGTTAAGCACAATAGTAGAGAAAACTGTTTTAGTTTGTGAAAAGTGCCAGGTGTGGGTGGATTTGTCTAATGTTTAGGATGTGGCTTCTGGCTGCAGTAGCAGTGGTCATGATGAACTGGTAGAGTTTCAGGTTGCTGTTCAAGAGAACCCAAAGTTGCGAGTCATGAGTGAGTGTGCGAGGAGAGCAATATGAGAAATAGACAGGATAGGAGAGAGCAGGTTTGACATTGGAAACCAGTTACAAAGATTGATTCTGTCTTTGAAGAGTTTTGCATGAGGCAGCGTAGAACCATACAGTGGCATATAGTGAATAAGTAGTTCGTTATGCATTCAGAGATAGGAGAGGAGAAGAATATATAATATGATATGATAGGTTATTTATAATGTGCTTAATACCCAGGGGTTTCTAAGCCTGGACCCGGGGATAGTACCTCTGGTGCTCTGTGTCATCTTGCCTCCAAGGCGAGCATGTTGCCCCTGAGCTATCCTCCCGAGAATATCATCTGAATACCATCTGCAAATAGGCGATAGTTAAAGCTAATGGAATACATTGGTTTTCCTCAGGGAGGAGGTTCATAGTAGTAGTAGCCGCAGCAGCAGTAGTTTGTCATTTATAAAGTGCCTTTATCCCATTAGTATGGCCTCAATGCACTTGTGGAGGAAACACCCTTGGGGGACCGAATTCCAAGTTATAAGGGTTAGAATGTGTGTGTTCATTTGGCCAAATAGGAAATTGGGTGGGATGACTGAGCCCCACTAATTTATTCATGATGGTCAGGCATGTTGATGGGTGCTGAGAGGTGATCAGGAGAGTTCAGAAGGACAAGAGACTCATGATGTGACCAGCTCCACTAAATTTCTGTCATGGGATGTAGCTGCATTCTGATGGCAGAGATGTTGTGCTTTGTGTTTTAGTCTGGTGTATGGAGGTGAATGCATGCGGGCTGGCAGCATGCCTGCAGCTGGAGTTCAGTGAAGTGGTGCATAACTAGGTACCTTGCGCCTCAGTTGGAACTTTGCTTTTGATGCGGCCGCGGAAGCCGTTCGTCCGGTCTGCTCCGAATGTATACGTTACCTTGCTCTGGAGAAAACACTGGGGAGGTACACACAGTGTCATGGCCTAGGTATCATGAAAGTAAGCGTGAAATGGGAAATGTTTGTCAGGTTGCTGGCGGGAATAGCCAGGTTTTGAGGGCCTTACTGAAGGAGAGGTGGTCCTCTTCTCAGCAGATGCTGAGAGGTCAAGAAGGTGGGAGCTTGGACAGAGAAAGAGGATCCTCCAACTCTGGTGGAATTGAAAGGGAGGGTCCCCAAGGAGGAGAGCAGAGCCAGATCAAAGGCTTCTGATGGGTTGCATGGTAAATCCCTCAATATCGTCACTTCTCCCCGAGAGGAGACCCTTCCCATGGGCACAGGGAGATGAGGCCGCAACATGATTGTCCCCGTGGGGGTGGTACTCAGTGGGAATATCCCATGGGAGGGACCCCTCCATGGGAGAGGTGAAGACTATCGAGGGAGAACGCCATATGTTAACCACCATACCACCAGGCATGACTCACCCAACATCATGGATAGGGCCCAAGCACCCCCACCCACTCTGTCTCCTCTTTCCTCTTCTAGTTACCTCATACAGGGCAGCCTTGTCTATCAGGTAGACGATACTATGAGGAGGAAGAGTGAGGGAAGAGTGAGTATGGATGATTCCAGAAGTACTGACCCAAGGCAGAGCAGGGCAACCAAGACAAACATGCTAGCTATCTGAGATTCGAGAGTCAATCTGCCACAAAAACTGATGAAGGATTGTCCTCTGTGTCAGTCCTACCCCAGAAGAGCAGCAAACTGGGGAGCAAAGCCACACAGAGAGGACCCACTGCAGACCTGAACGCCTGGAGAGGGAAGGCGGGGACCGAGAAGACAGAGAAGAGCCTAGACTTACCTGAAGGCTGGGGACCCCGATGTCCAGTGGCAGGAAGGTGGCCATCTGAGTGGTCTAGGTGAGACCAGGCGTGCAGGAAGAACCGGCGTGGCTGAGCCACTGAAAGCAGAGAGCAGACCACAAGAGCCCAAGGGAAGCTGGAGAAGCTTACCATTTTGTTGCCGAGGAGTGGAACCCATGACAACCAAGTTGGAAGGTACACGGAGGGGGACGGGGAAGGCACTAGGAGACCCCAGAGGCTGTGGTTGGTAGGAAGTGCAGAACTATCTACCTCAGCAAGCAAAGAGATCAAATAAGGACATATTGGGTGAGAGAACACCCCAGAGAGACCAGAGGAGAGACCTGTCAGGATAGTTTGTATAGATGGGGTAGCGCGACAAGGTTACCAGGTCTGTTCATTTCGTTCATTTTGGGACTTTTTGGAAGGTTGAGGCATGCTCATTCTGTTTTCAGTTGTTCCCTACATGCAACAGTAAAGAATTCCCCTATCTGGTGGCTCATGTGCTGAACATTCTAAACTCAGTGGTTATGGAGGATGAGTCATTCTCTACCCCCACCCCCTCCCTCAAACTCCTCTCCCAGCCTCCAGGCGCACCCAACACACACACCTCTCACCTCCTTCCCCCAACCTTCCCAGTATTCCCCCACTCTCCTTCTAACACCCTCTTCCCCCTCTCTTTCTCACACTTCCCTTCCCTAAGTGTAGCTTGGGCTGCCTTGGTAAACACTGCCTTCGACAGCCCCTCCTACACTCACACACACACACACACACACACCATTGGACACTTTTCTAAACTCATAGGCCACATCTACAGCAGGACAATATCTCATCAATCCTTACCTCTTCTTCCTCCTAGATCCCACCCTGCAACCCTCTCGCATACCATCTTGTCTTCCATCCAACTGTCATGCCTGTGCCAGTGACGCACACATTGGCAACCATCATGGACTATATGGAACTCATTTATCTTCATAATACTCTTTGAACAACCCCTATTCACACTTTGGTCCTTCATTTCCATTTGCACGACTTTGGTACTTTCTTATTTAATTCAGCTAACTACATGTACCATAATGCACATTGTTACAGTTATAATTTCCTGGCTATTCCCATTCATCAGTCTTGGAACCACAATCCCCAGAAACCCTAGCGACCAGTGCTGTTTCCACCTTCTCAGGACCAGAGAGAAAGGAGGCAGATTACCTTCAGGTGTGTTGTTCCAGGTGCTGCCAATTAGCCTGCCTCAGTACAGGGCAGGGCTGTATTTAAGCAGCTGCCTGCAGGAGCACAGTCTCTTGCATCAAGAGTTCTCCCAGCCCCTTTTTGCCTTGAGCCACAATTTGTATGCTGTTCCTGTTGCCGTATTATCCTGCTTCTGATCCAGTGCCATTTGCCGGCTCCTCTGGGCTCCCTGCCTTACAGCCTGCTACACTCCTCTGCCTTCAGCCCTGGTCCTCTGGGCTCCCTGCTGTCTCGCTGCCCTGCTCCTTTGGGCTCGCTCCTTGCTGCCCTGCTCCTCTGGGCTCCCTGCCTTGCAGCCTGCTACACTCCTCTGCCTTGAGACCTGGTCCTCTGGGCTCCCTGCCTCGCTGCCCTGCTCCTTTGGGCTCGCTCCTTGCTGCCCTGCCCCTCTGGGCTCCCTGCCTTGCAGCCTGCTACACCCCTCTGCCTGCAGCCCTGCTCCTCTGGGCTCCCTGCCTGCAGCCCTGCTCCTCTGGGCTCCCTGCCTGCAGCCCTGCTCCTCTGGGCTCGCTCCTTGCTGCCCTGCTCCTCTGGGCTCTCTGTCTGCAGCCTACTACAGCTCTCTGTCCGGCTTCTCTGGACTCCCTGCCTTGCAGCCTACTACAGTCCTCTGCAGTCCACTACAGTTTGCCTGCACCTTGTGCCATCCGTTACTGCAGCCCTTCTTCCTTGTTTGCAGCCCCTCTGTTTCCTGGCTACTGCTCCCTTTCTCTCTTCCTTGTTTGCAACCCCCTGTTCTTGATCCTTGTCCTTCTCTTCCTTGAGTCTTCTGTCCTCCCCTTAGGTTATCCATTTCCGTGTACAGTTTCCGGTCACCATTCCGTACAGTTAGTTACTAGGTTCTGCCCCTCCTTTCTTCTGGATCCTGTACTGAACCTTGTTATCTTTGACTTCCTTTTCCCTGGTTATTTCTGTTCTTGTCTTCACTTGTGTCTTATGTAAATCCCTTGTACAGAGCTTGACTGTTGGTTTCCAGCAGGCAACCTCTGCCCCTTCCCTTGTCGCGTTTTCAGTGTTGTACTTCGTGTCATTGTTTGGTTCCTGCTGGACCCGTACAGGCTTCAGTCTTGTGAAGTACTGTTACCTTGTTCGTGCCTTAGGGTTCAGGTACAGTTGTTCCTAGCCATGAGCATACAGAGTGGGCCCCTGTAATAGCAATCTGTGCAGAAGGCTGGTGTTTCCAAAGGTCAGTGGAACACTCTTTCCCATTTCTGCATACACTCCAAGATGGAATCCAGTTTGTTTGTACCTTTGTAATCCCTGCCCCTTTTTGTTCACAGCTACTGTTGCCTATTCTTTCTTGTTGAGCTTCCTGCTGTGTGTGCTTCTCTGTCACCTTACATCAGCACAGCCACCCAAAACCTACCCGGGTGCCCTGTGCCAATCTTGACAGAGTGCCATTCCTGACACCAGCTCTCAACCCAGTCCACTCTCTCTTTTCCTCCCCTGCAATCTCTCCCAAACCTGCCCCAACCCACCCTACCCCCACCTCAACTCTCCCCTGCCCACCTTTCTTTCCTCTACAGCTTCTCATACATTCCTACTTCCTCTACAAGCTACTCTAGCCCACACCTCCTCCTCCACTCAGGTAGACCTCTGCCATCTGCCCCCACCCTTACCGTATAAGAACTTGTCATTCACAAGCACTCTTCCCCTTCAGCCCTAGACCACCCCCAGCACCCCCTTCTCCTATCATCGACCATCTCTCCTCCTCCACCATGCACGTCCCTTCCCACCCTGGGTCTCTAAGGTCCAAGAGGGTGGCTGTAATCTCTGCCACCCCTTTTCCCATTTGGCTCTATCATTGGGCTGGGTCCACTGCAGTGGGGCAGCAGGTGTCTGCCAAAACCACTACCAGCAGGCCAACACCACATAGGCTGCATGAGCAACAAATGTGACACATTTGCTGGGGGAGGGAGGAAGCAGAATGCTACATAACTACCAAGTGACAAACATCCCCTTACAGTCCTGTGTATAGCTGGAGGGCTGGATTATCTAAGCAGAGTAACAACCGCTACTACTTATATCAAACTTAATGCTACTCGTTTTATCGCCCCCTGCCCCCAGGGATGAATGATGGATTCCTCCCCACTGAGGTTCACACCTGCTGCTGGCACATTGCACACATGCTTTGCCACTGAGTGCATTACCTTGCAGGGGTGTTGCTTAATCCATCCACCACCATGCCCCATGCACATTGGGTATGAATTATCTGCGCTTTGGCCACCCTTAAATTAATCTTTGATTGTATAGACTATGTAGATTTGTAGAGGTATATTACTCTGGAATGTTGCTGCTTAGTAATCGCAGGTGGTATGTATCCTGCCCAGGTTGAAAACAAGATTATCTGCTAATAAATAAGAATTAGAGTATGAATACTGGTTACTTTCCATCTCTAGTCATCTGCCTGGTACCAACCGTGGCGGTGTATTCTGCATTGTATAGCCTCCTTGATATCCTATAAAGGATTTCCTGCATGAAGGCTGGATATGAAATCTCATGTATTCAATCAAAGAGGCAGATCTGTACCAGATCCAATGTGAAGAAGAGAAGGACACATGGAATTAGATATCTTTAAAATGCCAGGGAGTAAATGAAAGAGGTTCCCGTTAAAATTCCCATCCAAATACAGATCTCTCACATGGATCCCAAAAAATGTTATTCTCTGTTATATGAAGTTAGTGGGATTTGCATGGTCTCCAGGCGCTTTGGTAGAGCTGAACATAAAAGAGGAGTCAGTTCTTTAGAAGGAGGAGAGGGAGAGGGCTTCCGCTATGGTGTTGGTAGTTACAGTTTGGAAAAAGAGTCACTGTGTGTGGGTTTCCTTCCTTTAGGTGGTCTGGGTATGTGGGCATGCAAGGCCTTAGCGTCCATGTGGGAAGGCTTGTGTGTCCATGCCCTAAGGATGCACTGACGGTGTTATGATTGTGTGCGTTACTGGAGGAGGTGTTGTGTGTGCATGGAATTGTTGGTTTGCATGTGGTATCTTTGCAGATGTATGGAGTCAATGCCATGAGGATTACAGTTTACTCTCAGTCATGCAGGTAGCGTGTTGGGTAACAGAAAACCAAGGTGCTGTGGCCAGCTGTGCTTGGCCTCTCTTTGATAATGGCTTATGGCGTGCGAATTAGAACAGCATATTGAACAGACATTTTATTTACTGCTTCCCTGAAGGTCGATTGTTCCTTCATTGTGCGTATTCTTTTGGGGAGGGAGTTGCAGAGTTTCTCTAAGATTACTGAGTCTTCGATGACCTCATAGCAGAAGGGAGCTCATATCTAGCCAATTTGGTTTCATAAAAGCAAACCTCACTTCTCTGCAGTGCTTTCAGTGATATATCCAGTACAAATGTTGGCAAAAAGTCAGTCCCTTTATGGGGATAATATGTATACTTTTCTTAACAATGACAATATGTGATGGAATGGCCACATGGATCATCCCAAGCCTTTCTGATTTGCATACATATTTTGAGTTGTATTCATATACAATAATTGTGGTAATTCTGTTGTTGAAAGGGAGGTCTGCTAATCAGACCCCCTTTCATAATTGGTCCCTGCCAAAATTGTAAGGCATTTGCCTTTGCTGGAACAGCCTACAGGAGCCATCTGCCACCTGTCTTGCAAGGGCATGGGGCATGTCCAAAGGTCACACTTGGATTCTTGATGGCTGCTGGGACACAAAGTTCCCACAAGCAGAGGTGTCTTTTTAATCTTCTGTGGCTCTGATCTAATTTCTAATAATTACATGTTTTAAGCAGTCTGGTGGCACATACATCTTTCAATATAAGCCATGCCATAATATGATCATACAATTATGTGAACACAGCAATTTGATATCACATTACTGTCAGCTCTGTGAGCAGGGTCAGCAATGACAGGACTGATTGGAATTGGTGTCTGGTCTGACTTTCTCCTCAACAGCCATATGGAACAATAGGCAAGATGCTGCCACTTTGATTCACCCGAAGGAAGGGTACCACCCCCTCTCGGGGCACAGGTGCATCACACAGGAAATCCCCTGGGAACGGTGCTTCAAAGGCAGGCAATAACATAACAAAAACCTCCCTCACACTAGTGTGCTGACTACTTCATTCTCTGATGTCAGCAGACATGGGAAGGGGATGAGGTTAGAGGAGCCAGGGAGGGGAGGTAGGCCTGGAGAAGCACCCCACATCTTGATTTCTGCTATGGTTCTCTTCCTTTTTTCTTTCTCCTCCTTTTCACACTCCTCTGGGTGTGATGTCATAAGTCAAATGGCACTTGTTGCAAGGTCATCCCCTCATTTCTAATTTATCATTTGACTTCTACGAGGACAAGAAAGATTCACTGAACTTCTGCTGTAAGTACTGGCTACTTCAAAGTCCACTGTCAAAAAGGTGAAGACAAAGGCATACAAAGCAGAGGAGGGGTATGTCCCTTAAATATTCCCAGGAAATGGGGATGACTGTTGCTGGACCTTGTCCTCACTGCTGGGTGCACGGGAACCCCAACCCCGTTTACTAGAGTTGAATTATCCCCCAAAGGCGCCAGCCACACTCCCTGCTCTGAACTGCTTTGATGCTAGTTTGGACAATTTTGATGCCATCCAAGTTGCTGCAAGGGAGCCGCTGGATTCCTCTTTGACTGCATATGCATCTCTGAGCTTTGCTAAACTACACCTCCTAAAAGGACTATAAGTTGGGTTCTGCCACAAGTGTAGCATCAAGACAGCCACCATCCAGGTGGTGGATGAAGTCCTCCAAATCATGGACAAGGGTGACTCATTCCTCCTCATCATCCTTGACCTCTCGGCTGCATTTGTCGCTGCCGACCACCGGATCCTCCTCTCTCTCCTCACTGACAGGATGGGACTCCCTGGTACTGTCATTCATTGGTTTTCCCATGGCCTCTCGGGCAGACATCAGGCCATCCAGATGAACACGTTGAGTTCTAACCAACTCCCCGTCTCCTGCAGCCCCAATGGTCCATTCTCCCACAATCCTTTTTAACCTTTGGGCACACTCACCAGAGATCCCCATATAGCCATCACCAATACGTGGTTCATACTTAGATGTACATGAGAGTAAAAAGCTCACAAGATACCATTTGTCTCCTCGAATACCTAACCATCATCCAGGCCTCGATGTCAACTGCCTACCTCAAACTTAATCCATCCAAGACCAAATTTGTCCCCCCACTAAAGAATAGCTTTTCCAACACTGGCTCGATGATATGTGCCAAAAGGATTTGATCTGCAGCTCTCGGATTCAGATAAACCATAGGATTCACAATTAACAGCAGCCTTCCCTTCAAGAAACAGATAGCCAAGAAGGCCCAAATGACCTGGCTCCAACTCTCCACCTTTGGAAAATCAACCCTTCATCAATCTGCAGGACGTTAGGTCCCTAGTGCAGGCCCTTGTGGTCTTGCCCATCACATCGATGGGGCAAATGCCCTCCTGTTAGGGCTCCTAGGGCTTCCCAAATTCGACTGAATCATCCCCGTTCTATGCAAACTACATTGGCTTCCTCAACAAGCCAGGCCACTGCATGTACCATCTACAAAGCAGTCAGGAGTAGCACACCGGCCTACCTGGTGGTTAAGCTCTACATATCTGGTGGCAAACACTCCTCGTGCAGCAAATCAGCCTACTGGCTCAAATCACAAACTTGTGTTCAAAAAGAGGACCCATAAACATTCCTTCTCTTTTCACATAGCCAACCTATGGAACACCATTCCAGCTTGAATCTCCCCGCAGCTATCCAATTTTGCAAATCTTGTGGATTTGTCAACAATTCCTGACCAAGGATTAATCTCAGTGGATGTACAGACTGCAACTCACAGTACTGCATTACTGTTAAAAGATGCTAGTCCAAACTCTGGCTACCCACACCCTGCACAGCGCTCTGCTGCACTTGCGCTAGGCCTGTGCTTTAAGCAATAAAATAATATAAAAACAAAATAACCCAAAGCTCAGTTGTCTCCACATCTGAGACCCGCAGAGTCTCCTAGCGATCCAAACTCGACACCGCCTCCAATGCCACTGCAGTACCCTGTGTCAAGCCAGGATAGCCCTCTCGCAGACGAAGGCCAATTTCCATTTCTCCACACTGGTGGCTACTGAGTCTTCCAGTGCCAATACCCAACATCATCTGCTGTCCCCAAAGTCCTTGACCCACAAGCCTTCGATGCTGATAAACAGCACTGGATCACTGGACCCAGCACTGCTGTTCCGTGTGTTGCCTGGCACCAACAGCACCCAGACTCCTTTCTTGATGTTGAAAAGCTTGACTGAGCACTGCTGAGCACAAAAGACAAGACAATAGGGTACTGTGGAGAGGCCCTGTTCCCCTGATTCACTTTTGTACCACAGTGCCTTTTAAGTCCCCTTCTCTACCTTGTTCTTAAAGGCATATCCTTTGAACAGTGACATTGCACCAATTCTGATCTACGCCGCTCATCTACGGAGAGTACCGTTCACAAAAGTCTGCATTCTCTGTGTTATTTTACAGGATTGAGTTTTCTTAGTGGTTTCCGATTAGTTGTGTGCATTTTATTGTTTGACAGACATCTAACTATTCCTTGGAGCATTGTCCTAATTTCTTTTTGCCTTGATAAAGACCCAACACAGGTCGAACCACATGTTGGCTGTAACAATGTAAGCACTTACAAACGCTTTCTAAAATGACCTGTCATTTCACACATATGTGTGTCATTCAATCATTTCATGATATGATATTGTATTTTATACAAATGCTTTCCTTTGGACCTAGCACAGCAGAGTTGTGGCACTGTTTACTACTGTCTCTACAATTCGAGGGTACTAGGCACTGCACTCTTTACCCTGACACATGCCACAGCAAGGAATCTAATGTAACCTATGTACCCAGCGCAATTTGGATTCCCTTTCCTAGTGCCAACCCAATGCCTATATGAGGAAATGGTGCATATAATTCATTTCAATAGAATATTTGCATATTAATAATAATTTAGCATTTATATAGCGCTACGAACCCTCAGGTATCTGAACGCTGCTTATTATTACCCACGGTGTGTGTTGCTCATTTATCGACCTCGGAAGGATGAAAGGCTGAGTTTGGCCCTGCCGGGATTCGATGCTGTGTCAGCAGGCTCTGCACAGTGGTCAAAGCGAGCGCTCTATTCACTATGCTATCGGACCGGCTAATATTGTTTGGTCATTCTAAAAGCCAGACTGGGTTTTTCCATTTGGTAGGTCAGACAGCTCAACCCATATAGGAAGTGGCTTAACCAGCAAACAAAATAACATTGCATGGTCCTTTTTAAATCCATTGATGAGGACTCATCTTGATAACGATTAATATTTTGGAGACCACATTTCCAGAAGGATTACAGTTGTTTAGAGCAGTGTCCTTCAAAGTGTGTCCTCCAGGGGTCCACTGATGATTTTCAGGGGGTGGGGTTGCTGGGTTATTTCAAATGGCAGGATGGCAACTGTATTCAAGAGACAACCTAAGCCCTTTGACATTTGGGTAGCCGCCAACAGTATTTTTTACTCAAAAGGTGGTCATTATCAAAATGTTTGGAAACCACTGGTTTACAGGCTGATAATAGGTACATTAAGAATGGCATAGCCACCCTTTCCTTGTGCAAAACATTACCAACTATAAGCCCTCCGCCATTGTCATGAACCCCACCACCCCATCAATCCACAAATGTAGACTGGGACAACCGGATTAGTCTAGACAACCAGATACCCAGGGGTGTTGCTAGATCTGGAAAAGATCCAGGGCTACACTAATGCCGGGACTGTCGAGACTCCAAGCTAGCTAGCCTTTTGGTTGTAGCTCCTGAACTTCTTTCTGGGGCTACAACCAAAAGATCCGGGGCCATAGCACGCTAAGCCCCCCCTAGCAACGCCTCTGCAGATACCAACGATTTCAGGTGACTAAGATCCTGCCCATTATTGGCAAGCGTTGGCTCGCTGCAGGTTCCTCCATGCAACGGTTTTATCATCATTTCCAAGTATGAAGCCAAAGTCATCACAGCGTGGCATCCACACATTCATGCAATGGATGCACTGAGTGGAGGATCCATGGAGTTAAAAATACATGTCTCCCTATTGAACTGCACTTCCAGTGATCTGAGATGGCCAAGAGGTGCAATGCAGCACTCACTTTACAAATGCTCAAAATGTTTCCTGTTCTTAAAGTGACAAAATGTGCTACTCTCCTTTGCCCTGATGAAGTAGGGTCCCTTAACTAAATTAAATAATTCACCTCACACTCAGGTGCTCCAGCGTACAAGCAGAGATGCAGAGATGGGCCCTGGAATTGATGCAGCGGGCACTACACCAATGCTATAAGAAGATACAATCTACAAAAAGATGATTACTAGCGAAGCAATGTTTCTTATATAAATAAAAGTTGTACGATCTTCATCAACCAAACCCAAAGGTGGGTACCTCTATTACCCTGGCACTTTGAGGTAGAGCAATTACAAATAGAACAAATATAGTGCCAGGTAGCAGGAAGAAACTGGTGGGATAGAGACTAGAGCTGTAAGAACTGATTCATTATTTTATTTAATTAATCATTCTGATTATAGATTATAAAAAGTGTACAAATATGGATTTCAATTAAAAAACACACTCATTCATACTGCATACATCCCATTCAACTCTAAAAAAGTTAATTATTCAAAGAACTTGAAGTTTGCATATAGATTTATTCAATTACAATATATTCATAACAATGGTGTTCACTGATAACTGTTCACATTATAAACATTATCGACTATAGGTGTCCCCATTTGTGATTCTTTCTTTTATGAAGGACTTCCACTGTAGCAATAGTTTCGACTTCAACAGGGTCTGATAGATGTTCTCCAGACTAAAACTGTATGTCTTCTTCAGGATATGTGAACATGTATTTTCTGCGGATAAGATTTCCAGAAAGTTCCAGGAACCCTTATTTAAAGGTTCGCGTGGTTTGGTCGTAGTGTTCAAAATCACTTATGTTGTTTCCTTAATTTTCTTAAATTATGCCTCGATTTGATGATGTCATCCTTTTAAGAACCCTCGTGCATATAGTTTACAGGTGGTCTGATTGGCAAAGCTTTGCTCTAAAGGACTTGTCAAAATCTCTGTCCTCTCAGTATTCTGTATCGGCAAGTTCGACTTTGCCGATACGGAATACTGAGAGGACGGAGAGTTTTCAGATTCATTTAAAACAGCTCTCTAGGTGTCCGATATGGATACTGTTTTTTTAATTTGCTTTGAGCGCGCACGTCTTTAGTTATGGGCGTATTAGCAGTAAAAAAGTGAACACAAGCCCTTTAGAGCAAAGCTTTGCCAATAAGACCACCTGTAAACTATATGCAGAAGGGTTCTTAAAAGGATGAGATCATCAAATTGAGGCATAATTTAAGAAATACCGCCCCCTACTTTATCTAAGGTGGGCATGGACTGGGATGGACCCTGCCTGTGCTTTCCCTATGGCCAGGAAGCTGGCTGAGGGCAGGTTGGGTTTGGGGGAGGGGTGGGGAGAGTAAAGGGTTGCTTGGGATGTTATGCATTTTGCTCAGGGCTACATGGGATGTTACATAAGGTGTACAATCATGGTGGTGGGGATGGGCAATTTCTCCTTCATTACTAATGACAGTGGTAGAACATATTACGATTGCGACCCTTAATGCTCAAGGGCTGGATACTCCAGTTAAGTGAGGGTAAGTGTTTAGGAGGCTCCAGACATCCAGTATTGTTATCGACATGATCCAAGAAATCCATCTACTTCCGAGGATGAGTTTCGGATGAAATATAAGGCCTTTCTTAGACAATATTTTTCCTAGGCCTCAGAAAAAAGGGTGTGGCTATATTGCTTGTTAAAGATGCCCCTTTCCTCCTTAGAGAGATCCTCAGAAACGCTGGGGAAAGACATCTCCGATTGAAAGGTTGATACAGGGCAGTGACTTTAATGTGGTCCCAGACCCAGCTGTGGATAAGACTCTTCCCTGTCACCTGCTGATTATAAAAACACGTTGGCATTGATGAGGGTTGTATGGTAGCTCGATGTTGTGGATGTCTCGAGACTTCTCCATGGGAATGAAGCAGAATTGACCAATTATTCACATGCGCAGTCCAGGCACAGAGTCCCAGTCTGTCCCCGTCTGTACTCTGTTTACTCTATGAGAGGAGCTGCTGCAACGGAGTGATCTGTCCTGTTTCTACCTCTACAGCTATATAAACAGTTTTCCAGCGTGGAGCGTGGAGCGCGGCGCGGAGTCCAGGCACAGAGTCCCAGTTTGCCCCAGTCCGCCGTGGGTTGCGGCGAATCATGGCTGACTCACCTATGACTGGCCCCCCGATGCGGCACAAGACGCTCCAACAACGCCGCATGATCAACCCGTGGGCAGCAGCAAAATTGTCATGAGCACTTCACAGCAAGATAAGCAAATAAACTGTTACCCTGCCATTGAATAAATCTGCCAACAATTCTGCAATCGCTCCATCATGCTTGCCCCTAACGCTGCTGCCAAACCTTGCGACCCATGAGCTAGACCAAAGGTGTAACATTGAAAGAACGGCCCTTCACTTGCCGGTGCCTGTTCTAGTAACACACGCAACAACCGTGCTGCTTTCCTTGACTGGTCTCGAACCTGTCTCTAGCCTGATTCCTGACGAGCTAAACAAGCCAGCAACAGCCGATAACTCAGACATTTACTTTTCGCCCTTCAACATCACTGATGCCAATTTAATGGGCGTTCCTAACATTGACGCCTTGATTTGTCTATTAACTCAAAACCATCCAATGTACTCTGGTGGGAGCCTCCCCTCCGAACCCGGGAGATGTGTGCAGTCCGGAGACTCTGAGGGCTGTTGTCCAAAAATCCTTGCAAACACAGAGACCTCTAGCAAAATTCTGACTCTTGATCGACCGGCAAAGTCGAACATGTCCACCACGTCATGTCCCCCGCGATTGCCTCCAGCATCGCCCCTGGTTTCTATTCATCACGGAATCCTCGCCCAATTTGTCTCTGAGGGTATCAACAATAAATCAACAAATGGACAGCTTATTGATGGAGCGTCTGGCGACGAGGAGAACGTCTACATTAAAACCCTCACATCAATGCACCTACCTGGCAACCCTGATACTGTCCCATTGTTAACATCTGATGGTTGCCTGACCTTGGGTGTCGTTGCTAGTGACCCCATACCATGTCTGACCAAGCCACACAATGCTTGCCCCTTGCTCTCTCCTAAGACGATGATCCCGTTAGGGGCTCTCCAGCTCTCCCCAAATGTCATACAAGAGCCTCATGACTCTCATCCTGTTCTGGACGAGGAAGTCGCAGCAAGAAATCCTGAGCAACCAACAAATTGGACTAAGCCGCGCCCGCCTACTGTACCTAACACTGTCCCTTATAAATCCAAAACTGGCCATCCGCTAATGCCGGCTAGTCCGTTCTCGTTACTATCGCCTCTCAAATTACCTGTCTTTACTAAAAAGACTAGCCTAAAGAAGTAAGTTGTCCAGGCGCTCAAATGCCAAGAAATGTATCCGAAATCTCTCATCGCCTCCTAAAATTAGCCTGTTCAATCGAGCGGTCAATCCCAAAGTGACAATTTCAGCTTTGGCCAGCGAAGACATTCCAACTTCATCTACTCGGAGGGGCAAGCCAAAACCCTCAAACAAACGAAGACGAATAATTTCCAATGAAGACTCCACTCTTCAACTTCCTCATCATTTCCCATCAACCTTTGTGATTTGTCAATTTATTCGCATAATGACGATTCACTAGGTGACAATAGTGCACCGACTGATCTCAGCAATCATTTACCAATGTCACAAACCTTTTTTAACCATCTGCCTAACAAGGCCGAACCACAAAACCTGAAGCCTCTTATCGACAAGATAGTCGGACAAAAACCTGTGGTGTCGGACAGAGTTTCCACGCTCCAAGTCATCTCAAGCTTAAACCACAAACTGACGACAAACCAACAAAACCACCATGTACACCACAAATCACTTGAACAAGTGTAATGAAGACTCAACTCACATCTGGAAATTACGTCTACAAAATATTCACACCGACGACAATGAAGTGAATCTAAACTGGACAAACGTTCTGAAACTATTCAATTGTGTGCCCTCACTTCGTACCATCAATTCCGAGGACATCAAGACCGTTGAATATGTTACGGAAAAACATCCAATCGAGTTTTACTGCACATTCTGTCGGCTGCAGTCCGTAATACGATCTTGAAGGCTGCTGATGACTTACTATTCTGTGGCTTTGAAATTATGCTCGGACCAGAATGTGACAACATGCGAGCATCAAATCAGTCCTCTAAAGTGTCTCAAATCCCAACTGTTGAACACAGTGCTTCATCATTAAGGCAAGCACTGAGCTGCGTCCAGAATATGGTCCACGTGCAGACAACCCAAGGCTCCCTAGCCCCAACTAAAGATCATCACAGGGGGTGATGGCCTCACCACTAGCCATGATAGGAGTTGTAGGACTGCTTGAGCACAGTTCTATGGAACACACGTGGCTTTAGGCACCTATTCAATAATTTTGAGGTTTCCCTTAACGGTGTACTTGTAATTTGTCTTCAGGAAACATGGCTATGTGAAACACCCATGCGAGACGGCTTCTCTACTTTTCTTAATCTAGCAGTAAAAAATCCTAAAGCTCGTCCATACTCAGGCTTATTGACAATGATGAAAATAACCCAGTGGTGGTCACCTACAGCCTTGGCCAACCCGAACCCTTTTGTACAAGGCACAATTATTCACACTAATGACCATGCAATACAAAATCGGAAATACGCACTGATCATAAATGGGTATTGGAACCCGTTGAAAATCAGCACTGAGAAATTTGTAAATCCAATCATGCAGCTAATTGACCAAGCAATGTTAGCTTATAACAACTTATCAGTTATCTGTTGTGCTGACTTAAACTGTTCCTGTTTCCATCGTGACATTGACTCCCATACCTACATGCATATCCCAAACCATGCAGTCTCGGCTAGAGGTCAGATTTGTGCGACAGAGATGACAGCTCGAAACTGTACGATGCTGAACGGGAATGTGAAAGGAGATGTGCCCCCTCAGACTACCTGGCACCGTGACGAGAGTCAGAGTATTCTTGATTATATCTGGGTCTCTAGTAATGTTGAAGAAAAGGTCATGGACCTTCAAATTCAATGGACAAAGCAAAGTGATCATAACCTTTTGCAATTGCACTGTCTGATGGAATGGGCCCTTTCTCTTTAACTTATCATCGACCGGTTACAACTAATGCTGGTGGAAAACGGCTCAGAATCAATGCAACGCAAATCCTGAACCTTGGTTCCCGATATATAAACTCCGACCTTAGTCAGGGAGGCGATTACTCTTCCCTGCTCTCCGTGCACATCATTCGCCCAGATCTATCTCGTCAAACTGCGTGCTTCCATAAGCATTTATACATTAATGTCATCCACAATCCAAAAAAATCACTGAGAATAGACTTGAGGATTTAAAAAAAAAGAAAAAGTGCCCAGGAAAGACGTGTACAAAGCAGTTAAAACTAGAAGGACACGCTATCGTAATTGGGCCAAATCACATACCATCATAATCGACCAAGACTCAAATTGCCCTTCAAATATTGCCAACACAATCTCAGGCGCTGACTGGGCAATGCATTTTACTACGGTGTTTATGAAGCCTCAAGCGAGCCAGCTGTGACAACTAACTCTGACGGCGTCCCTTGGACAGTGACAATGTCGTTGGTAGAGATTGAATTAGCCATCCATGGTTTAAAAAACTCCTGTGCCTCAGGCCTGGACCTGATAACGAATATGATGCTCAAACAACATCCGAAAAACTGATCTTTCTTTATTGAAAAGGTGTTCTCTCAAATGGCAATCTCCAAACAGCTTCCTGAGTCATGGTCTACGGCAATTGCTGTACCCCTCTATAAGAAGGGCAATCGGGACGATCCCTCCAACTATCGCCCAATTGCCCTTCTCGATACCATTGGTAAGATCTTTGGCTCGAACTTGCGACAAACGTTAGCCCTTTGGGCATAAGCATCACTGATTCCGGACATACGCCAAACGGGCTTTACAAAAGGAGTGGGAGTTGAGGTCAACTTGCTGATTCTAACCATTCTGAAACTTGAAACATTGAAAGCCAATGGAAAACTACATCTAGCCTTCATCGACATGAAGCAGGCTTTTGACAGCTTAAATCAGGGAAGGCTCTGGCTAAAAGTGTCGAACTGGAAGTGCCCGGTTGAAATTCTTGAACCAGTCATGGCCCTTCACACGAACACGTGCATACGCGTTAGACTCAATAACAATGGCGAGCTATCTGACCCCATCAAAACAGCAAAGGGTCTCAAACAAGGGTGTCCTCTCGCCACCGACTTGTTTTAATTATTTTTGGCCAACCTCCCTGAACATCTTGACCTAGTCCACTGCTTTTCCCCAAAGCTAAACAACGTCCCAGTAAAATGCATCATTTATGCAGATGATTTGGTCCTGATGGACTGAACTCAGTTTGGACTCCAGCGTCTGCTCAAGAAACTATACGAATATCTAGCGATCAACGATCTTCTGATAAATACATCTAAAACAAAAATTCTCACAATTGGCAGTTCGGCTAAAAAGAAAGACAAATTCTTCAGGTGGAAGCTAGCTGGCGAAATTCTCAGCTTGGTGACCTCCATAAGGTATCCTGGGATCCAGTTTAATAGTTCCATTTGTGACCACCACTGGATCGCTGAACTAAAACCCCGGATGACAAGGCTCGCCTTGCAAGGGGCAAAGATCAACAAAGATTATGGCAAATTTTCCTTGGCACCCGTTCTGACTTCCTACCTTCAAAAGGTAGTTCCAGTTATATTTTTTGGCGTAGAGCCTAGTTGGAACATAAAAGAATATATCTAGCAGCTGCTGGAGGGCCGATTTTGCCGCTACGTTTTGAAAGTGCCATAATCCACTTCTATGACGTTGTTAAGCTATGAACTGTCATTAAATTCTCTTCATATCAGTCATGTGGACTTCTCTTACTCCAATGAGAAAAATGCTCCTGCCAACACCGGCCCCCGCTTATCAGATTTTTGCTAGTGAGAGCAACAGCAACCAATCCAGTCTATTAAAAACTAGGGCTAACCAACTACTTGCAATTCTGACTGCCGCTGACATTAACCATCTTGAACTGCTTAACCGGCCACAATGCGCAAAGAAGAAGTTTGAGTGTTGGGCTTGGATAACTAACCAGCAAAATCGTGCAAGCATGCACTCTGCCATCTCTTTGGGCTTTGGCCGAAATAAACTAAATATGCAATCTCGATATTTGCTACATTGTCCATCACGTCATCACTGCCGCCAATTTCTGAGGCTTCGAATGAACTCATTAAGAACAAAAGAAATTCTTTGGCAAAGATGTGACAAAGCAGTGCTTGACAACCTCTGCCGTTTTTGTCGACTCAAAATTGAATCCTATAAACATCTAATAATTGGCTGTGAAGGAACCCGTAACCAACGTACGCTGCACTTAGGGAATTTTGCACCATGTGATGACGACATGGAATCCTGGTGGTCTCATATCATCTCTGGGAATAATATTACATTTTCTTGTGCAGTGGTAGATTATATGGATTTGCTCTTGAAAACTGAATTTTGACGAATTCGGACACCACTGATGATGTTCCTATCTAAGAAAACTTTATTTCAATAGGTGTCAATTTGTATAATTTAGCCTTAGCGATGCTTGAAAAAATGGAAACACTATTTAGTGTGGTTGTTGGGATACACAGGCTATTTATTGTTTGGATGAACTCTGAAACAAAAGTTTGAACCTTGTGAGTTAAACTGTAGTTTTTCAATAAATAAATAAAAAATAAAAAATAAAAAAATTATTCACATGTGCACAGGGTTTTTTACCAAATTGACTTCCTCTTAGTGTCATGCTTGTTGATTCTGTTAATTTCAAACTCAATCACAATGCTGGCAAGGCTTTCGACAGGGTGGACTGGCGATTTATTCATTTCACCATGCAGGTGTTTGTATTTGGCCCTAACTTCGTGAAACAGGTGATGGGTTGTTGGAAATCTCTTAGGACATCTTTAGTATTAATGGTCACTACTCCTGCTTCCTATTCATCACTAGAGGCACACGACAAGGATGTCCCTTGTCCCCCCCCCCAATCTTCGTGTTGTTAATGGACCCCCTGATCATTCATCAACATTCCAACCTGAAAATTAGAGGCATTTCTGCAGGGGCTGTCTGATTGCAAAGGGTCTCTCTATGCGGACGACATTCTTTTAATGATGTTTTCATACTCATGAGACCCTTCGCTGCGTTATGTTAGAACTCGAGAGGCCTAAACGTGCCTCGGAATTCATGATACATTTTGAGAGATTATGGGTCTGAATGTCTCAGAATCTCCAGATAACATGTACAAGATTAAGCAGGAATTTCAATTACGTCGGAGTGGAACCGATCTTGACTATTTGGGAGCTAAACTAACTCCATCCTTCGAGGACGTATACAGATTAACCTTCAGGGCCCTGTTTAGGTGGCTGGGGGATGACTTGGTGAGGTGTGAGACTCAGGAGATTTTGTGGTTGGGCTGGGGAACGGCAGTGAAAATGAACATAGGCCCCAGGCTTCTTTACTATGCTCTAGCCCTGCCTATTAAGATTCTGTGCTCTCCCCTCTCAGATCTGCACCAGAAAATCATGAAATGGATATGCTCCTCGAATCAACAAACAAGCCCTTCACTCAAGCGAATATAGTGTTAGCCTGGGCCTCCCTTTCCCCCAGAACTACATAATGGCAGTTATATTTCACAGATCCATTCCTGGCATTAGGTACACATTGAGTAATCTGCTTTGGAACTGACTTTGCAAGGCCTATCCCACTTAGACACGACTCGTGAAATGCTGATCGTTCTCTGTTGCAATTCATGATTGCCTTGGCCCCTTGTCCCCAGTTTTGGGAAACCTATGTTTCTCCCCAGGCCCGGCACAGAAAAATGTCATACATTGGAAGGGGGCAGGAGGGAAGGAAGGGTGTCTATGTAATTTGAGTGAATTATAGCATTAGAATTTTACCTTCGAGGACTACAAGAACTCGTTTCAAGTCCCCAAAACTGAGCGCTTTCGTTATTGCCAACGTTGGCACTGGATCACTAATCCCGAAACATTAAATGGTGTCACCTGCCCACTCACGGCATTGGAACTCACATTGAAGGAGGGTTGGCCTCACAAGAAAATGTTTAAATTGTACAAGGTACTGTATAGGTCCGATGCTTCTGCCAACCTTACATATATGGGGCAGTGGGAGAGGAATTTGGGCCGCCCCGTTTCTGAGGAGTCCTGGGTATAGATTTGGCAGAGGGTGTTGACCGCATCCCACAGTGTCACAAATAAGGAGAATGCATATAAGGTGATGTTCCGATGGTATTTGTACCCCACCCGGCTTAATATGATCAATCAAACACATTGTTGGAGGGGCTGCAGCCAAAATAGAGATTACTTTCACCTTTGGTGTTCCTATGAGAAGGCACAGGAGTTTTGGAGGGTGGTACTTACCCTGGTAGAGGAAATCACAGGATCATCGCTACTCATGGATGCTTTGGTGGTTCTATTGGCTGAACCAGTAGACTCTTATCCCATGTAGGGCTTTAGAGCATCAATGATAAGTTATTGTTGGCGGCCCATATAGCGATTGCCCGAAATTGGAAGCAGAAGTCTGGTCCACAAATCAATGCCTGGTGGAACAAGATCTTGGAGATTGCGGCGACGGAGAAGGTCTATCCCTCCGTCCAAGGACGCCTATCCAAACACATCAAAATGTTGCTCCCTTTTGATGAATTTTGTGAGAAAATTCTAGCATGAAGTATCAGACCGCTAATGTTAGAACATTTCTCCTTGATCTAAGCATACATGTGTTCAGTCCAGCCCATATAGGTTGGCAGATTTCTTTTGGTTTTATATATGTTCATGCGTCGACTGACTAAATATTGCAAAAGTATTTATCCTGCCAAAGTGGCCGTGTTGCCTATATGCACTCCTATTGTTTTTTTTGCTCTGTTTTGTTATTCATAATGCTGTTAATAAAAAACGATAAATAAAGCCTTATTTTTTATTTAAAGAAATCGTTTTCATGAGGATGTGTTTTGGGCAGGGAAGGGCAGGAACTGGGTTGGAATGACCATAGGAATTAGCATGGCCATGAGCAGTCAATGGGCGGGCAAATAACCAAGTGTCCCTCCTCGTATACGATTTCTCCCAATCTGTACTCTAATGCAATAGTTTCAGTTAATAGGTGGCACCAAAGTGCCACCTAATAGCCCAAACTAAAAAGCACAGAGGATGCGCTTTTTTCATGTTTGCTCATTACAGAAATGGACAGGTCACCTCATTCTCAAAGTTGACCTGCATATTTCAGGGTTCTGGACAGCAGCTCAAAAGTGGCACTGTTCAGCCCACTTGCATGCTTTTGTGCCTGGATTGCAAGACTGGCTCCTAGCAACCACGTTACCGGGAGTGCATTTTTCAGAGACCAGCCTGCCACTGTGAAGTGCAAAAAATAATTCTACTCCTGTTTGTGGGATAGACGTAATTAGGATAGCATGCGTTCATACTGCCGCTGTCTCACTTCATAAAAATGCATGACGGGGTCAGGAAAGACCCTATAATGCAGTGCACACTCCCCGCATCTGTTCCAAAAAGATGCAGGGGGATGTCTTTGCTTTCTGTGCATTTGAAAGGTCATCCTTTTTGTGGATTCGGGATGCGCTTCAAAATTTGCAGAAATGTTTCCTGATTTTCACAAATATGCCAATGGTTTGGTATGGTATTGTTTATTTATATAATGCGTACACACAGGCAAGTGTATCAAAGCGCTCAAGGAGGGTGGGAGCGTGGGGAAAAACAGACAGACGCTCAGAGCCCTAGAAATTCTGAGACGATAATAGACTGCACAGGCAGAGTACGTGCGTAAAAAGTACATTTAACAGATTGGGGCACAACAAATAGGCCTGACAGGGATTCTGCAGTTTAAAACAGTTCAATTAGGGGATGAAGACAATGGAGAACAGACAAACGATCTTCGGCGCAGTGCATACGGATCGCACAAGTGCACGGAGGGTCACAAGGAGTGGGAGGATCAAGTGCACTCGGTCGGTTGAGACTGGGGTAAGTGCAGAGAGAGCCGCTCTCTTGGGTTAGTTTGGGGTGCAAAACCCCAATTGAATGTCAGATGCACTTTGTCGGTTGCGCTGGTCCTTTTTTGGTGCAAATGATGCGATACGCTAGAGGTTTACGAATCTGCCCTACTGTCTCTAGAATAGTATGTGTACTTTGGTTGAGGCAGTTGAAGAGCTCGAATGACGCTGAGCTCCATGCTCACAGGGCCTCCATGAGACTGGGATTGGAGATGTCAGTCTCAGCAAAAAAGACCACAAGCTCTCGGCGCTTAGTATCGCTACTTGAAAGGATTCCATCAGCTCTGAAGAGGCCACCATGGCCGAAATGGTACGTACTGCCTCATTTCCAGGCTGGAAACTCATTAATTGATTTCGCTGTTGATGGCCATAATATTCATGAGCGCAGGATGATTGCCCAGAGCAATTACGGATCCTGCAATCACCTGCCACTTGTCAACGCAACGCAAGCGGCACTGCCAGGCGCTTTCTTATTTTCATCTGCACGAACCTCGCTATCGCCCCTCGCGGAAGCGCGACTAACCTGGCTGCAGGCCAGGCGTGATTCGAAAGCTGGCCCCGTGCCAGAGCCAAGCATCAGAAAGAGACAATCCTGGAACATGGCGCCTTTATTTGCACACGAGGAAATGTCGTGTGGCGTTTCCTGCCATGTTATTTCAAATTGGTACTCGCTGTATACAGTGACAGATAAGATATTTTAATAATGTCCCTGGAGTTTCCTTGTGCCTGCTGGAGGCTGCATAGAAACCAGGGGATCTTTGAACCGGAAGCGAAGAGGCTTTTATCTTTCGGAGCAGCCATTCATCCCCGAGGGCGCTCGATTTTTGATTAAAAAAAGAAGGGAATACATTATAGTAATCCAAGTGGAGAAAAGGGATTGAATTGCGGCCAGTGGTGAGAAGCTAGTTACATGCAGGCTTGTACAATGGGATGTGCCTATCCCCTAGAATGTGTGGACACTGCAGGGCCGGCGCAAGGATTGGTCCCATCTTCTGCTTAGACAAACACACATTTACATGACACCACTGCCTCAACTGTGATCACTTATTACATTTCATTGTGATATCACAAGGCCTGATACTTCAGCCATAACAGAGCAGGATTCCAGCTCTCATGGTGACATGTTGGCTTTTCATCCTTCAGAGGACGGTATACTGACTATTGTTGACATAATAATCACAGTGCTTAGATGTTGCAGGAACCCTGCATGAAGGGCTTCATAAAAAGAGTTAAATACTTATCTGGACCACCACAGGGACATGTTTTGCTTTATTTCAGTTTTCAGTTGCAAATTAACCATTTCGTTTTTAGTAATGTTTGATTTGTGGCACAACTTGCATTGGCTGGAGAGTCCGGTTTCAAACAGTTTAATCAAATATACATTTAATTTAATTTTAATTTCTTTAATGTGATATAGAATGAAAATAAATTCAATCTTTACACATATAACTTTTACAAATCATAAACACATTATAATCAATTCACACAATATACACATATATAGAAATAAAATCATAACTCGCTATCAACTAAAAACTTCTGCACATATAACTCGAGCTACTTGTACTCCTTAATCTTGAGGTGCTTCCAGTCCATCCTTCAGATCAAGTTCAACTTGTTGCCAGATGTTATAAAGTGCAATTAAGAGATGCATATTGTTACTGTTGGTACAGTGAAGCCAAAATGACTTTTCACATATTGTTTCCAGATCGTGTACAAAATCCCCCAGATGGCGTATAATTGTAGCTCTCAATGCCTGGCATTCGGTGAGAAGATGTCTGGCTGTCTCTAAACAATCTGGGGATTTGCAAAGACGGCATATGCACTCGTCCCTCTGGGTTTTCTCCCAGTGCCCTCTCCTATGTAGAGTGGGTAATTGGTCTAATCTGAACAAGATGATGAAACGTCTAAGTCTTCTAGAGGGGCACCGTGATAAATAGGCTTGAGGCTTCATAAAATTATACAGTCGATATTTAACAAACTGATATGTCTTGAGGGTGCTTATATGTGCAAAATTCTCGAGCCAGTCCCATAGCTCTATTTTTTTGCCTAACGCATATAAGGCTTCCTTAGTTACATGCTTCTCTCTGTGTGTCCATCCAATGTCTGCTAGGAGTTTGACCATATCTTTGTGGAAGGGTGAGGTTGAAGATTTTTTGAGCACCTCCTGTTGGATCACAGCAAGCAGGGGATTGGCAGAGTCGCCAGTCATCTTGAGGTAAAAGCCCGCCCTTTTTCTTCAATACCATAGCTTTAAGAGAGAGGAGACCCAGTTCGAGTCTGATCAGGGCCATTGGGACCCCCGGCGGTAACCCCAAGATCCGTCTCCAGAACTTGCCCTCCAGTATTTGTAACCACCCCAATTCCATAGTATGCAGAGATTCAAGGCCTTAGGTGATCATAGGTGCAAATACTTGCATATAGAGCTGACGCGTCCCCCACAAGGTAAAATAACCCTGCTTATTTGTGAACAATACTATAAGGGAGATAACTTGTAAAGCTCTTAAGGTTCGCCCTTGTTTGCAAAGGAGATAATCGCCTAGGGGCTCAATGTCTACACCCAGATAACGATAGGTTGGAGCATAAGGGATTAAGCTGCCATGTACCATCAGATTCACGCGTGTTACTCTTCTTCTCATTAATCTTAGTACTTTGGTTTTGTCCAGATTGATGGTCAAGCCATTTTTACTGGCATAGTCCCATAGGGAAGTTGCAGAGGGCCTTAGGCCGCCTATGGTGTTATCGAATATCACCAGATCGTCCGCATATGCTAATACTATGCATGAGGCTCCACCCACTTTAGGAGGACAGTTATCAACCTCGTCTAGGACTATTGGAATGTCGTATACATATAAATTATAAATCAGGGGTGCTGTAACGCATCCCTGTTTTACCCCACCATCTTGAGTCACATTATGTGTTAGATCTCCTTCCTTATTTAGTCTAAGACACGCTGTGGTATTATGGTGGAGTAATTTTAAGTAATATAGCAGTCCAATTGGGCCTCCCAGTTTCTCTAACTTAGTCCATAGCCTTGCTCGAGGGATGGAGTCAAAAGCGGCCTTAAAATCAATATAGAGCACATATAATGGGGGTTGGCCCTTACTAAATGCCCGAGTACGGAGAATATCCATAACCAAGAGGTTGTGTGCAGTGGAGAAATCCCGCCTAAATCCACATTGAAATCTGCTAAGTATGTTGGAACTATCAACCCACTTCTGGAGCTCACTAAGTAGCAAGGAGGCAAACAATTTGCCCGAGATGTCCAACATGGATAGCAGCCTATAATTATTCGGATCCATACGATTACCTTTTTTGAAAACAGGAATCAGGATAGCAGTTTGCCATGAGCGGGGAATAAATCCCTGCTCTAGAATTTTACTAAAGAGTAAAGAAAACAGCTCAGCCCAGAATAAAGGGTAACTCTTGATCACAATATTGGCTAACCCGTTAGGACCGGGGGCTCTGGAGGACTTAAGGGCCGCGATTTTCTTCAATACTGCCTCAACTGAGACGTCAAAAGGTGCCTGGGCAGGAACCTGCCCCTGGAATCTATTCATGGTTTCTTTACCTCCTGCATTGCGATCTAACAGGAATTTTTCCCACACCTCTTTACTTATTGGGTTGATTAAGTGTCCTTTTGTCTTCTCTCTATTCTCGTTAAGTAGTGACCATATACTGCGAGAATTTCTAGTACATATTGTCTGTATTAACGTCTGGTACCTAGCATTTTTCTCAGTGTTTTTAATACTCTATATTGTTTTTTAATCTTTCTTACTTTCTCGCAGTACAGGACTCCAGTGAGGTTCATCTGTTTCAGCTCACGGGTGGCCCTTCTTAAATCTCTCTTTGCATCTCTAATTTCACTATTGAAAGGGAGTGAGCTTCCCCCAATTTTCAACATAGGGCCTTTTTTGGCCGTAGCATGCTGAGCGGAGAATCTATATATCCACTCCTCGATCTCATTTACTGTCATGCGTTCAAACTCGTGGTAATCTAATGCAGTAATGGGTTTAAGAGCTTCAGTAGCTAAGTTAATATTTCTCTCCGACCACACAATTCTAGATCCTGTAGGATTAGTTTGGGTATTACCAACATTAGCAGATACCAATGTGGGAATGGGGATACGTAATGTACACTGCAAAGATGCATGGTCACTCCATTTGTTCTGCCTCACGGTCATATCAGCTACTCTTGTCTGTAACTCCGGGCACATAAATATGTAATCTAAGGTACTAACAGATACTCCGTTAGACCACGTGTGTTTCCCCGGCCTGTCTCCCAAAGCTCGACCATTAATCAATGCCATATCCCAAGCACCAAACAATTGCAACCAGCCCAGCCCATCAATATCCCTCTTTTTATGGGCCATAATACATCTTTAGCTCAAATCAGGATTGGCAGATATACAAGTTTCATCAGTCATGTGGCAATTAAAGTCACCCATTACCGCCACGGCGAGATTTCCTGTTTTCAGCCACCAGGAGGACAGCAAGTCCTGTATAGCTTCCTGTAATGAATCACGGGCCAAGTCTCCTGGGGGGCTATAAAGATTAATAAATAATAACCTTCCCAGGCCTCTTTCATCATATAGATCAACTTCTACTGCCAGGAGCTGTTCCTCCGCTTTAGACTGTACCTTACGAGATACAATCGAATTCACTACCCCAGTTAACAGTCCACCATAAGGGCGACCTTTGCTGCCTCGTTTAGCAGCTGCTTGGCATATAACAAAACCGTCCAATAGTAGTGGCTCAATAGACCATTTCTCTTGGAGGCAGATGCAACTGTGTTGTGATAGTAGCTCCGCAGAACCCTCAGCTCTGAGTAGGTGGGAAAAGCCTCTGCAGTTCCAAGAAAGTAGTGACATACATCAATGGTTCTTTAGCAGTTGCGGAATATGCTCTAGAAGTGACTTTAGAGCTTGCTGTATTTCAGCCAGAGTGGAATTTTCTCCTTCCCCAATTTGAGGGGCACTATCTATCGCCATCTTTGATGCACAAGCTTCTGGATCTGGTGATGTGCCCTTCTCCAATGGGTCTACGTCAATATCAATGTCAACCGCTATCAATTCTTCTTTATATTTTCTGTGTACAGCTGAGACATTAGGGTTGGGACATCCAAGTGGTTGGGACATCCAAGTGGTTCTACAAAAAAGAAGTCCTCGGATTTCAAGACACGCAACTGAGGAACATGATATAATCTTGCGAACAACTCCGAGCGTGCCAACCATGGATTTTTCCCATTGGGATATAAGTTCTTAATGAAACAAATACGATTCGAAGATGTATTACTTACTACTTTCCCCAGGTCCGATGAGGGCGGTTCTCCCAATTCCTCTACCGCCTGTCTCGCGGGTCCGTCGTTCGGCTGTATCTGGATACTGGTTTCCAGATCCGTCTCATCAAGTAGCTCAGGTGCTTCCTTCTCCTCTGTTTGCGTTGTCTTTTCTTCCAGAATCAGCCAGTCTGACAGTGAACCCTTTGCCATCTTTGCCCGTTGTGCTGCTCTCGCCATTCTTTTCCTCGCCTTTTTTGACCGTGTCTCGGGTGCTGGTTTGGGTTCAGATATCGGGGATTGGGTGGCTGGCATGGCTGGCTTATTCTTCAGGGCTTTCTTTGCCATTCTGCGTTGTTTACGAGTAAGGGGGGACCAGGTGTTACACTCTCGTTCTTGTTCTTCCACCTCCTCGGGAGATATTACAATGATGCTATTACTATTGGGTGCCTGTATCTCCTCATTTCCTTCCAATCCTGCTCCCTGTTCTTTGATCTCTACTGCTGTAATTAGTGCAGCTGATAGATTGATTTCTGCTTCTTCTCGCGGTAGCTCTTTAGGTTCTAGTGCCATAGTTTTGGTATTAGTGTTGGCCAAGATACGTCCTGTCATTTGTAGGAGTATCTTGAGGGCACATTGCAGAGCTGCTACTGACGATTGTAGCTCAATTATCTTAGTTGAACTGGGATGCAATTTGCTGTTGTCTTCTATCACTTTTTCTGGATCGTCCTCCATCGACGTCAAAATTAAATTAGGAGAGGCAGACAATCGTTCACTCCTTCCCATGGCATTATATTCCTCCGTGGCACTATTCATATTATTTTCTTCAAGGGACATTATGCCACTAATATGCCTCGATGTGCTTTGAGCTCGCATCCCTCTGTATAGACAAACATAGATCTAGTAGAGAATTATTGTCTATATCGTCGAGGTTAGAGGTGTTTAGAGAACTGCCGCCCACGTGTACCTGTGCCACCGTTTCCTCAATAACCGTGGAATTGATGGTAGGGGGTGGGTTCACCGGGAAAAACTCCGTTATGGTCCGTTGCGTCACCGGCCCAGCCTGTTCTTTTTATTTGTGCCCCCTTGCTTTAGGCACTCTCTAGGATCCTTAATAGGTAAACACTTATTTTTACGTAGATTATACCTTGAGTGAGAGGCTCTTCTGCCCCGCTGCATACTTGCGTTATGCCTCGCTTCCTTTCTAAGTCTAGCGAGTATGAATCACACCCAGCTGAAAGAATAAGGATGACTGATGTTGGCGTCGGGTGTTAATTCCCCTTATTCCGTGCAAGTAGACAAGATAGCTTTTCCACCTTGCTTCTGATCTTCTCTGCAGGTACTCCAGGGGGCTCCGCGACCCGGATCAAAGGCCGCAGCCCACAGTCTCCGGGTCAGATTACAAGTTCTCCTTCTATCACCCGTCCAATTTGCTTCGAAAGGTGAGCAAGCCCGGGGAGGGTGAATTTATCCCCCTCTTCCCTACACCACCTTTAGGGGGCTCACCCCCTCTTCCAATCCCTACCCCCCTCCACCTATCAAAGTGGGGAGCTTCTTCTAGGAGGGGGCTAAATACGGGCACTTCCTCCTTATTCTGCAGGGGAACTAGCGGTGCTACCCCTTTGTAATAGATTCCTTAATTAAAGGGGCTAGTCATCCAGGGCTACACCTAGTTTTATACCAAAACTAGGTAGCCCGTGCGAGCCTGGCACTGCAGGGAGCCGCCGGGGGCCACCGCCGCACTGTACCGTACTGTATGCGAGTACCCGCAGGCTTCTAGGACTCGAATGCTGCACGGTAAACTGGCCCAGCCTCCAGGCTTTCCAAACTTTCCCTGCGGGCTCTCACCTGATGTTCTGTCTGCGCCGCTTCAAACGGCCAGGGCCGTTCTTTCTTCTTTCTTCTTCTCCCCCGCTTTCCGACTAAGATGTCAGTATCCCGGCTCCGCTCAGCGCTTACAGCGTTTACAGCTGCTGTCTCTCCGCTAGTGCGCCAAACGGTCGGACATGCCGGGGAACAGCAGGTTGATCCACGGCAGGGGACGGAAAGCCAGATTCGAGGAAAGGACCCTGCAGAGCGTCAAGTCTCCAATGTTCGACGTGTCAAGCCGCACCTCTAGCACTTCCCATAGAGGCCGCCTCCGACACAAACTGAAATACATTTGCATTTGCATTTATTGTATAGTAGTCATCATTATATCGCACCATTTCACCATTCGTATAGCCTCAATGCGCTTTGTGGTTGGAACGCCCTCGGAGACTGAAGTCCAGGTATGGTAAAGTTCTAAAAGGAGGCTTAAGATGCGTGTGTGCATTTGGCAAAGATTAGGACTTAGGAGGGCTGGCTAGGCTCCAGTAAGCAACCCAAGAGGCCAGGCACATAGGGTGGCGGGCTTGCGGGATGTCACGACAGAGTGGAAGGGCAGGAGACTCGATGTGTACCCAGCTAGACCACATTTTTTCATAGGTTGTCGCTGCCTTCTAATAGAAGAGGTGTTGATGTACGTCTTGTGTTTCAGTGCAGAACCGTTTTTTGACCAGCTAGATCGAATTTGACATAGTCGTACCTGCATTCTAGAGTGCGTGGATTGATAGCCATGCCTGTGTTGAATGCCCACCAAAGTGGTGCCTTTACACACACTAAGCTCAGATGGAGCTTATCTTCGAGGTCGCTGTGTCATCCGGTCTTCTGTGGGGGAGAAAAAGCCAACTACCCTCGTAGACTTTTGGAGCACTATGGATAGCCTACCCTACTAATCTACCAAATGCTTTAGACTGGGCAATGTAGAACATCTTGTCAGAGGGATAGACAGGCTACCATAGAAACTAGGCTAAAGGGATTCTCTGAGTGCAATAGCTAGGTTACCTTTAATAGTTTAACTACATATCTCCCATGTTTCACAAAGGCTAACCAAAGCGGTCTATTAAGCATGTTGTCAAGGATCGCTTCGTGTAACCACTGTGCGATACAATGGTTGAACTAAATAATTATACTTTCAATGGAGGGTTACCAACATTTATCTTTGGGCCTCCTAGGCAGGCTAAACAGGTAGGTGTAAATGCTCCAAGTGTATCACATTTGTTGACCTGTGCTTTCTTCTAGTTGCAATGGTAGGCTACCTTCATATCTAGGTATAACCCCCATGGCTGTCCACACACGTATTGTACGCAGGGTAATATCAGACTATGAGGTCCAATTCTAAGGCTCTGGTCCAGTGGCAAATTATGCTGATGGATCTCTAAGCACAGAAGAGGCAATGCCAAGACATCTTCTAACACAGTTCCCACCCCCAACATCCATCTAAGTGCAACACATTGCCTACTCCCAAAATCCATCAAAGAGCAACACATTTCCTACCACCAAATCCATCGAAGTGCAACACATTTCCCACCCCCCCAAATTCATCTAATTGCAACAAATTTCCTACCCCTAAAATCATCTAAGTGAAACCAATTCCTGCCCCCCAAATCCATCTAAGTGCGGTACATAAATAATTCAAAAGACATCTAGCTGACCATCTTCTGGACTGTAATGAACGAGCAGTGCAGAAATGCACCTAGACTCAAAGTACACATGTACAGCAAGATACCCAGGAGTGGCGTTAAGGATTTCAATCAGGTGACACACACCTTGGTCTCGGCCTAGTATGCAGCGCACGACTGATATGCTTATTTTCTAAATGTTAGATTCAATATTGAGATGGTACACCACTCATATCACACCCCCTTTTGAAATACCCTGGGTCACAATGGACCATGAACCAGGCGGGTTGGTAAAATACAATATTTATTTATTTATTTGAAAATTAAAAGAAATCATAAACTTTTTAATGTGGGGCAGCAATCACCAATGGGTTGATAATAATAATGAGAAGGTGAGCAATGCACCGGGTTTAACCCGCTAGTGTAACACATACACAGCACAGAAGAATAGGAGCACTTTTTGGTTTCAGAAAGATAGCACTTAAGTTAGAATTTCCCGCTGCAATGTCCCTCAACCCACAAATAATCGATTCTGAGTGGATAAACAGAAACAGCAGGTAATCAGGAATGCCAATTAGGAAACAGAATTCAAATCTGACCTTCCCTCCCCAAATAAGAGAGAAAAACTGATTTTAAACCCCTTGCAATTTTATAAAATGACACTCAGAAATGGAAAAATAGATAATGAACGTGTGTGAAAAACCCTGAAGCAAATATAATTCCTCACTAAAGCAACAATGCAAATACACTAACAATCACAAAGAATGGATTACCAAAAGCATACAAGTCGAAAAATGAATGGCTGGGCTAAAACAGATGGCAGGACAATGACAAGTTGGAAACTTTGCACATTTTGCAATTCCCGTCTGAAATTATCCAAATGGTTTTTAATAAAAACGGATGAAATACACTGATTCAGAGTTCACAGGTACAATATGGAGGTGAAAGTAAGTCTCTAGCTGGTAACTTGAGTGAGATATGGAAGGTAGAGTGAGGTTCGTTTTTAGGAAAATAGAGCAGTGAAAAGAGGAATTGGTTTTAAAATTGAAAGGGAAATCTTACTTAAACTAGATTTAATAGCTAAGAAAAGAAGAACGCCACCCGTGAATATCAAAAGTTACGCTGCAGTTGTAACCCTTCACGCAGTGTACCCCTTTTCTTAAGGGAAAATTAATTTATTTAAACACAATATCGCTACTGACTTAGGATGTATGCAAGACAGAAATGAAGAGAAACGTGGCGCTAACACTAGGAATCAAGGGCAGGTTTGCAAGAATGATTGTGATAGTTTGAACAAGGTATCGGGATAAGGATAGGGTGACTTAGAGTGGGAGGAGGATAAAGACAAGATATGGGTGTATATGGTGTGGCAATTGATACTCACAGTCCACTTTGTAATTTGGGATTTTGGACCATCAAGGGTTCTGGTTACTACATGGCAGAGCACCTGGCAAACAGCTGGGCATTTCTGGTAGCACTTCTGGACTGGCAATTCTGGTCACTGGATACTACAGGTCAGCTGGATGGCACAGGTACCTCTGGGTGCAGTTAGTGGGATCAGGATGCTTCCCAAAATTACCACAGCTTTCCCCTTGGTTATTTGGGGATTTTAGCAGGTTTTCAGAATTCAGGCCTTGCTGGAGCAGGATCAGCAATGCTTGGGTTTTGCAGTGGGCCCTGGTGTAAGGTCAGCAATGCTTGGGCCTTGTAGTTGGGATCTGAAATCTGGATGGATGGATGGAACAGGAACAGGACGCCGGCGCAGGAAAATCAGAAAGAGTGTCTGTGTGTGTGTGTCTGTGTCTCTTATTTATAATGCCTAATTACATCATCAAAGTATATGACTGAGGCAGGCTTAAGTAAACACGCCTCTAACAATGGATTGGACAAGGGTGATAGTCTCTGCCTCGCTCTCAGTTGGTTGGATTTCAGGAAAATTATGTCAGATTTATGGTGTGAGTTTTACAGTGTCCAAAAACCTCCCACAGTTACTTTAACTAAAATCTGATTTTGCCACAAACTGTCATGCCTGCACCATGGGCGCATATATTGGCGATCATTATGGACTAATGGTTATTCATTTATCTACAGAAGACTCTTGGATCAACCGCTATTCACTTCTTGGACCTTATTTCCCATTTGCGAGACTTTGGTGCTTTTCTATTTTTACCAACAAACTACACTTACCACAATGCACTTGGCTATAACCATCTATTCCTGGCCATTCCTATTCATCATATTCGGAACTACAATCCCAGGAAGCCCTAGGGATCTGCTCTGCTTCCACCAGCTCAGGAACAGAGAGGGAGGCGGCCGATTGTATGCAGGTGTACTGATCCAGGTGTGACCAATTAGCCTGCCTCTGTGCTGGGCAGGGTGGTATAAAAGCTGCTGCCTACAGGGGCTCAGGCTCTTGCATTAAGAGTCCTTCCAGCACCTTTTTGCTTCGAGCTACAGATCTTTGTATGCGGTTCCTCCCTACTCCGGCTTTGGATCCAGTGCCCTGTCGGGCTCTCTGCTTTGCAGCCGATCATGCTCCGCTGCTACCTTCCGCCATTGTCTTCCAGGCTCCTGCCTTGCAGCCGATCACGCTCTGCTGCTTTCCAGCCTCTGCCTTTGCCCTTCCGGGCATCTGCCTTGCAGCCGATCACGCTCCGATGCCTTCAACCTAAAGCCTTCGTCCGCTGGGTTCTCAGCCTAGCAGCCCTCTACAGTACTCTGCAGCCTTCTACAGTCAGCAGCCCTGCTCCTCTGAGCTTACTCCTTGCTGCCCGGTCCTTCTGGCTCTTTGCCGCGCAGCCTGCTTCTCTCCGCTGCCAACAGCCCTTGTCCTCGGGGGTTCCTACCGTGCAGCCGATCAGGCTCTGCTGCTTGCTACCTACAGCCTTTGTCCGCTGGGTTCTCAGTCTAGCAGCCCTCTACAGTCCACTGCAGCCTTCTACAGTCAGCGGTCCTGCTCCTCTGGGCTCACTCCTTGCTGCCCGGCCCTTCTGGGCTCCTAGCCGTGCAGCCTACTTCACTCCGCTGCCCTAAACCCTTTCCCTCTGGGCTCCCTTCCTTACAGCCCTGCTCCTTTGGGCTTGCTCATTGGTTCCCTGCTCCTCTGAGCTCTCAACCTTCTACCCTACCGTCCTCTGCTATCCACAACAGTTTACCTACATTATTTACTTGCAGTTATTGCAGTCCCCCTGTTTCCTGACTGCTGCTCCCTTGCTTTCTTCCTTGTTTTCAACCCTCTGTTATTTATCCCTATCCAATCCTGTTATACTGCTTTCCCTTCATTTCCTTCTGCTAGTTTGCTCATCGACTTCCTTTTTCCTGGATTTGTCTGTTAGTGTCTTCTCTTGTACTGTTTGTAGACCCCTTTGTACAGAGCTTGTCTGTTGGTTTCCGTCGGGCAACCTCTGCCACTTCCCTTGTCTCGTTTCTGCATTACAGACACCCATAGCTGTTGTTCCAAGCCATGAGCAAACAGCATGGGCCTCCATTATAGCAAACTGTGCAGAAGGCTAGAGTTTTTCCTAAGGTCCGTGGAATACTCATTTCCTATATCTGCGTACACCCCAAGAGGAAATCCATTCTGTTGTACCTTATGTCCTTGCTACACTTGCCTACTCTTCGTTCTCTTTACTTTCAGCTGTGTGTGTACTTATCTGTCCCCCTTACTTCGGCACAACCACCCAAACCCTTCCTGGGTGTCCTGTGCCACTCTTAATAGAGTGCCATCCGTGACACAAACATACATTTATACAATTGCAATCTCTTAGCAAATTAGATACACAGATTACATATTTTGTGCAGCACATCGCAGTCCAATCCTCCAGTCCGTGAGACCTTGTTTCACCCTTCTACCAGTTTTTTGCACTTTTCAATGGGATGTATATTACTCAAACTTCTATAACTTTATTCATGGATGCAGATGATCATCAGGGATGTATGTATAAAAATGTGCATTTGCAACATGGATGCTTTTCCTGTAATCCGCCATATTCTCCCATCTCTGTCCCCAAGGTGTCAGTGAATTCTACCAAGTCTTAAAAGAAAGCCCAACAATGCACTTTTACGCTGCAGAAATTCTACATTTTTACACAGTCTTGCTGCTGAGATAAAAGCCTTTAAAAGTTTATTTATGAAACAGTCTTTGGAAACAAAAGGCAGTCTATTGTCACCAGATCATTTTTTTTCTTTCCTTCAACTGCAACAAACTGTCATTTCCTTCAAAACAAGGTGGGTGTTTCTCATCTTGATTGGAGGTTTTATTTCCCCTTCACACTTCCAACTTCCTTGCCCTGAGAGTCCCATCGTCAGTGGGTTTCTTTAGACTAGATTCTTTCCCACCCTGTAATTATCAGTGGGTTGTTAGTCTCTGCTGAGAGTTAATGGTGGGACTCCCTTCCTCAGGGGGAAGTTTCAGGGCTGACAACTGGAGTAACTGGTTTTTGAGAGCTTGCAAATTCAGCCCATGTGTTGTAAAGCCTTTATTTCCTTATTAAACAAACCTGTGAAAGAAAATATCCCATGTCTGTATTTTCACCAGCAACAAATCCCCTTCACATTGCTAGATAATACAAGCTTTCATTCAACAGTTTATTTTTAAACAGTCTATTTTTTTCCATCAGTCTTGCAAAAGCCCATTTTCCACGTGTGTTGAAAATTGCTAGCATTTATTTCTTTAAATTCTGTTTGGCAGCTCCATCAGATTCCCACACTGTCTTTGCAGCCATAGTCATTTTCTTGAAATCAGGAGTTTGGTCTGAAGCACAGATATATTGAAACTGACTTGACTCAGAGAGTTAGACTCTTGTTGAACTGCTGAGTTTTGGATACTTTTGTAAAGAAATAAACGCGTGTTCCCGTGCAAGTAAAAGTACAGTTCCTGATTTCTCTCAAAGTTGGTTTGACTGGGCCTGTCATTCAGGAATTATGCCTGGTTTTGCTGAGGCACAATGAACTATCCTGGGCATCGCAGGGCCTTTTTAATCACTGTAGTTTAAGACAGAACAGATGGAATTAGCATCAAAACAGCATTTTTGAAGGGGAATTTTGGGTTTCCAGCAAAGCAGTGCTGCCTTTTCACTTTATTCCATTTATTTATTTCAGACCACACTGGCACGCTCCTTCAGTGTGTCCCCTTGTTCCATCATGCCTGAAGGGTGCTTGGCAGGACGGTGCAGCCTTCTTTTTGTTGCTGGCAAAATGCAGTTTTGATGTCCTGGTGCGCACAGGAGCCAGGACAGCCAGGTTGCTGTTTCTTGCGCAAATTCAGCTTGGTGATGTGGGGAAATGCTGTTGAGTGGGTCAATATATCCCACAGCGGAGACAAAATGTACCTAGATTGAAGAAACATGGATTTGGGGATAGTGCACCTAGAATTTAAAGCTACATGGATTCAGCAGTATAGTATAGCACACTTAACTACAAGTTGAGCAATGAAATGAAAACCAGTTACGCACTAGGCTAGATGTAGGTATGTAAAAGGTAGTTTGGTAATACGAGTGGTGGGGATTTACTGGAGTACAGATTATGGCCCCTGTGATTGGTATAATGACAGTTACGCCTGAGCAAGGGCCCTGCTTCCACTCGCTATTTGCCCCATTGTTAGGAAAGAATTCTCTAAATGCAACTTTCCCCCATTTATGGACCCCCCAAACTTTTTTTTGCTTTTTGTTACAGTATCCTGACCTGATCTTTGCTAGTGGAGCACAGCCTTCAGCTGCACTCCCCTGGGCTTTTGCTCATTGTTACGGGGAAACTGACACATCCGCCAGGCTCCCAATACTGAGAAACTTTGTTTCCCTTAGTTTTTTGAATTTGTTGCCACTTTTGGTAACATTTTATCATTGCTCAAAGTACATTACTGTAACGTGCAATGGGGTCCTTCTGTTTTCTGGCCCAAGTCATCCACTAAGGATTTTATTTGTGATCGTACAGTGTGCCTAGGAACAGACTGGTGGCAGCAGAATCTTTTCTTTGCATATTTAGAACTTTTTGCCAGGCCATACGTGCTTACAGCATTTGGCTCACGACTGTGGCTATTGTCTATCATGGCTTCGCAACGAGGTCTCTTGTCTGTTCTTTTGGCTATTTTGTCCTTTGGCCTTCCCCCTCGTCTTCGTGACCTGGTACTTCCTTATTTGGGCATGCAGTTGCCAGCAATAGCTGCTTCTTTCGGTGGCTCCTGCAGGTCACATGTGTGGGTACTCAGGAAGTGGGCTGGGAAATTCTGGTCCCAATCCACAACACTGGTGCAAAGATGTCTGGTGTGCACAAGTGCATGAAGACCCCACTGGTCCCTGATTGGGCCACTGCTGGTGTGCATGAGTGGGGCACATCTTCTCATTGGCTGACCAGGTGCTATCACTCACAGGCCTTTTAGATATGAAAAGGGGTCCTGAATGCAGACCAGGAGATCAGCAACAGGTCTGAACTGACTTGTAGAAGGAGCCAAGTATCCAGAAGAGCCAAGCAGAACCAAGGACTGCCCCGTGACCTGCTGAAGAAGGTTGGCACCCTGAGCCCACTGTTGTCCTGGTAGAGCCCTGCTTTGCGCTCAATCTCAGAAGATCTGCGAAGGTGCTTTGAACCTTTGAAGTGGTGAGAATAATCCCTCTCGACACCTCCTGGTTGCCCTGTAAAAGAGTCCAGTTTTGGCTCAAAACCTTGGAGAATCTGAACTTGTACTGCAAAGCACCCTTCCACTGAATTTTGTCATAGCAGCTGCTTTGGGCCATGAGAGAAAAGGCTGCATCAGATCGCAATAGTTGGGTGCCCCTGCATCACTGTGCTACAGTGATGGTCACTGAAGGTGGTTTTCCGGGGTTCCTTCTTGTGCCCTGAGACCAGCTGCATCAGTGTTTTCTTTGTTCATCATCGAAATCGAGTTACAGCTCCTGTTGCAAACCAGATCTGCATCTGCACCTAAAGCGCCTGTGCACTCTGAAGCCGATCCAAAGGCAGGAAATTGAAACTCTGACAACCTCTTTCAGACCTGCCAAGTTTGGACCAAAACCAAGCTTAGGGCAGTGAGTACTGAAGTCACTTACCAGTGGCTCTTTGTTCAACCATAACGCTTTTACGCATAGGGAATCCCTTGTGGTCCACTCTTTGGCTTGGGTAACCTCCACTTCTGTCCCTAACTTTGCCAGCTTCCGAAAAAGGTACCTTATGACTTTTACGCAGGACTAGAGCTTATACGCGTGCATCGAACATTGAGCACAAGGCTCTGTTCATCATAGGGTTGGACTTAAAAAGTTAGTGTTTTCACTTCTGAAGTTCATCTATGCTCTAAAAGTTATTTGCCCTTTGCTTTGCAGGTATTGGCAGAGTTATTAACTTGAGTGCCCTAACTCCTGTGGTTGCATATATTTTACATAGTGTGTTGCATGTTTGGTATTTTGCTATTGCTTTTCCTTATTCATCTGAGTTTATTCTTGGTCCTAATATATAGTATATTTTGGTATACGTTTGTCTAATGGCAATTCTTGGTGTTTCACTGTGGGTGCTCATTGAAGACCTCTAATCACCCTCACTCCTCCTGAGATTTAGCCTTGACTTTTCTCCAAGCTACTGTGAATTGCTCTGGCTATATTCCCAGAAGCGTCCCCTGTTTCATGAACAAGGGTGGCCTCCTAAACATCTGTCCATCAGGACAGAGTTCAGAAATCCATTCTACCACCCATTGACTCCAAGATAACGTTCAATGCATGTTTAAACTTGCTTAGTAGTAGCCCCAATAAGTATTTGAGATGGGAATATTTTACACACTGCATTTATAATTGGATTGAGAACTAAATTAAGAGTAAGAATGATTCCCTCCTATGGAACATTGTAAACGGTATGTGGCAAGCATCCAAAACATGGCTTAACTTGAAAAAATAGAAAACATTAAAACCAAAACAGAGTTAAATAGCAAAGATATCAGACTTGAAATAATAACAGTGGAAACCATTCTCCTACACATTACCACATAGCTGCATCGTGATCGGTGCAAACAGCAAAATAACTTTTTGTACAATGCAAGCATGCTTCCAGGGAAAATGCATGATTTGTTTCTTATAACGGATACTTCCCAATTATAATTAGGTTGTCAGCCTTATTACTGATACGTAGGTAATGTGATAGGAAAACATGCATAATGCGTCTGTTTCACCGCGTGATAATCAAACACAACATGAAGCAATGTAAACAAAGCCTCAGTTGAATAGAAAAACAACATGCTGCTTCTTTCTGAAATGCACAATGCACGCAGTTCAGAGAATAAATGTCTGTTTTCAAAGGTCTGCAATTTCACTCATACAGATAAAAAGCAAAATATGTGTTCTGGTTTATGTCTGACCTCTGCTCTGAACTGGTGCCTAAATGATACGCATGGAAAAATCAAATTTGCCTATTTCAGGGCCCAAGTCGCTGTCCACCCACTTTTTGGCGAGGGCAGACGCCATCCCCCTGTGTCTTTAGGAAAAAAATAAAAAATAAAGAATAACAGGCTGCAGTGCTGTAGCCAGGTTTTCGAACCCTGGGTGGGAATCGACCCCTGGCCTCGCACCTCTGAATTGAAACACTTAACCGCAAGACCAGGGCAATCATTGGTTGTAGAGCTGCCAAATGTAGCATATTGACAGATTTAAAAGGTGCGTGCATTTTATACTTAAGCAGCAAGATAATATGAAGATTGTTCCCTTGGCAAATGCTTTTTTGTCATGTGTGTGTTTTTTCAATCCTGAAAGACAAGCCTGAATTAAATTTACATATTTCACATTGTCTCTTCCCACTGCTCGCCAGAGTCCTCCCACTTTTTTTTAGGACTCGAGCACTGGTATATTTACAACACATTCATGCGTAAAAAGGCCCGCTACAACACTTATCTGGATGCCCGAGCTTAATACAAACTATTAATAACTAACCCCGAGGTAGATTTGAATGGTGCCAATATTAGTAGTAAACGGTTGCGTCTGAATACAGCCTTTGACAAAATGGCCACCGAACACAATTCACACCTAGATCATCAAATCATGGAAACAATGCCCCAAATTTCCCCATATTTCATTCCTCACTTTCTCCTTGTCTTGGAGGTCATGTAGGTAACTTAAATAATTTCTACGTTAGTGTAACCTGTTTTGCGTACAAATTACTGCAGGGCACATGTCAGACACTACTTAGTTTTTTGATACATACTTACAAACACTAAAACTTAGTTACTGTGTCATAATCTGTGCTGGGGCGTGAATATGGCTATGTGTGTGTTCTGACGGTCTGGTGATGTCAATGACATTCCATGTGGAGTGTTGGTGTGGTGATGTCATTGCCATTCTTTGTGGAGTGTTGATGGTTGTTTGGCATGCTGGGTTCCACTGGTGTCAGTTGGACCTAATGTGCTGGGCTGGATGGATGTTCCAGTGCTTTCTCTACTTTATATCTAAGAGAATAAACCTACGTGTAAACTACTTACCTTCTGGTGTTCCTGTTCTGTGAAGGAGACTTAGTTTACTACACACTGCTTTGAAATCTGCCTTAAAATCTCTCCATTGGCTCCAAGTTGAATTTAGGATCAAATTTAAAGTATTAGGCATTACGCAAAGGTCTGAGTGGAGCAAAGGCCCACGGTGCAAACATAAGAGAATATGGCGGGATCATGGCAACTGCTTCTATGTGTTATTTTGTCAGGACACGTTGATTGGGAACACGCATCCAGAAGGGCCTGTACGGTGGTATGGGGGGGACACTTTATTAAACTCTGAAATAAATGAATGTGAATGCATCAATCAGTTTCACTTTATAAACGATGATCCTTACAGGTTTGCGGTGGCACTGAGAGTTGAGAGGCGCCTCTAAGCCAATCAGCACTGGGTAAGATCACTCTGGGCCCCACATCAAATGGGAATTCTAAGAGCGTTGCGGTTAGGAAGAAAGACAGTGAGTTTGAAAGGCTGTTTACGGATGCATTTCTCTATAATCAGAACTTCATTCAGTCTTTTATGTTTTTTGAGCATCCTCTTTTTTTTCCTTTTATCTGGCTTTCTCTGAACTGCTCTCGAGTGTCCCCGAAATGCCTCAGGAGCCTGTTTTCAAATATTCACCTTCGCCGGTACGGGTCGGTGTGCTGCTTGCGAGGATCCACTCTGTGCTGTAATTTTCTATAATTTTCATTGACGAGACAGACTGGTCGGTAATAAAAAACGAAAAGATACAAGAGCCCAAAGCCTGTGACTGTGATTTAGGAAGTGCTTTGAACACTGTGGTTTGCAGTGTCTTGTCGTAGTTCAAAGCTTAAGTCCCTAATCCTTTGTGGCACTGGAGGTGGGAGTGGGTAATTTTCAAACCATAGATTTATTGTGCATCAAGGAGATTAATAATTAATCTTCCGGTACATTAGAATGTGGAAGAGGCATCTGTTCTCTTCATAACTTTTGGCCTCATTTAGATTTGGCAGTATTTCATACAGAAAAACCGCCAAACTCAAATACTGTGACCGTATGCGGTACAAAATCAGTTTTATTTATTTATTTATCTCTTTATAATGCACCAGAGCCCGCAGGCATCAGTTACGCTGAATTTGTCGGTGTGATGAAAGTGGTGGTAATTCTATTCCTGCCACTTTTTTTTATCGCATTGTCAAACTTGAAATGTGGACATTTGTTCGTCCAAGAACTCCAAGAAAAGTCTATTGTGCATTCTCTGGTTGAGAAGCTTTTATTTGTATATGCAATATTGTCTGTATTTTGCCCTGATTAGTAGTGATTTCATCATCACTCAGTGGGAATATCACTGACAGGGGTGATATACAGATGTGGCTCAGCAGACTAATGAGATTAGGGGTGACAAAATTACTACTGACCTGCAGCAGTACAGGGATGAATAATGGTAAAAACTCCTACTCAGCCCCAAACTACTACTAAACCAGCAGTGAAAGAAATCATTAAAGGTGAAACAGGCACAGCTCGACAGGTATTTGCCCTTTGCCTCTTTAATGTAGAATGCGCTGTGGGAAGGCTAGACTCCTCAGGAAGGATGTGAGCTAGCACAAAAGCAGTCCAAACAAAAATAGTACTGCGATACAGGATTACAGGGTCCAATCCTTACTGCTGTTTCAGAGTCTTCTGCCTGTTGATATCATACCGTGCACTTCCTGTCATGCATTTCTTCCTTTTTTTTCAATATGGATTCCGTCCTTTTTATTCAATGGAAACTGCTCTTCATGCTATCTCCAACTCTATTCTGTCTGCCAAATACTCTAAGCTACCCTTCCTGATGTTTCTTATTGATCTTTCGGCAGCTTTCAATGCTGTCAACCATTTTATTTTATTGTCTTCTCGTTAACACTTTGGATTTTAGGGCTCTGTCCTGGGCTGTGTGACGAAGTGAGGGAATTCATCCCTTCTCCCCAAGGGGGGGGGGCCCTGTGAGACTAGTGAGGTGAGCACGCTCTGCAATAGCTTCCCTAAGGGTAGAGGCAAGTGGGGCCTCACTGGGAGAGACTAGGAGAACTCGCCCTTTGGGGACAAGGACTTTCCGTTTCCATGTGGAACTCCCTCAAGCTGGATGTATTGTGGCCTAAATGTGATGTTTGAAAATATCACAAAACATGAATTGTCAAGACTGGGATGAAGAAACTCCTAAGGGATACTGTTATCTTAGCAGAAGAGATCATGTCCCTGAGGTTATGGCCCTTTGGAACGTACATATGTAATGGATGGTATTACACCAGAAATATTCTGAAATATCACAATCCCAGTCCTTTATATTGCCATTTCCCTTAGTCTACTTACATCCGTTAATCAACTCGAGGCCTTCAGTATCGACTCCTCTTCCAATCCGACCACTTCGCTTTCCATCCACGGAGCACCCGTGGAAACCGAGCAGGGATTTCTTCAAAGAGGGTTCTGCCCACCGTCTCGGTTCTTCTTGCAAGTTTATTTCGATCGGCCGCTCTCTACCTGCTACCACATGACTCTGCTACCACATGACCTTATGGCCCTTTGGAAAGTGCATAAATAATGGATGAAATTACATCAGAATAATTCTGAGTCCAAATAACCAGACAAACTCAACAAGATGGCAAGTTACTGTTTTATTAACAATGATCTAAAACAGGGATGTTACAGCGAGATCAACTGACATACGCTCAGTCTTTCAATGATTTCCACAAAAATATACTTAATATATTCAATTATGCATCAGAGTGACGTCATACTATGTGGAAAAAGTGAAAAACCTATCAAAGGTCAGGATTGGTTATGGGAATCATCCAGATATACAATTATATAAGAGCTAGGATTGTTATTGGTTGTCCTTTACCAGGTAGACAAGTTATACCTACCTCTTCAAACAAGTCATTTCAGAAACACTAGTTACATCATTTTTCTAAAATCTTCTAAACTATAAGGTCCTTTGTTATACAGACTAATACAATAGGTTGGCACACTTGTGCCATGTCTGGAACATTCAGTTCATTTAGCAGCACGTAAGCCCAGAACCAGGGCAGGGAGATAGGACATGTAGCTAAATCACCACCCAATTAGCCTAGCATCTCTCATCACACATGCCATCCACCATGAAATTGTCTTTGTACTTGGCCTTGCAGGGTACTCTTGTCTTGGGAATGCAAGGCAGTGAGGGCACTCGCTATTGTGTCTGGAACTACAAGTTCAAACTCTGTTTCCATTATTGGCTCAGGTGAAAAGAAATCACAAACTGGTTAGTTTTGTAGTTTTTAGATGCTCTAAATGTATTAAAACTTGGCATCCTTTCTGTTCTTTCTTGCACCACCTTAATGTGAGAAGATTCATCCTCTACACACTCGTCCTTCAGAGTAGATAGCTGACCTTGATTTCTAAGATCTTGACTTCAGGCGAGACAGCCTCGCCAGACAGCTCCAATAGCCTGCTATTCTGGTGCGACACTGTTAGGCAGAATTACATGCAGTATCCTTTGGGAACACCACACACAATTAAGACAAGTGACAGTACAAATTGACCTTTGTTACAAGCCTGTACTACACAGTAAAGTGGTAGCGATGGCTGAGCAGCCAGCCTCATCTCAAGAGTAAGTGAGCAGTATCAAATAGTTACACAAAGGACAGCAATTACTATGATTCAGGCAAACACTGACTCAAGGTTTTCAAGTAAAAGAATATACATTTATTTCACACTTCAGTTATATAACATTACACCATTATAAGCAACTTAAAATCACACTCTTAATACACCACACCACTTCCCTTAAATTCCAGACAAGTTAAGCTCACAAAATGAAGTGGGAGCAAAATGGCACTCCAGCAATTTAAAAAGGCAGGGGAAGACAAAGTTAATAAAAATGAACCACACCAACAGGTAAGTACTCAGGGCAATAGAGCAAGAGGAACTATAATGATAGAATCAGGTAGAAAAGGCTTATGGCCAAAGTCAATAGGACAAAAGTCTTTTGCTCAAGATCACACGGTTCAGGGTAGTTTGCGGTAAAGTTCGTGCCACGGATTTCAGACGAGGTTGGTTGGTAGAAAAGTTAGTTCAAAGAGAAGAGCAGAACAAGCCCTCGGATTGTAGAAAGATTTCACACATTTTCCCCGCGGCTGAACGAAACGAGCAACCGGGTTTGCACAGTACCTCAAAACAGAGAGAAAGCTGTAGCTGAGGTGGACGTTCCTGGTAGTTCCTGCAGGCTCACGGTTCCTGAAGCGACTGTCGGACTGATATGAAGTAGGAAGACTGGAGGGTCCTGCACTACCCAGGGAAGAAACCAGCAGCAGAGCAAAGCAACGAATAAACGGTGAGTTCCTTAAAACCCAAGCAGGGTCTGACCTTCCTGGCTATCTGGCCCACTGTAGCTCTGTACAGCGAATTCGACCAGAAGAGGAGTCCTGGCTTACAGTTTGGGCGAACTGGTTGGTCCCACCAGCTCAAGGGAAGATGTTTCCTGGAGGATCTTCAACAAAGACAACAAAGAGAATTCTAATAACTCCAATCCAAAAGAGGGCCACAAACAACAACATAAGGATAAACCACAAGGAAAGCCGAGTCAGGCTAGTGCACCATTTGGACCCAAACCAGATGGAGGTCAGAACAAACCCCCATTCATCAAGACATTTGGGAAATGTTATGTTTGTGGGTCAACTGACCATGTGAAAGGGGATCGCAGGTGCAAGGGTAAACCTTCAGGGGTCCACACTGTCTCTTTAGCCTTCTACCCAGAGGAAGAAGTACCTATGGCAAGTGGAAACTTTCACATATTGGCTGATGAACCCATGAGAGTCTCAGCTAATGTTTCTTTAGTATCCCTGGGCTTGTGGGAACAACAGAACTTAGATGTCCATAATTCCATCCCAGATATTACTAAAGAGTATTATAAAGATAGTGTTCTTGTGAATGGTCAGGAAACCCCTGCCATCAGAGATACTGGAGCCAGCATAACTGTGCTGGATTAATCATTTTTCAAGGTGGAGGATGTTGCTAAGGCACCCAAACGCCTCACCAAGTTAGCTGGAGGTCCTGTGCAAATGCTTCCCCAGTTACCAGCTCTCATCCAGTGTAATGATATGACTGTCAGAATACCTGTTAGTGTGCAGAGTGAAGTGCCTGGGAGAGTCCTGTTGGGTAATGACCTGAAAACTCTTGGAGTTGTGTCAAGCACCCCCAGGCCTCCCAGTAAAAGGAAACAGGAGCTCACTAGGTCTGCAAGGGAGAAAACCTTGAGAGACTCTCCAGGGGAGTTGATAGAGGAAACTATCAATCCCACTCCACAGCAGTTGCTCACTGCCATTTTTTAAGAAAACAGAGGCAAAGGGGAAACCCAAGACCTCCAGGAAAATGTCAGACAGCACCCCTGTGCTACCAACAAGGACATCCCCAAGATTGTCCAAAGTCACACCTGTGACTACTCCACCTGCTGAGGCAGAGTGTGAGGTGCAACCTTGTGTGATTGAGCCAGTATCTGAAGAATCAGATCTGGAAGAAGACACTGTCTTAGTTGGAGATCTTGACCCTGTTGAAAATCCTGAGCTGCAGTCTTTACTGGCAGAAGGTGGACCCAACAGGTCAGAATTCAGGAAAGGACCGAGAGAGTATCCTACTCTTGAAGGTCTTCGACAACAGGCTGCTAACCAACTTGATGGGCAAGAAATTGGAAAGCACAGGTTAAGCTGGGGGAGATGGCCTCTTCTACAGTGAACCAACTGAGTCTATCCCTGGGGACTGCAAAATAATGGTAGTGCCCCTTGCCAATAGACTCCAGTTCCAACAGTTAGCCCATGAGATACCTTTGGCTGGTCACTTGAGTTTCAAGAAGACTAAGGAAAGGCTCTCTCTCTACTTCTACTGGCCTAAGATGGGTGCAGAAGATGACAAATTCTGTAGGAGCTGTCACACTTACCAAACCTCTGGCAAGAGTGGAGCCAAGAAGGTGGCACCCCTGGTGCCTCTCCTAGTGGTGGTAGTTCCTTTTGAGAGGGTGGGAATTGACCCTCCCACATCTTCAGGGAACAGGTTTATCTTGGTTGTAGTAGACCAGGCTACAAGATACCCAGAAGCCATACCTATGAGAACTGTTATGGCTCAGGCTGTGGCTAAGGTTCTACCTGGTATTTTTACCAGAGTAGGGTTTCCTAAGGGAGTGATATCTGACAAGGGATCCAACGTTATGTCCCACTAAATGCAAGCCATGTGGAAAAACTGTGGTGTCACTTACAAGTTCTCTACAGCCTACCATCCACAGACAAATGGACTGGTAGAGATGTTTAATCATACTATGAAGAGCATGATAGGTACTGTAGAAGAACCCCTTAAAAGAAAGTGGGACCTTCTACTGCCATGCCTTCACTTTGCATATAGGGAAGTCCCTCAGGAGGAAGTTGGTTACAGCCCCTTTGAACTTCTCTATGGCCATCCAGTCAGAGGTCCATTGGCCCTGATCAAGGAGGGGTTGGAGAGTGCTCCTTCCCCCAAGCCAGTCAGAGTGACTGACTATGTGATAGGTCTCCGGGGGAGAAAGTCACACATGATGGCAGAAGCAAGTGATAACTTAAAAGCAGGTCAGGCTCTCGTCAAACATTGGCATGACCAGAAGCCAGCATGGTTGAGTTTACTCAAGACCAACTTGTATTTGTTATGGTGCCAACAAGGCAGAGGGCCTTTCAGGACAAATGGATAGGACCCTTCAAGGTTGTGGGCAAACTTGGAGAGGTGAACTATTTGGTGGATTTAGGCAAACCTAAGGAGGCTCCCAGAGCCTTTCAACCAACCGTTTAAAGGCTTATGTCTCGAGACCAGAAGTGGGAGCTTTGCTTCTAGCTTCAACTTAAGAGGAAGAGGAGAGTGAACCTCTACCTGACCTCCTCAGAGGCCAACCTTTAGATGAACAAATAGAAGGAGTTAATCTCTCTTTTCAGCTGACCTCTGAACAACAGGATGAGTGCAAAGTTCTGTTGAATCAGTTTGCCTCCCTGTTTTCACGAACACCTGGCTTGACCCCTTGGGGCCAGTATGTTATTCTCACTGGTGACTGTTTACCTGTGAAAAGCAGAGGTTACAGAATGTCAGAACATGTGAGATCCCACATCAAAAGGGAGGTCAACAAGATGCTTGATCTCGGGGTTATAGAGCCATCTACAAGTCCATGGTCTAATCCAGTTGTTCTAGTACCAAAGGCAGGATCCAAGGAGTTGAGATTCTGTGTGGACTATAGAGCTCTAAATGCAATCACTAAGACTGATGCCCGTCTTTTGCCAAGGAGAGATGAACTGGTGGATAGACAGTACATTTGATCTAACCTCAGGCTATTGGCAAATAGCACTGACAGACCATGCCAAGGAGAAAACTGCATTTTCTACCCCAGCAGGTCTCTACCAGTTTAAGGTTATACCTTTTGGACTAAAGAATGCACCTGCTATATTTCAAAGGATGGTTAATCAAGTTCTGAATGGGATGGAGGACTTCTGCATGGCATACTTGGATGACATTGCAGTGTTCAGCCCTACATGGAAAGAACATATTGATCACCTGGGATATGTTTTGCAGGCTCTTGAGCAGGCCCATCCGACCATAAAGGCAAGCAAATGTCAAATTGGTCAGAGTAAAGTGGTCTACCTTGGTCATGTGGTAGGAGGAGGTGAGATAAGGCCATTGCCCATCAAGGTACAAGCTATGCAGAAACTGGACCACCCCTACTACTCAAACCCAAGTGAGAGCTTTCCTAGGTCTCACTGGGTACTACAGGAATTTCATAGAGAAATATGGGTCCATAGCTTTTCCCTTGAATGTGATCTCCTCTCCGAAATTCCCTAAAAAGGTTAAATGGAATGAGGAGTGCAATCAAGCCTTTGAAAACCTGAAGAAAGCCCTTTGTCAAGCGCCAGTCCTAAGAGCTCCTGATTATCACCAACCCTTCATTGTGCAGACAGATGCCTCCAATATAGGTATAGGTGCAGTCCTTAGTCAACTGTATGAGAAGGGTCGGGAGCACCCCATTTGCATCATCGGTAGGAAACTGAAGGAATCAGAAACAAGGTGGGCAACCATAGAGCGTGAATGTTTTGCCATTGTGTGGTTTCTGAAGAGGTTTAGACCATACATGTATGGATCTACCTTTGTGATTCCGACAGACCACCAACCCTTGAGATGGTTAATGCAAATGAAAGGGGAGAACCCAAAACTTCTAAGATGGTGAATCTGCCTGCAAGGGTTTGATTTCACCATTGAGCACAGAGCAGGATTTCACCACCAGAATGATGATGGTCTCTCTAGGATGTTTTTAACTGACTAGAGGTAGAGATTCATAGTAGTCAGTCCCAGAGAAATGGAGTCAGTGGGAAGTCTAAAAGACAACCCTGTGTCACTGCACAGAAGGTGCTGTGTAACATACATAAAAATGATGCTCATGGAGTAGGTGAGGCTCCAGAGCCCAAGATCACACAAATGGTAAAAACACACACAGCAAAACACATGTAAGAGTGGGAAAAAGGCTCACACTCTTACCAGGTGAAAAACAAAAATCCTAGAAATCCACCAAAGTTGCTGAGGGACTCATTAGGTAAGGGGATTTAGCCATTTAGGAGAATTCTCCCTAACAGACACAGCATCCCATTCCCCCATCATGGTTTGTGGCTTATTTATTTCATGATACTAATGTCCAGTTTCTGTACATTAGTTTCTGTACAATTGCGGCTTCGCCTGCATTCTATTCACTACTCATAGCTAGCTTATATGATGACTTGATTTACCATGTGTTTCATCGTCTGTACATTTATTGAACTTCTGTTTTCTGCACCACTTTGTGAACATTGTAATCTTCTTCATTTCCACGTTGATATTTAATCGATTCTTTACTTCGTCATTTGTCCTCTAGGATCCATACATTATCTCGGGATGTCGTGCACACTTTCTAATATTGTCATTAGTTCATTTTCTTTGCTCCCTCATATTCCTTCAGGGAGTTCCTCTTGGAAGTTGTCATCACTTCGAGGGTACATATGATAGGGTTGTCTCAATGGTATCTCCTTCCAAATACTTGTTGCGGCATTGGCACAATAGCTGGTGTTAGGCACGGTCTCATGTCTCCAATACAAAGGAGGCACGGTGGTGGGTTCTCCTGCAGATGTATACATCTGCTCCTCTACATTCCCCCCTCTGGTCGAGTCCTCGACCACCTCCTCAAGCTTTCCTGCTTCTTTGTATTTTCTTGTGAAGAAGTGTTTCATGGGTGTCCATATCTTTGTCAGCCTCCTCAGGGTGCCCCCTATTTTCATATGTTCATCCACACTCCGGGTCATGTAACTGCATTGTCCATTCGGAGTACAGTAGACCCAACTTCCCACGTAATTCTTATGAACTTTTTGATATCAGAATTTGGTGCTTCTGGTGCTACAGTACTTGCTTTTATGTATACTCTAATGGCATCATCAGTCAGCACCTTATATTCTGGTTCATCCTTTGCGTCAATCATGATCTTCATTCCCACTGCTTTCTTTGCTGTTTTCTCAAATTGTCCAATTATTATCCTTATCATAAAGAATCCAAATATTATTATCACCAATATTGCTCCAAGGAACTTTAATAGGTATGCCTCCCAATAAGGAATCCATGAAAACAGGAATGAGAACCAACTGTCATCTCAAGTGGCCTCTGTCTCGTTGACCATTTTTACGTGTAGATCTGTCAGCATCGATATGGCCTCCATCAAAGTCCTGTTCTCGCCTGTTCTCGCCTTCATGAGATGGTATAAATGTACAACATGATTGCCCGATCTTGGCACAAACACATCCTTCCATTGCTGTAATCATGTTGAGGACATATCTATTCTGGAGGGCCGTCAACCTTATGGCCCTCAGCTCTTCATTTATGGAGTTAAATCCTTTTATAGTGGCATTGATTGTTTGCAGTAGCTCCCCCCTGGTGATCTGTACACATTTGGCATTCATTGCTGTTTGGATTCCAGGCATGAACATAGATGTGAACATCACAGCACAGTTTGTGCTTGTCAGAATGTCTTCATAAGCCGTTAGTTATTTTTGCGAGAAATATTTCCCTCTCTTCATCCGTATGAGCTCTAGTGACCTCCCTTTTCTCAGGTGATCGTCCACTTTTGGAAAATCATCAATCTTCAGGTCACTCTATGGAATTACCAATGCTGGAACATGAATAAGTACCAAAGAACACACACCTTTTTAAAAATGAAATGTTTAATGATATAGTTGTAAAACAAATACAACTTTTCAATATATTACAATTCATCAAATTAACAATACATTTTAACATCATCAGATCTCATTATTTAAAACATAATACATGCAATCACATAAAATAGCATTTCATCTAATAAAAGAAAAAGCACGAAATCACTTCAGCTCTAAATACATTTCATAATTCACTTTCTTACAAGATTCTATTCAAGTTCTCAAACCGTAAAATTTTCGTGAGCTATTTTATAAAATGTTCTTTTGCAATTCATTAGTATCACATTTACTGTCAATAGACTACAGAAATAGTAGTAAATCACAGACCATCAACAACATACTAAGTTTGCTATAATTATCAGCCTTTGTCACACCAATTAATGTTATTTGAGGTTTTTCAACTATCTTCTCCTTCGCACTTATTCATTATTTGCTTTGCATTCTCTTGTGTAGTGCCGTTATAATTACGTTACTTAACCTACTTTTCCCAAATCCGAACACTTCACCACAATTCCTGGACAGTTTCATATATGCTCTAGATCCACAGACCCAATATCAATCCATTAAAACAGCCATCCCCCTCATCATTCCTAGAATATCAATTATGTTCTTGCACCCTTTATTATGTCCGATGTTTTTTTCCTTTGCTCCGAAAGCATAATGTCACATTAACCAATGGGATTACAGCTACTGGGCCTGCTTCATCTTCCACCCATGTCAGCATTTTAGAGTACTTGGCCAAAGTCTTTAGGCACTCATCTTTCACCTTCTGTATGTCTGTACTTCTTGCACTGCTTCTTTCCTCAGCAGAGGAGCTGCACAGGACATCACTCCATCTTCCCATCCTTTGGTCATACTCGCTCATCCATAGATTAGCAGTTCTGACCGTTCCCAGCATCCAGGCTTTCCAGTCTTTTCCGTCATGTCAAGAGAATTTATCCTCTTCAATTCTTCAACAATCACCTTGTCTTATCCTGCAGCAGGATAGACGAGAATCCTGTCTGTCCATCGAGGCTCTTTTTCCATTTGTGTTGTCTTGATATAATCATCCTGGTATGGGAATGACTGCCTATATCTCCATCGCAAGATTTCCCAGTTCCCTTGAAACTGTCCTCTTGTAGTAAATGCTGCTAGATGACTTTGGCACATTGCATTTTGCACCAACATCTTTTTAGAAACAAAGGTTCTTCCAGTTGTCATGGCATAGGGGATGAGAGAGCAGACGTAACCATTCTCATCAGATGCTTTCTCCCCCACATTTTTCATGTGCTGGTACCATATATGATTCCCCAGGTGAGCTGAATTATCAAGATAGGTATTTATCCCCTGGTTATCGTCCTCTGCATCCCTCTTATGTCGCCTGACATGCCCATAGAGATCAAAGAAATTATCATCATTTGTACTCATACTAGGAAAAATCTAGCTTTTTTTTCCAATGGGACCATTAGAAAAATAGAGACTTCAAAATGTAAGGTACAGAAAGAAAAAGAAAATACACAAGCATATATATATCAGGTATAGATGTTCGGAGAAACATTTGGTGTGCCATACCAATACTTGTTGAACTGCACTTTCTATAATCACATTATCCTCTTCACAAATCATTTTAGTACAGGTGTTCAATTTGCCTTTGTAGCTGCACAATCTTGTCGGGGGGAAATTCTCCCGGGGTCGGCTAGGCCGTCCGCGGACCTCCGGGCAGGGAGGCCCAACTCCTCCCGTATATCCCAAAAAATGAGTATGAGACACACGCAAGAAGCAAGGTGATTCTGCTGTTTATTAAACAAAACGGCAGGGATGGGTCAAGGATCGTACGCGTCCGTCCTGACACTCTCTCTTCAATCGTGGGGCTCGCAGGCCCTTTTTACCTTAGTATGACGCGCTACTTGCGTCACCTGGGAAAGTTAGCAAAAAACCTATCGCCACTCTGGATTGGTTCCTCGAGTGGTAGGGTTAGTATAGCATACGTATAGAGAGCGTTATTAGTGGTTGAGGGTCAGTCAGGTGGTATACTTGGGTTGTCCCTTCAATTTGATACATGAAAATTGTTACATGAAGACCCCTGAGGATTGGCTAATGTTAATGGCGTCAGTGATAAGAGCCCCATGTTCTCATTGGTCCACTCGCGAGCCCCCCAGTCTGGGACCATCGCTGTTCCCAGCTCGCGGTGCACCTGTCATTTGCAACAATGTATCACTATGGGTATGTGCAGACAATGTGAGGATTTATTCATATGCTGGAAGGCAGACTACTCCCCCCGCCGCAGATGTCCATTGAGTCGCTTAATTGTATCTGCCTGTGTCTTGAAACGTGGGATCCAGACGCCTCCCTCCTCCTGGGCCTGGCACCCTGTCAGGTTCGGCTTGGTCACGTGAGGCGAGACCGTGGTTGAGGCAGAATTCTGCACAATTAATATTGCATTTTCCACTGTGTGCCTGGCTTAATTTGCAGGTGTGACCTTGGCGTCAGCTTGCGGCATGCGAGTTTGCAACATTGTGCCCTTGACTGTCTGCTCTCGCCGGGCTCATTATGCAGGGTCAGCAACTGTACTCTTGCTCATTCAATGTTCATGGAAGCTCTTGCTTGCGGCCTACTTGGGCCTGGTGCATAGGTGGAAACGTTTGATACACAGCGCTTTAGGTTATGGTATCATATTGCTTTATCCCCAGTATCATGTCTTCGTTATATTTCTCATTGCAATGCATGGGTTTAGGAGAAGCGTGAGCAAGCATTTTAGAGGAGTTCATTGTGCGTCTTGCGTTTCTGCATTTTGAAAAGCCTATGTGAAAAATAATAAAGATGCGCGTCAGTGGGTGTGTCCGTCACCTACGTCATAGCACTGAATATGTTCTTCGTGTGGATTGGTGTGGGAGTGTCCAGTGTGCATGTTTGCACGGGTGTGCTGACCGTTGGCTAGGTCGTCATGGCATCTCTAGCGATGTGTTCATTTACTGTTGCATGGATCAGTCGAGCTCATCCATGCCGCAGGTGTCGGCATGGGCAGGGCAGGCTGGTGGGCACATCTGTATGTTCCTGTACCAGGATATCTGGTCATCTGGTAGGTGGGCAAACTCCTCTCGTGGCGGATGTCTGGGCCGTGATCCTCTAGGCCAGGGGTCTGAGGGGATTGGTGGGAGCCTTTTGTTCAATTCTCCCACTTCAGTCCCCCCTCTGGTCGACTTGTCGACCACAAACATATCCTTTTCCTTATCTCCTCTCACTCTCCATATTTTAGTTACCCCTCCCAAATGTCCATAGTGGTTCACATGGTCTTCAAATGACCAATACATATACACACAAGTTCCTCCAGGTGTGCGTTATCCCATTTCCCTATGTAGCTCCTTGGGTTTCTTGGGTTTTCGAGCTTCACAGATGGCGGGTCCAGGTGGTTGGTGATGATCTGTTTGCGCAGTTTTTCTCTCTCTTTTATTATTGTGCCTGTGTGCTGGCCATCATCTGCCGGCATCAAGGGGTGCATATCAACCATTTCGATCATTTCATCTGTGGTGCGTGCCTTCCGGGCCTTCCAAAATCTAATTATGATCAGTGCAGCTCCAGCCAGTATTATGCATCCAACTATAATCTTCAATCCGTCCGACAGCCAAGATGGCATCCATGACCATAATAACGAAAACCAGCTGTCATCCTTTTTTACACCTTTGCTTTCATCCATCATTTTGGAGTGCATCTGGGCCAGTTGTGATACTGCTTCTGTCAGTGTACCATTGTCAGCATCGTTAGCAGGAATGAATGTGCAGCATGATTGTCCTATCTTTGCGCAAACTCCTCCTTCCATTGCTGTGAGGAGGTCCAGTACATATCTGTTCTGTAGTGCTACCATCCTCACTGCTCGCATTTCCTCTTTTATTGCGTTGAATCCATTTACTGTAGAATTAATTGTCATCATTAGTTCCCATCGAGTTATCTGGAGCCATTTTGCATTTGCGTAAGCCTGTAGTCCCGGATGTATTATTGAGGAGAAGAACATTGCTGCTCTGCTGAATAGTCTGTGTTCTGGTGGGATTGAAGTGAGTGCTGTTTCCGACCTTCCCCATAGGTAATTTCCTGTCAGAGGTTCTCCTTCTCTTTTCTTTCTATTCAGGACAGTGTTGTTGCTGTTGTTTTGGTTCTCTGGCCCCTTCTGAGGTTGTACAGATCTCTTCTTCCTCTTGTTTCCTTCATCCATTTTAGGGAAGTTCGCCACGTTCACATGTTTCTGGGGCACCACTAGTGATGGCACATTGACGTGTACCATTGTGCATATACCGTTCCACAGAGGGGGCAGTGTGTGGTATGCCTTGTCTCCGCAGGCCCAGTAATGGTCCATTAATACTGCTGTTCCTGCTCCCCCCTCAGGTAACTCCACCACGCTTGCACAGTTGGTGTTGTATCCCACGTCCACTTCTCCTCTATGTTGGTAGCATACCTTAGGTGCAGACAGCGGCAGTATTGTTATTGGGTCTTCATCCTTCTCTATCCACGTTAGCATGGGTACGTATTTGACCCAAGTCATCCCACATCTGTCGTTGTGTTCAGCAATAGTTGTAGTATACTCTCTCGTTACCATGTTGCTGCCAACCACTCCTATGTCCCATTTGTTGTCCAGGTACACCTTCCCTGTTATTACTATCAGTGGTCTTTCCCAACATCCTTGTTTACCAGGAACTTCAGTGGCGTACCAATCACATGGTAGGTATTGTAGTGTTACTTTCTTTGTTTCTCCTTTTTCAGGGCCACTTGTCATGTATCTGAATGCTTCAGCATGCAAACTGGTCTTGTGGTAACTCAAATAAGTCTTGAGGAAGTTGTTTTCGTATGGATATGTGTCTCGTGTTTTCCATACCAGGTGCACCGTCGTCCCTTGAAATCTCCCTTTCGTTTGGAACAGTGCCAAGTATACTATACATCGTGCTGTCTTTTCATCTATTTCCGTGGCAACGAAAGTTCGAGAAGTGCTCATGGCGTATGGGATCAATGAGCAAACGTAGCAGCTGTCTTCCGTTGTCTGCTTACCTATTTGGGTCATGTGTTGGTACCACATGTTGTTCGAGACGTGAGCTGAATCTTGTATGTAGTTGTCAATACCTTTATTATCCGAGTATGTGCTGCGTTTAACTCTATTTCCCTTGTGTGGAATTTTGCTAGTACCACCTGACGTAACACCTGCTGCAGCCGTGGGTGGGGGTATATTAGGTTTGGGTACAGCCAAAATATTGATAGCATAACTTTTCTGCCATACAGAGGCAGCCAAGAACCCGGTGATCATCAAAATCCCTATCATCTTTATTACAGAGGCTAGTCTCACCGGCATTTTGCTCTTACCTTGCTGCAGTCCGGCAGCTAATTCTTGTGACGTTAAAGTTGCCCGCCTGAAAATTCTCAATATGCTTGTTATTAGTGTTAGTTGTTGTTTTCAAGCTCTCCCTATCAACTAGTCGTTCAGTGCCCAGGCGAAGAGCTGTTCCCACGCCAATCTAAGCGATCTATCTCTTAGGACAGGCAAGTATTGGTGGAGATGGGGCATTGATTGTTCTATGGCCAAGAGAAATGCTGTGTAGTCGACACGTACCCTCCTTCTTTTCAGGTACTTTGGCCTTTTTATGTGATAGACAAATTGGTGTGATAGCTCTTCAGGGTAGTTATCGTCTGAGGGTAGCATCTACTCCTGGGCAATGAACTTTGTTAGTTATCTGTTTTCTTAGCAGTACAATAATACGCGGTACCTGCATGTGCGAGAAAGAAAAAAGAGAACATTCAAGTGTTTACATGTGTATATGTGCAAGATAATGTCCTTCAGTCGGGTGATTACTGCAGTGGGTAGGAGGTCGATAGGCAGAGGGTTTAAAGCTCAACTGGCGGAAGTCTCTTTACTCTTTGATCGTGTGACCATGGGGTGGGCGGTATGGGAATTACCCTTTTCTATTTCAGTAGTTGTCTCTGGGGAGTCTGGGGGGTGGTAGGGTATGGAGACACTTAGGTCGTCAGCTGTGATAGAAGTCTCTTCCTCCGTGGGTGACGCTGTTGCAGTTCTTCCAATGGCCCTGTCTGTGACGCTAGGGCGGGTCTGGAGTTTGCAGATCTTTACGTCGTGTAGGTGATTCCAAGCACGTTTGTCCTGTAACTTTACTGCTCTTGTAGATACCTCCTCTACCAGGTGGGGCCAGTGAAGCGTGGGCTGTTCCACTTCCTGTTGAAATTGCGGAGTAGCACGTGGTCACCTTTAGCAATTTTGCACAGTTTTCCCTTTTCCAATTCTTTATCCGCGTCTTTTTGTTGATCACTCTTAGACCCGCCCCGCGTGCGCTCTAGCTGTTGAGACACAAACACTACACTAGTAATCAAAGAAGACACATATTGGTACATTTCATCACCAAGAACAGTTGCAGTGTTTTCATGATCTGTGAATGCTCTTGATGTTGGCGTTAGAGGGAGGCGCATTTGACGTCCGTTCACCACCTCGTGAGGAGTGAGGTGGTGGTCGGAGCCTGGTCTATTTCTCAGCTCAAATAGAGCTAGCGGAAGGCAATACAACCAACTCTTCTTTGTAGTTTGCTGTATCTTTGCAATTGCCTCGTTCAGTAGGCCATTCAGGCGTTCGCATATACCCTTGGCCTGCGGGTGATATGCACATGCAAATTTATGCTTGATGTTCAGTAAGGATGTGATGTGCTGGAACATTTCATTAGCGAAATGCGGGCCATTATCTGACCGTAATACCTCGCACACTCCCCACCTGGGGAAAACCTCCCTCACTAGAAATTTAGCTGCTCTGAATACATCTGGGTGTGAGCAGGGTCCTGCCTCAATCCACCTGGAGAATGGGCATACTACTACAACCATATACCTATTTCCTTGACATACGTTGATCATATCAACATGGTCAATATGGATGTGCAGGAAGGGTCCCTCTGGCCGGGGTATAGTACCTTTTATCACCTTCAGCGTGTGACCGGCTGTGAATTGTTGACATGTGAGACAATTGCTGATAAAATTTGTCACATGGGAATTTAACTCGGGACAGAACCAATCTTCCCTAATTCGTGCTGCAATAACTTCCTTGCCTGTGTGGGCTGGGTGGTGGAGTTGGCTCAGGGCGGTGTTCAATAGTGCCAATGGCATTACCATCTTTCCAGTGTTACCCTGGCGCCATAGTGCGTCAGTTGGTGACATTGTACATCCTCTTTTTACCCATATTTCCTTTTCTGCCATTGGTGCAGTCGCTTGTAGCTCCATTATCTGTGTGGCTGGGAGATGGGTGTACCCCTCTCTTATCAACATCTCCTTAGCTATCCCCCTCCCTCTCCCTCTCTCTAACTCTGGGGGGTTCCATATCTCACCAAAATATGCAGCATACTTTGCATGTGCGTCTGCTGCTGCATTCCCTTTTGAGATATGATCTTCTCCATTAGTGTGTGCGGTACATTTGACAAAAGCTAATTCTTGGGGGTCATTTATTACTTCAATTAGTTCAGCTAACAAGAGAGCATGTTGTACTGGGGTGCCGTCAGCTCTCCTAAACCCTCTTCTCCTCCATTTGGACAATCCTGAGTGGACAGTAGAAGTGACATATGCGCTGTCAGAATATATAGTCACTCTTTTGTCAAAGCTTTCCTTCAATGCCAAGATCAGTGCAACCAATTCAGCTGCTTGAGCAGAGTAATGCTGTGGTAATTGTACGCATTTCATCGCCACACACACCGGTTCCTCTGTCATTTTTACCACTGCTGCCCCAGTTCTCCTTATCCCATCACTTTGGTCTATTGTTGATGACCCACCAATGAACAAGAGCTCCCCTCCATCTAGTGCGTTCTCTTCAACTTTTCTAGTACATGAGTACATTTCGGTAGTCTGCGTACAATCGTGTGCATAGTCTCCTTCCTCAATTACTTCTGCTATAAACCTTGCAGGGTTAACTGTGCTGCACCTATTGATAGTTCTGGTCTAGATAAGATGATCTCATAACCTGACGCCCTCTGCGTGGTTAGTGTGGACTTAGGCTTGTTCAATATTGCAAATAGTGCATGTTCCACAAATAGTGTGGTTGGGCACCCCATTGTTATTGATGATGCTTTCTCTACCGCAAAGGCAGCTGTGGCGAGACCTTGTTCGCAAGGGAAATGACCTAACATCACAGGATCCAAGTGGCCGCTGTAAAACGCTACTGGTTTGTAACCCATGCTTGTTTTTGAGCCAACACTGCTTTCATTACTGCTGAGTCGCAATGTGAAAATATAAAGAATTGTCGTTCATAATCTGGGGTGGCCAGTACCGGAGCAGTTGATATTGCATCTTTCAGTTCATCAAAGGCCTCTTTCATTTCCATTGTCCACCCCAACTTTTTCTCCTCTTTGTTAGCTTCTTTTAACGCCTCAAGTAGGGGTCCTATGTATGAGCTGTAATCAAATACCCAGGCTCTACAGTAGTTGCACAGTCCCAGAAACTGCTGTAGTTCCCTCACTGTTTGGGGCAGCGGCGTTTTTGAAATGGCCTGTGCTCTTTGTGGTGCAATCTTCCTTCCGTATTGGGATATGAGCTGACCAATGTAAAGTACCTGTTCGTGACAGTACTGTAACTTTTCCTTGTCTACCTTGTACCCCTTTTCAGCCAATATTGTCAGCATCTTCAATGAGTCCTCTCTGCATCTTCTTTCGTTTGTGCTGCAAATTATTATGTCATCAACATACTGCAACACTGTGCTTTCCACTTCAATGTTACCCAAGTCCATCTGTATTACTCTGTTGAAAATTGAGGGTGACTCGCAGTACCCCTGTGGCAATCTGGTGTGTTTCCATTTTGTGTTTCTGTACGTGAAGCTTGTCAGATCTTGTGAGTCTGGGTGCAGGGGTATTGAGAAAAAGGCATTTTTGAGGCCTATCACTGTAAATCGTGATGCCTCTGCTGGAATGCCGCACAATATTGTGGCCGGGTTTGCTGCTATGGGGTATTCTGCTTCCACTATGTTGTTCAAGGGCCTGAGGTCCTGTATGAAGCACCAAGACCCCCCTTTAGCTTTGCGCACTGGGTATACAGCTGTGTTAGATGGTGACTCCGATGGTACCAATATGCCATTATTTATAAGGGCCGTTATTGTTTCATATATGCCCTCATCTGCCTCTTTTGATAGTGGATACTGCTTCACTCTGGGGAGTATTGCACCTTTTTTCAATTTTATTCTTACTCCCCCTATACTTTTTATGCATCCTACGTCATAGGGACTAGTAGTCCATAATGATGTTGGTACCTTTGCCATATCCTCCTCAAAAAAGGGAACTGGGGTGGATGTGGGAGCTTCAAGTGCCATTGCAATTTTCTGTGCCACTTGTTTGTACGTCACTCTTAGCCACATTTCTACACTCATCATAAACACCGTTTCACCTTCTTCCTTTTCTTCTGAGAAGAGCTCCTCATCTGACACCTGGGTGAGCCTACATCCCTCTGCTAGTGCTATCACTGCCCTCCATGCTCTTCCTTCTCTGTCTTGGGCATGTACTGCGATGTAATCAGCAGTTGCTATAATGCTCTCTATGTTCACTGAAATGACCTTTCCTTCTGGTTCATTGGCTGGTGTTTCTGGTCTAAACAAATAGGCCGCTGGCCTCCTCCAGATCTTTCCTTCTATTCCTGGCATCCATGCAAATGCCATGTCTGTCCCGTACTGGAACAGTTCACCATCTACTGGCTCAGCCCTAATCACTGTCTGTCCACAGTATGCTTGCATAATTTGTCGTGCAGTGAGTATGTTAATTCCTGGAGTGGAGCAAATGATGCCGTCCTCCGTAAAGGAGATCGTCATATTCAACCTGCTCATTATGTCTCTCCCCAGTATGTTTACTGGTGAGGCCCTAGAATATAAAAGCGGGACTGACAAGTCATAATCCCCTATTGATAAGGGAATGTTATCAGTAAAGGGAACCAACCCCCTAGCCCCAGAGAATCCTTGGGTGTTCATGGCTTCACCTGACATCTTAAATTTACCTTCCCTTATGCAAGACCGGGTCGCCCCGGTGTCAACAAGGAATGGTAATTTTTTGTCACCTATCGTTACCTCTATGCGTGGTTCCTCCGCACTATTAGGTGTTACCAACAGGATGGGACACACCAAGGCCGTCTGTGGGCTGTCCTATTGAGGGTATAATGATTGACCACTTCCTGTGTAAGGGTTGTGTCCCAGGACCGTCACCCTTCCCAGTTGTGTTTGCTGTAGTTGTGTATTGGTAGAGGTTATGTTATGGTCTTGGATTTGGGCAGGTTGCTGAACTTGGGGTTGTTGTGTTATCACTACCGGTTGTTGTGGCAGTGAATATGTCTGTGGCTGTTGTTGTGTTACTAGTTGTTGCTGCCCATTTCCCTGTTGCAATGCCTGCTGTTGCTGGATGCCCTGCTGTTCTTGTGTAGGCCCTTGTTGTCCCTGTTCACCCCATGATGGTGTGCCTGGTCTCATTCTACACGTGCGTGACATGTGCCCTACTAATCCACAAATCCAACACACCGGTGGTTCCCTGTTCTGCCATGGAAAGCTTCCTGGGTTGTCCTGGTATATTGGTTGCCCGGTGGGGTAGAAATTTCTAAATCCTCCCCCCTGCTGTTGTGTGTTATATCCGTATCCTCTCCCCCTCATCATTCCTCCCCTTCCCCTGTTGTAATTATAATACCCAGCTCCTGGCGTTGAGTATCCTCCTCCCATGTTAGTCGTGTATGGTTGGAGTGGCGGCAGCTGTTGTGTTACAGTCTGTGATGATTGTATTTGGGAGGGATCTTGTGCAGCCACTACTTGTGTGGGGCTTTCAGTCATTGTTGCAGGTGTAGTTATTAGTGCACCTTCCATCGTGTATTTAGTAAGTTTTTTCTGTACTAATTTAGTCTCTTCCGTTTTTCTATCCTCTTCCTTTTGTTTCATTTTTTCTTGCCATGTCCTACAATGATGCACTATCATCAGTTGTATTTCTGGCCATGCTTTTGCTTCCATCCCCACTACTTTCTTCAGTTGTTTCTGAACGGCTTCTGGGAGCCCTTGTACTAGTATATGATAAAATATTGCTGGTGTCTTGTCCCATTGTTCAGGATCTTCGTTCTCACGCATTTGCGTGAGGTAATTGCTCCTATCTCTGATGTGTCTGGGTACTGTACCCTGAGCGCCTGCCATAATGCATGTCTGCAGTTTGCGAATGGTGCCCCATCGTGTAATGTGTTTGTTATTGTGACCCCGGGGAAGCCTGCTCTCTTCCAGATGTCATCTGCTGCATCCCCTAATATTGATATTAGAAGGCCCTTTACATCCCCCACTGCCAATTTCTGTCCTGCGGTGTGTTTTTCCATTTCATATATCCATTTTCCCGCACCTCCACTTAATGATGGGAGCCTGCACTTTATATTTTCCTTGTCTGCATGCTTCCAGGGGACATATTGTGGTCTAACCCCTCCCCTCTCCAGAAGTGGCATTAAGTTGTGTCCTGGTTTGCCCCTTGGGTCCCACACAATCGAATCCGTACACCCCTCCTCTTCTTCCCTGTCTTCCACATCGTCAATGGGGTCCATATTTCCCCTGCTCGTAACTGTTTCTCCTCCATCTCTTCCCTTTCTTTTATCATTTCCTTTATTTAATGTGGGCGTGTGTATTCGTTCTCCCTGCCTGCGTCCAGGGAGGTCTCTAAGCCTGCCTGCATAGGGTGTCAGTTCGTGGGGGAAGGGCACAAGTTTAGATGGGCATGTTGCACGTAGTGTAAGTGAGGTAGTTGAGCATGTGGGGCGGGATGGTGAGGGTGTGGCTGCACGTGTCTGCCTTTCCGCTATTCCTTGCTCTTCCGCCTCACTTCCCTCCAGTTCTTCCTTTCTCCTGCAGATCCATGGTGATTCTCCATTTGTCCGGGTGATGTATAATTTATCCAAGCTTTCCCTTTCACTGTCTCTCCCTTCCTTCTCCATTCCTTCTCCTTCCTCACTGCAAAAGTCCTCCATTAATGGCAACCCCCAATCTGTCTTTTTCCCCCTAATCGTTACTGTTTTTAAGTCTATTAGATCTGTTCCTCCCTTGTCTTCTTTGCCAATTGCTCCCCTTTGTGCTGATGTTGTTGCTACTTCTGTGTCTCTCTATACATACCTCCTTACTTCACTCCCCCTCTCCTATCTTCTCTTTCCCCTTCATTTTTCTCTGCTATTTCTCTACCAATTTCCTCTCTTTTCTTTTTCAATTCCTCCATTACTTCAATACTCATCTTTTTCATTATCCTTTCTTCTTCTTTCTTCCTTTCCCATCTCGCTCTTTCCCGCTCTAATATACCCTCTATCATCCTCCCTTCTTCGTATTTCCTTGTTGTTTCTGATAATAATCTCCTTCTCCATATTTCCATTTCCTTTTCTTTCTCTTCTTCCTCCCTTTTCTTGTCACGCAGTGCTGCTCTGGATACCCTTTCTGCTACTGCCTTCACCCTTTCTGCTTCTCTCTTTTGCTCCTCAGTTCGTTCCCTCATTTTGTCCAACTCATTCTTGCTTTCTTTCCTTTCCCGTGCTCTCTCTCTTTCCTCTCTCTCGAGCTGCTTGATCAGTGCATTCTGCTCATCCCTTAATTCTGCTAAACGTTCTTCCAAAATCTCTTCCTTCTGTCGTAACAGCTCTTCCCCCTTTCTTTTCCCCTCTTCCCCTTTCCTTTCACTCTTCCTGGTGTTGTCCTCGTCCATTTTCCTTACTACCTCCTCCTCTTCTTCTGTTAATGAACCTCGTAATTTTAATAATACCTGCGCAGCTACCCACTCATCCTGTCCTATTCTTGCGATCTGCTCTTCGCCAATCCCCCCTTCCCCTGCGGGCATTTTCGTGCGAGCTGATCCTGTCGCGCTACTCTGCTCCCTTTCTGCGTGGCTACCTGTGGCTGTATATGGTGGCGGACTGTATGCCGGGTTCGAGTAACCCTCAGCCGCCCTTAATTGAACCATGTCTCGTAGTTCTGTTAAAGGATATAACCCCCCTTCCTCCTTTTTCACTACCTTCGCTAGGGGTATATCGTCGCTCTGTTCCTTTTTTATTTCCTTTTTGTTTATGTTGTTACTCTTTTCTCCTCCCTCTTCTCCGTTCCCTGTGTTCTGTGTGCCTTCACTCTCTTTTTCCCCATTCTCTCCTTCCTCCTTAATCTTGTCCTCTTCCGTTGTTTCCCCCATAATGAACATTCCGTTTGGTCCTGGTCGGGACCCTTGGAATATCCTCCATAAGTTAAACACCTCCACGTGGTGCATCAACTTCTTCCCCTTGTATGTGTTATGCAGATGGGTTAATAGTGAATGTTGGGTATATGGATCGAAACTGCCATTAGGCGGCCATGGTGTTGTCATTTTGTTGTCCGTCCCCTGTGTCCATTCTATGCTATACTTGATCAGTTTCTCCCTATGGGGTGACAGTGTTTTACATATGTGCTGTAGCGGGGTAGTGAGGGTGTTCCCCCACCCTCCCGATCCTGCCCCGTATGACATAGTAGCGCTTCACTTGTTATCCTTCCCCTATTTGGTAGCGGTTATCTTACTAACAGTGTACACTATACAGCCTTAGATCTTTACCTGGCCCCGTAAGTTTGGGGACTTGCGATAGTCCGCTAAGGAAAAATAGTAAAATGTAGCATTTGCATTTGTATATTCTTTTCTTTCTTTTCTTCCTTTACCGAACATCTTTACGGCCCCCTGCGGCCAAGGCGCACGTAGCTCTCTGCGGCTGCGTGCCCCTTGTGAGGTTCTTATACAGCCGTCCTACTTTCTCTTACTCCTCCTCCCCTTTCTTCACTTGCCGTGGCTGGCGTTCTCCGTGCGCAGCCACGTCCCCCTTTTCACCTTCCCCCCGATCAACTCGTTACCGTTTACCTCCGTTTCCACTCCCTTACCCTAATTCTCTTCCCCACCACTCTCAAAAATAAAAATGCCTTGTATTCGAGATATCCTATGAAAGCCCTACTGGTGACGTCACTGATCTCTTTCAAAACTACTGGTAAGTTCTTCATATGTTTTTTTTAAAAGTTCAAAATACGCTTGCAATCTACCCCCGTTAACCCCACAGCTGTCTTCCTGTCACGCCTGGAACAAGGTAATCAACAATATAATCGGACTGCGCACACTGCGTCGCCTCGCGTGTGATACGCCCCTCGACAGGAGGGCTTAACCAGCCAATTATCTTCCGTATTAGGCAACCAGTTAGCCACCGCCTACAGGGAAACGTCATCTATCTATCGAGTTTCCTGCTCGATCAATAGGGATCCTCATCTACTCATTGATCAATAATTACCAAATCGTAGGAAACCGCACACACACACACACCCTTACACGTGGTCGCGACCTAGGCCAATCAGTGTCTACGAGCGGCCGCACGTGATGTTTTTGTGCTCTGCCCCCTTCTCTTCCGTAACGTAGCGGACTGCTCTCGCACTTGTCCAGCTACCATTCATTGCACCGTCAACACTAATTTATCAAACCTTCGCCGCGCACCGGTGTAACACCTCCCGCCTCCCGTATTCAATTCCTCCCCCCTCCCTCACAATTTCACATTGCTTGTTGTGCGTGGCATACTCACCAAGTTCTCTTGATGCGGGGCCGCTCGACTGCATGCACCCCTCCAAGCGCACGCCACCTCCCCTCGTCTGGACCACGTCTGGACACTCGCCAACCGCGGGCGGGAAAATTTCTCAACCGGCTCCCGAAGGCCAATATCCGGATTGCGCTGTCCGGTCTTCTCGCAGTTCCGCGATGGTCCTGTAGTCCTCAAAAGGGGGCAGCGGCACAGGGGGCCACGCCGCCGGGCCTCCTCGCAACGGGAGCACTCGGAAAAATAAAATAAAAGCAGATCTTAAACAGATCTCAGCAGTGCCTCCAACTTGTCGGGGGGAAATTCTCCCGGGGTCGGCTGGGCCGTCCGCGGACCTCTGGGCAGGGAAGCCCCAACTCCTCCCGTATATCCCAGAAAATGAGTATGAGACACACGCAAGAAGCAAGGTGATTCTGCTGTTTATTAAACAAAACGGCAGGGATGGGTCAAGGATCGTACGCGTCCGTCCTGACACTCTCTCTTCAATCTTGGGGCTCGCAGGCCCTTTTTACCTTAGTATGACGCGCTACTTGCGTCACCTGGGAAAGTTAGCAAAAAACCTATCGCCACTCTGGATTGGTTCCTCGAGTGGTAGGGTTAGTATAGCATACATATAGAGAGCGTTATTAGTGGTTGAGGGTCAGTCAGGTGGTATACTTGGGTTGCCCCTTCAATTTGATACATGAAAATTGTTACATGAAGACCCCTGAGGATTGGCTAATGTTAATGGCGTCAGTGATAAGAGCCCCATGTTCTGATTGGTCCACTCGCGATCCCCCCAGTCTGGGACCATCGCTGTTCCCAGCTCGCGGTGCACCTGTCATTTGCAACAATGTATCGCTATGGGTATGTGCAGACAATGTGAGGATTTATTCATATGCTGGAAGGCAGACTACTCCCCCCGCCGCAGATGTCCATTGAGTCGCTTAATTGTATCTGCCTGTGTCTTGAAACGTGGGATCCAGGCGCCTCCCTCCTCCTGGGCCTGGCACCCTGTCAGGTTTGGCTTGGTCACGTGAGGTGAGCCCGTGGTTGAGGCAGAATTCTGCACAATTAATATTGCATTTTCCACTGTGTGCCTGGCTTAATTTGCAGGTGTGACCTTGGCGTCTTGCGGCATGCGAGTTTGCAACATTGTGCCCTTGACTGTCTGCTCTCGCCGGGCTCATTCTGCAGGGTCAGCAACTGTACTCTTGCTCATTCAATGTTCATGGAAGCTCTTGCTTGCGGCCTACTTGGGCCTGGTGCATAGGTGGAAACGTTTGATACACAGCGCTTTAGGTTATGGTATCATATTGCTTTATCCCCAGTATCATGTCTTCGTTATATTTCTCATTGCAATGCATGGGTTTAGGAGAAGCGTGAGCAAGCATTTTTGATGAGTTCATTGTGCGTCTTGCGTTTCTGCATTTTGAAAAGCCTATGTGAAAAATAACAAAGATGCGCGTCAGTGGGTGTGTCCGTCACCTACGTCATAGCACTGAATATGTTCTTCGTTTGGATTGGTTTGGGAGTGTCCAGTGTGCATGTTTGCACGGGTGTGCTGACCGTTGGCTAGGTCGTCATGGCATCTCTAACGATGTGTTCATTTACTGTTGCATGGTTCAGTCGAGTTCATCCATGCCGCAGGTGTCGGCATGGGCAGGGCAGGCTGGTGGGCACATCCGTATGTTCCTGTACCAGGGTATCTGGTCATCTGGTAGGTGGGCAAACTCCTCTCGTGGCGGATGTCTGGGCCGCGATCCTCTAGGCCAGGGGTGTGAGGGGATTGGTGGGAGCCTTTTGTTCCATTCTCCCACTTCAATCTGCTCAATTATCGCGATTAGGAGTCTCCTTATGACTGGACCATTTTTTGAGTCATGAAGAAAGGTGTGACTATTAACATCTCTCCTATCAAGAGCAGTGTATGACTGAAGTATAAACACAAAGATAGCAACTACAAGGCGATGTGTGTCACTGTCAACGGGTATCATATATAATCTTTGAAACCGATATGCTCCTAAAAAGGAATCTGGATACTGATGTCTCTTCCAATTTCTAATCAGAAACTGACATTTCAGCATAGTAGTGATGCAATATTTAATTCTTCAAAGAATTTCTAGAAATTAAGTTTTAACTTCTGGAATTCTCTGCAAGTCCATGCACTTCCTGCTAAAATGTTTAAAGAGTGTCCACTGAATTCCAGTCCATAAGAAATATGTGCTAACCACCCGCTGTTTTATCATGCTCTTCTTGGTCATCGATCAAGTCTGCACATGTGGAAATTATTCTTCTTGTCTTGCTTCCTAGTCAACGAGCGAAGGAGGGAGGGTCTCGCCCTTGTAGATTTTTTCATCTCCTAACTGTACCCAATCTCTTCTTTCCAATACCTTAACTGCAGTAGGGGAGAAATCCTCAACACAAAAGGGACCATTAAACCTAGGTTCATGCCATCTATGGGTGAAATTCTTTATAAGGATTTGGTTGGCAACATATAACTTTGGTGGTGGCAATAGTTCACTCAGATTGGTTACTGGACTGTCCTCTTCAGTGTTCTTTAACCCCTCCCTCCGATCCTTGACTTGATCTGCAATGAAAGAAACACTGGGAGCCATACATGTCATATAATCGTGCATTTCATCACCTACAGTCTGCGCTACACTCTGGGCATCACTGCTGTCTCTAGATGGGGGTGTAAGAGGTGTCCTCATGCGATCCCCTGTCACTAACTTGTGGGGCATGTAAGTTGGTGGTCTGAACCTGGCTGCTTTTGAAGGGCATATAAGGCTAGAGGTAGGCAATATAGCCATCCCTTTTTCAACGTTCATTTGATCTTGGCTATCCTCTCTTTGAGGAGGCCGTTGAGTCTCTCACATTTCCATTTGCTTGTGGATGATAAGCAGAAGAAAATGTATGCTTTATTCTCAATAGAAGTCCTATTTGTTCAAATAGCTCATTGACAAAATGTGGCCCATTATCGGATCTTAGAACTTCACACACACCCCTTTTTGGAAATACTTTGTGCACTAGAAACCTTGCTGCACAAGCGGCATCATAGTGTGCACAAATACCGGCTTCGATCCACCTAGAGAAGGGACACACCAGCACTAATAGATACCTGTATCAATTACATGTCTGAAGCATATCAACGTAATTGATATGCAAACGATGAAAGGGGCCATTTGGTTGAGGTATTACTCCTCTAATTGTTCTCAGTGTATGCCCAGCAGCAACCTTCTGACACATGATGGAACTCACAATGAACTGTGCAACGTGTTCCAAAAGATTGGGGACAAACCAGTCTTCTGCAGTTGTGGCAGCAAGACTTTCCCTGGTTATATGAGCAGGGTAATGCAATTGCTTGAGTGTGACTTTCAACAATGCCGCTAGCATCACTGGCTTTCCAGTGCTTTCCTGTCTCCATAGTGCTAACTTGGGGGATAATGAACACCCCATACATTTCCATAGCTCTTGCTCTTGTTATGGGGCTCTACCCTGAATCTATATTAGTTGCATAATTGGCAGCATATTGAACCCTTCTCGTACTAGCATGCTTCTATTCAATACTTCTTTGGTATTTTCAGTATCAAAACTCAAAATTTCTGAACAATACAAAACACTTTTGGCTTTTTCTTCTGCGCCTTTGTTTCCGCAAGAAATAAAGGGCCTCATCACGAGTTGGGCACTAACCCTGGAGGTATTACCACCGGGGCTTTTATCCCTACCGCCAAACCCCCCAGCGCTATTAGCACTGTATCACGGGTTTGACGGAACGATAAGTCCCAATTCTCCATCGGGCCCTTTTGGGAATTTCCCATTCCCCATTGGGCCCAATGGGGAATGTTCGGCGCTATTACCGCTGGCAGAATACTGCCAGCGGTAATAGCGCCGAAAATCAGCAAAATCGCAGCGGATTTGCCCCCAGCTCAGAGCTGGGGGAAAATTTGCCAAGCCTGTGATTTGGCGGACCCTTAAATGCGGCAGTAATAGCATTACCGCCACATTTAAGGGTTACCGCCAAACTCGTGATGAGGCCCAAAGTATGTTTGTTTAGTATATGCTGCACATTTTATGACTGCTATGGCAAGTGGGAGCTTTAGTGCCTTATTGAGCCTGTCCAATAAATATGCATGTTGCACTGGAGTGCCATCTGCATGGCGATAACCCCTCCTTTTCCAGTGTGAAAGCTCTGCGTGTACAGTTGACGTCACATAGGCGGAGTTACTGTACACCATCACTTCCTGCCCTTTGTGTTTTTCGAGCGCAACAATAAGTGCTACCAATTTGTCGCTTATGTTGAAAAGTGGGACGATAGTCTTGCACCCGCCACTACCTCAAATTTACCATTTAATCTGTGTCTTACAACTGCGTAGCCTGAATGCCTTGCCCCACTAGTTTGGTCAATTTTCAAAGAACCATCAATAAAGGGAATTTCCCCTCCCGCTAAAGCATTTTCTTTCAAACAAGGTATATACTCATAGAATTCAACATAATTTGAGCACTCATGCACATGATCACCTTCTTCTATAGGTTCAGCTACAAACGTGGCTGGGTTCACTATTTTACACCCCACTACCTTAAAGGCTGGGTTAGAAATCATTGCCTCATAAGCCAAAGCTCTTTGGGATGTCATTGTTACTTGGGTTTCTCTAAAATGGCAAATAATTGCGCTCCGCGTAGAGAGTCATGGAAAAGCCCATGGTAATACTTGTCGATTTAAACATAGAAGAAGAAAAGAGGATCCAAAGATAGGAGCCCTCCATTCCTCTACTCTCTATTTTAAATCCATAAACCAATGGTTCATCGAAGTTAAATAAAACTAGATTGTTATAACTCACAAGTGTATACGATTTATAAATAACAAAGATGTTCATTCATTTAGTAAAAAAACAATTTTAATTGTAGTCACATTGCAACTTTAAAGAAAGCCAAATTAGCTGTCAACAGAATATGTTGATAAGTAAAGGTAATCCATGTATACAATTCAAAGGTGGCAGACGCGTTTCGGGATAAGTGTCCCTTCTTTTTGAGCCAAGTGGTTTAAACTAGAAAACAAAAAAGTGAATCAAGATTGTTTCAATCATGTATTCTTCCCATAAGCATTATGTATATACAGAGGAGTAACAGGTTGTACACAGTATTGCTGATTGGTCATGTATGTGTTAATACAACATTCTGAACACAATCAATTCAAAAGACATTCTAACATCAGAGTCATGATTACTTTAGTTTTCAGAGGCCACCATTACAGCCAGTATGAACTGGTATATCCAAGCCACGTTCCAAATCAAACAGTTAAGAAGCCATATGGTTATTAAAGCAACTCTCGGGCCAAAGTGTTTAGAGTTAGCATACCTTGATTATGGAAAAAGTGAAGTATGTGTTTTCCCCTGAGAAATGGCGAAATGAAGTGTTCCACTACGGTTCTGGAAAATGTTCCTCTCTTCAATGTGGAGAAAAATTATATGTCCTGACTTAAATTCCTGCAATGTAATGAGTACTCTTTACTCTCCATGATGCACGATAGATAAAACTGAAGATACTCTGCAGCCTGTAATACCCGAAAGTGTCAATATTTCCTTAGAAGAGACAGAAAATGCAAAGCAAAAATATCCTGCTGTTTCAAAAAGGATTAGCCATAGATAGTTAAATGGCTTACCTCTCAAATATAGAGGTACGAAGAAAATAAGAGTGCTATAACTCGTCTTGCTTCGAAAGTTTGATGTTATAGGCGTTGTCACCAGAGGATCAAATGGAATATTCTGTGCAGAGGAAAATATGTAAAAATAAAAATATTGAGTAGTGAGCTTTATTGAAAAGGAACTTCCTGGGGCTGTGTAAATAAGTAAATAAACCAATATCTAGCCTAAATGCTGCTTACCTCCGCAGTGTTAGTGTAGAAAACACCGGCAGAGGATGAAAAGTGTCCGTTCTACCCTGCGTTTCTCCCTGTGTCTGCGCGTGCTCCAAAACAGATGCGCTGCTCGTTCGTGCTGCGGTGGGTTTCCTCGTAACCCTGGCAACCCTCTTGGTTGTCGGCAAGCAAGACGCATACTAAGACAGTCTCTGTCTGTATGCGTGTTAATAGCCATAGAAAATGGACTAATCTGGATTGCTATGTGCAAGATGCTGTTTTGAAAGTGTGTGTGGGCGCCATCTTGGAACGTCCAAGACGCTCATAAATGAGCTTATATAAACGTGATACTATTTTATGTCAAATCTAATATTATTATAGAACGAAGTAAAAGTAATGAATAGTCTCATGTGCAACCATATTTATTATGACGGTGAATGTGATAAGTAAAAAACTGAGGGAGTACTAGAAAATTGCCTGGATGCACGTGTTTAGAAATACCACACTGGCCGTAATGGAGACCCTGCTTTATAACTCATAAAGGTTATTTTATATTCATTCATATGCATGGAATAGGACATGCCAAGTACTCATAAATAAGGTCTTAGTTGTAAACAGTGGGCCAGTCAACACACCCTGGACTGAATATATTTTAACAGTTATTCCACTGTCAAAAACATATGAAGCACTCATAGATAAGGTCTTCATTGTGAACAGTGCGCCGGTCAACACATCCCGGACTGTGTCTATTTTAACAGTTCTTCCACTGTCAAGAACAGTGTGTGGCATCTGTTACACCTCATGTAGAACATCCTTTGCTCTCTTTTAACATTTAAACCAACTTGATTTCACAAGTGGATCTAGCAATTGCCTCCAGGGTGTTCCCCAATTAAAATACATCTTCACAGTAATGGGATAAGAATGCAAAATTGTACATTCAACATAATTAAAAAGAAATAAAGAATCAAGGTCAGTCATCAGTCAGATAATCAGATATAACACCTCAGGGAAAACTCTTCATTAAGAACTTGTGGATTTAATGTGTCTAGGAGGTGTATCCAAAACTTATCCCTACGTGAGAGAATTGATTGATAGTCTCCCCCTCTGTGTGGTTTCTTGACTACCTCCAAAATCTGGATTTTGATCTGGGCTACGGTGTGGTGGTATTCTGTGAAGTGGTTTGCCAATGGCGATTTAATGTTATTACACCTGATGTTCGATTTGTATTTGGTTATTCTTTCTTTGATCGCTCTTGTAGTTTGGCCCACATACAGTTTACCACAGGGGCATTTAATTGCATAAATACCCCTGATGACATGCAGGTAGCGTAATCTCGTAGTTTGAGTCTCTTGCCCGACTGGGGATGTGTTATGTTTTCACCCTTAATTACATTATTGCAGTGGGAGCATCCCAAGCATGGGAATGTGCCTTTCTTTCTTGTTTGCAAGAATGTTTGTTTTTCTTTGGGGGGTCTCTCCGCTCTTACTGGTCTGTCTCTCAAATTTTGGCCTCTTTTGAAGGCCATCATTGGGGATTTAGGAAATAGTTTTTCAAGCAGTGGGTCACTACGGAGAATTACCCAATGTTTTTTTTTATGGCTCTCCCTACTGAAAACTCTGTTGAGAATACTTCAAAATGTAAAGTAATGGTGTCTCCTTGTTCTTAATTTTTGGTGTGAGTAGTTGTTCCCTACTCACACTGGATGATCTCTCTTTGGCTTCCTCTAAAACCGACTGTGGGTAGCCCCTTTTGGCAAACTTGGCCAATAATTTAGTGCATTCAACATCAAGTCCCGCTGGATCTGACACAATCCTTTTCAGTCTTAGAATTTGGCTATATGGTAAGCTCCCCAACATTGACTTAGGATGAAAACTAGAAAAATGTACTAAATTATTGACATCGGTTGGTTTGTGGTAGACATTGGTCCCAATTTGGTTGTTTTTAATCTCCAGGCAGACATCTAGGAAATGTAAAGATGGTGTTCCTACTTCCATTGTGAATTTAATGTTTTGATGTACAGAATTCAAAAAATTAAAGAAAGTGGTCAACTCATCTTTAGTGCCGCACCAAATCCCAAAAATATCATCAATAAATCATTTCCATATTAATATTTTGTCTGACCAGTCCGTATTCTCCAGTACATGTATGTGTTCGAATCTGTACATGAAGGTATTTGCGTACACTGGGGCCATCGCTGACCACATAGATGTTCCCGTAACTTGAAGATAGAAATTACCTTGAAATCTGAAATAGGTATTGTTCAGTATCAAGCTTAGGAGCTCCACAATCAATTGTGGATCACCTCTCGTTGCTTTTGAATTCAATAGCAGCCATTCCACTGCTTGGATTCCTTCCTCATGTGGGATGGAAGTGTACAAACTTCACACATCCATGCTGAACAGTATACATTCTGAACTTAATGCTCTAATTTCTTGAATGCAATTTAAGAAGTTGTAGTGTCCTTAAGGTACGTTGGGATATCCTGGATGAGTGGTTGAAGTAACCGGTCAATATATATGGACAGTGGGTCAGAAATGCTGTCAGTGCCAGCTACTATGGGTCGCAGTGGGGGATCACTTTGATTTTTATGGATCTTTGGCAGTCCATAGAACTATGATGATGATTAATTAGAAATTCACTTGTTTTACTGCTTATCCATTTGTTTTCCAGGGCTTCTTCCACTATATTTTCAATGAGTGATTTTATTCTCATGATTGGATCCCCATTCAGTTTGGTGTATGTACTGGCATTATTGAGTAGAACCAGGCATTTTTTTATGTAATCATCCATGTCCATCACAACAATTGCACCTCCTTTTTCGGCAGGTTTTATGGTCAAAGCCTCATCTTTAGCCAATGCTGCCACGTGATCCAATTGGCACTTCTTTACGTTGATGGGTGTTGATATTTGATAATTGATACGTTTCAAATCTGTAAGGACATTCTTCTCAAAAAGATTCAAAATTGAGTTCTGTACATGTGGATTGAAATTACTCTTTGGACGTATTTCTAATGTTTCACCCCCAGAGTACGGAGTTTACAGATTCTCATCTGAATCAAAAAATATTTTGAGTCTCAGTTTTCTTAATAGCCTTTGCAGGCAAACATTCTCCTCAAATAAAGTGGCGTTATTTGTCGGAATGAAGGATAGTCCACGATTCAACATCTCAAGTTGGTCACTGTTTAGAGTTTTCTTCGAGATGTTAACTACCAGTTTTTCACTCATTTGTTCTGCTTTTTTTGTTTTACCTTGCCCTCCTCGTTTTTCTCTTAATTTGTCGCGTAGGCCTAAAAAAGCCCCAGTGTCGTTTGGTATTGGAGAGCCTGTACTTGCCGTTGTTACTGCTGGTGCTGGGCTGGGTGATGTGACCCTCCGTTTGGTGATGGTGTTGGTCTTCTACCTGTGTCAGAAGTTGAACTCTTAGTGCCTAGTTGAATTGGTTCCCCTATGCTACTCGAGCTGCTGTCGTTGCCAGAATTTGATGATTCCTAGGTCTACTGACACCAAAAATTAAGAACAAGGAGACACCATTACTTTACATTTCGAAGTATTCTCGACAGAGTTTTCAAGTAGGGAGAGCCATAAAAAAAACATTGGGTAAATCTCCGTAGTGACCCACTGCTCGAAAAACTATTTCCTAAATCCCCAATGATGGCCTTCAAAAGAGGCCAAAATTTGAGAGACAGACCAGTAAGAGCGGAGAGAGCCCCCCAAAGAAAAACAAACATTCTTGCAAACAAGAAAGAAAGGCACATTCCCATGTTTGGGATGCTCCCTCTGCAATAATGTAATTAAGGGTGAAAACATAACACATCCCCAGTCGGGCAAGAGACTCAAACTACGAGATTACGCTACCTGCATGTCATCAGGGGTATTTATGCAATTAAATGCCCCTGTGGTAAACTGTATGTGGGCCAAACTACAAGAGCGATCAAAGAAAGAATAACCGAATACAAATCGAACATCAGGTGTAATAACATTAAATTGCCATTGGCAAGACACTTCACAGAATACCACCACACCATAGCCCAGATCAAAATCCAGATTTTGGAGGTAGTCAAGAAACCACACAGAGGGGGAGACTATCAATCAATTCTCTCACGTAGGGATAAGTTTTGGATACACCTCCTAGACACATTAAATCCACAAGTTCTTAATGAAGAGTTTTCCCTGAGGTGTTATATCTGATTATCTGACTGATGACTGACCTTGATTCTTTATTTCTTTTTAATTATGTTGAATGTACAATTTTGCATTCTTATCCCATTACTGTGAAGATTTATTTTAATTGGGGAACACCCTGGAGGCAATTGCTAGATCCACTTGTGAAATCAAGTTGGTTTAAATGTTAAAAGAGAGCAAAAGATGTTCTACATGAGGTGTAACAGATGCCACACACAGTTCTTGACAGTGGTACAACTGTTAAAATAGACACAGTCCGGGATGTGTTGACCGGCCCACTGTTCACAATAAAGAGCTTATCTATGAGTACTTGATATGTTTTTGACAGTGGAATAACTGTTAAAATATATTCAGTCCAGGGTGTGTTGACCGGCCCACTGTTTACAACTAAGATCTTAGTTATGAGTACTTGGCATGTCCTATTCCATGCATATGAATGAATATGAAATAACCTTTATGAGTTATAAAGCAGGGTCTCCATTACGGCCAGAGTGGAATTCCTAAACACGTGCGTCCAGGCATTTTTCTACTACTCCCCCAGTTTTTTACTTATCACATTCACTGTCATAATAAATACGGTTACACATGAGACTATTCATTACTTTTACTTCATTCTATAATAATTTTAGATTTGACATAAAATAGTATCACGTTTATATAAGCTCATTTATGAGCGTCTTGGACGTTCCAAGATGGCTCCAACACACACTTTCAAAACAGCATCTTGCACATAGAGATCCAGATTAGTATCTTTTCTATGGCTATTAACACGCATACAGAGAGAGACTGCCTTAGTATGCGTCTTGCTTGCCGACAACCAAAAGGGTTGCCAGGGTTATGAGGAAACCCACCGCAGCACGAATGAGCAGCGCATCTGTTTTGGAGCACGCGCGGACACAGGGAGAAACGCAGAGAAGAACTGACACTTTTTATCCTCTGCCGGTGTTTTCTACACTAATTCTGCGGAGGTAAGCAGCAGTTAGGCTAGATATTGGTGTATTTACTTATTTACAGAGCCCCAGGAAGGTCCTTTTCAATAGAGCTCACTACTCGTTCTTTTTATTTTTACATATTTTCCTCTGCACAGAATATTCCATTTGATCCTGTGGTGACAACGCCTGTAACGTCAAACTTTCGAAGCAAGACGAGTTATAGCACTCTTATTTTCTTCGTACCTCTATATTTGAGAGGTAAGCCATTTAACTATTTATGGCTAATCCTTTTTGAAACAGCAGGATATTTTTGCTTTGCATTTTTTGTCTCTTCTAAGGAAATATTTACACTTTCGGGTATTACAGGCTGAAGAGTATCTTCAGTTTTATCTATCATGCATCGTGGAGAGTAAAGAATACTCATTACATTACAGGAATTTAAGTCAGGACACATACTTTTTCTTGACTCTAGGTGCTCCACATTGAAGAGAGGAACATTTTCCACAACTGTAGTGGATCACTCCATTTCGCCATTTCTCAGAGGAAAACACATACTTCACTTACTCCATAATCAAGGTATGCTAACTCTAAACACTTTGGCCTGCGAGTTGCTTTAATAACAATATGGCTTATTAACTGTTTGATTTGGAACGTGGATTGGATATACCAGTTCATACTGGCTGTAATGGTGGCCTCTGAAAACTAAAGTAATTATGACTCTCATGTTAGAATGTCTTTTGAATTGTGTTCGGAATGTTGTATTAACACATACATGACCAATCAGCAATACTGTGTACAACCTGTTACTCCTCTGTATATACATAATGTTTATGGGAAGAATACATGATTGAAACAGTCTTCAATCACTTTTTTGTTTTCTAGTTTAAACCACTTGGCTCAAGAAGAAGGGACACTTATCCTGAAACGCGTCAGCCACCTTTGAATTGTATACATGAATTACCTTTACTTATCAACATATTCTGTTGACAGCTAATTTGGCTTTTTTTAAAGTTGCAATGGTGAATGAGTTGTGACTACAATTAAAATTGTTTTTTTACTAAATGAATGAACATCTTTGTTATTTATAAATCGTATACACTTGTGAGTTATAACAATCTAGTTTTATTTAACTTCGATGAACCATCTGTTTATGGATTTAAAATAGAGTACAGGGGACGGGAAGGCTCCTATCTTTGGATCCTCTTTTCTTCTTCTACGTTTATGTTGTAGTAATCCTGTGCCAGGGTCACGTTTCTTCCCCCGCACCTGAAAATAATATCTAATTACCACATAGTATTTAGAAAATGTATTATTTTTACAAAATAGAAGGGAGTGCGCCTACTTATCCTTTTTCTTTTCACAATACTTGTCTACTTCTCAATTGCAAATGCGGCAGCAGCTGAAGATTGTTCGCATGGAAAATGTCCTCTCATAACTGGATCTACAATCTCAATGTAGTACGACAAAGGTTTATACCCCAATGTTGTTCTTTGTGTGAGTACTGCTGTCATTATTGGCCCATTGGTGTGTGAAAACAAATAAAATTCCTTGCTATAGTTGGGAATCCCTAAAATTGGAGATGTACAGGTTGCTCTTTTTAATTCCTCAAATCCTTCTTCCATTTCTTCAGTCCATTTTATCTTTTCCTTGGCAACTTGTGCTTTCTTAAGTGCTTGCAAAAGCGGTTTGGTATATGTGCTAAAGTCGAACACCCAGGCCCTGCAATAATTACATTAACCCAAAAACGGCTGCATTTTTCTCACTGTATTTGGCTTTGGTGTCTTCATGATAGCCTCAGCTCTTTCACGTGTCACTTTCTTTCCTTAATGTGAAATTTACTGACCTATGTACAACACCTCTTCCTGGCAATACTTTAATTTCTCCTTGTCTACCTTTTATCCTTTGTCTGCCAATATAGTCATTAACTGAACAGAGTCTTGCCTACATTCATCCTCTGTTTCACTACAGATTAATATTTCATCTACGTACTGAATTACCACACTCTTGAGTTCAATATTACCTAAATCCATCTGTATGCCCTGTTAAGGATTGATGGGGACACACAATACCCCTGAGGTAAACAAGTAGGTTTTAGCCTCTTTTGTCTGAATGTAAAGGAAGTAAGGTCTTGTGAGTCCTTGTGCAACAGAATCGAGAAACCCATATTTTTCAAATCGATCACGTGAAATACTTTTCTCCAACTGGGATACTACACAATATTGTTGCAGGATTAGAAACAAACGGAAACTCGGTATCTACAATCTGATTAAGAGAGCGCAAGTCCTGGATAAATCTCCATGACCCCCCTTTAGATTTTTTAATCTGATACAATGCAGTATTGCATGAGGATTACAATGGTACTAGAATTCCCTGATTCATCAGTGCTGAAATAGTCCTAAATATGCCATGATCAGCTCCTCCAGACATCGAGTACTGCTTTGCTCATGGTAAAATTGCTCCTGTTTTGAGCTTTATTTCAACCTCTCCTATTCCCTTTAACAAGCCTACATCATATGGGCTCATATTCCAGAGGACACTTGGCACCTTTTCTAGGTTTTCCTGAAAGAACTCTGGTCTTTGTTGCACTAGCACCATTCGCTGTGGGACTTCCCTTTTCTCGATCTTTATCCAGTATGGAATGCTTATGAAAAACACTACCTCATCATCTATACTTTCATCTCTGAACATATCTGCATCTGTTATGTCAGTCAATCTGTATCCCTCCTCAAGAGCTATCACTGTCCTACATGATCTGCCTTCATCATTCACTCCTTCAAGCATTGCTATTTCTCCTCGTACTATAGCTGCTTCCAACTCTATAGGAATGGTCTGCCCTTCTTCCTCATTCATAGCTACTTGTGGTCTGAATAGGAACTGATTATGTAAACCAAAGTGTCACCTCATGGAATGTGTTTACTTGAATGTCTTATGTATTCTTGAGCCTTGTAATGGCGAACAAAAGTTTTTAATACTTTTTTATAAGGTTTTCTTCATATTCTCATCAAAGGCGAATATATTAGATTTGCTTAACAATTTTGATGAATTGTATGCACATTTGCACATGCGATCTTTGCCCTTTATTTGGAGATCACCTATTGTACATTAAATTGATTAAGTGTTTCTTTTTAATGTATGTATTATTCCGTTTTTGACATCTAGAGTATGTTAAAGAATGAATTAAGATTCATTGAAGGTCGTTTATAAATTCAGAGTGAGAAGAGAAGAGAGGATCACGTATGCAAGACGGGGAAGGCCCCCAATCAAGGAGAGCAGTAGATTGGGAATAGGGATGGTTGTCACTCAATAGAATGAAGTCTCTTGTAATGCTAAGTTCTTGAGCCATCTAAGTTCCTTGCATATGAAGACTTTAGAGTTTGTTTTTCTTTTGAACATCCAAGCTATTTCAATTTACTTATGTCAGAAGTGCTCCAATAGGAGTTATTTAGATAGTAACAAGTGGTACAAAAGAACACAGCTGGCAGAATGGTTACATAAAACTGCCAGTGAAGTGCAGCAGTGCACTGATAGTAAATATGATGTAACAGTTACAATTTGTTGTACAATGTATACATCCTGGACCTTCCAGTGCATGAGGTCATGCAAGGTAGGCCTTGAGAGTAGAGATTAAGGCAGTAAGGCATGGTTCTGCTCAGATGTATAAAGATGCGTTATTCCACTGGGGAGATGGCCATGCTTTTGATGGTCTACATTTAGATGAGGGGCCTGTAACCTGCGGCTGTCCAGATATTTTGGACCACAATTCCCTTGAACCCCCACAATCCAATATACTGTCTATGGCTGATGGCAGTTGAAGTCCAAAACATATGGAGAGCCAAAGGTTGCAGTGCCCTGATTTAGAGGATGGCCTTGTGTGAGTGGTGACAATGTGGAGTAGCTTAGGTCTCTAGTGAGTGGTTACTGTGAGGCAGTGGACTCTAGTCCATGCACATGTATATGGACACACTTTGATTGGTTTTGGGAGAGTTAGGAGCAGATCAGTGCGCTAAAAACAAGAATTAGCTGTGTTTAAAGAGGTTTTTGGTTTTTCAAAAAGCAATTCCACTTGGAGGTGGTGTGGAGAGGTGGGTTTGAATCTAGGAAGGTTGAGGAGTATGCTTTTGGGAACGTGGACTATGAATTCAATTGGGGTGCGGGGGGTTGCGGTGGTAGGAGTACTGCAGGAGGCCAACAAACAGGATGTTGCCGAAGTCAAAATTATTTGTGACCAGGACATGAATCAGGGATGTGGTTATGTGTAAAGGGAGATTAGTTGATAATTAGCCGATGTTGCTGTGTACTGGAGAAAGGATGCAGCGTCGTGCTGGAGTTAAATTCAATATTGACATCCCGGCACAAGCGGGGGATAAAAGTGTGTTGTGAGAGGGAGACATGGGAGGATAGAGAAGAGAGAAGATGAAGCATTGAAGTAGATTATGGTGGTTTGAGATGAGCTTGGCATTAGGGAGTCAAGATCCATCCTTTATAAGGTGCAGGTGAAGGCTGAAACAGGACAACATTCTGAATTGGAGTTCATGGGTGTTTGAAGGGGGAGGAAAAGTTTAAATGCATGTGGATGGCAAATAGGCGAAAGAAGAAACCAAAGGATACAATTTTCCCAGAAATGTTTGCGCAGAGGAGAAAAACACAGGAGACCAATGACTGATCTGCAGAAGATGTCCCCCTTTAGAGATCATGGCCTCAAACATTGACCCTCTGATACCTTGAGGGCTCCAGCTATGTCACTTGATTAAGTCTACTGGGCTCTGAGGCTCATAACACAGTCAACATGATGGGCCTTCTTCCTGAAACCCCACGAGCATTAACGGATAGCTGAAAACATATGTGTGCACCAAAGCATACTGAAGTGAACCCGAGTCATCATGTTTAATGCTGTACACAAAACAATTCCGGTTTTGGCCACCTGACCTCTTGTCCCGCCCAAGCAGCACATTAATTGACTGGGGCAGGCCAGGAAGTCAGCTTGCCAGCGTTGTAAGAAAGGCGGATGCACTCCTGTAAGTGCTGCTGGTACACCATTGTCTTTGCTTTGCACTCCCTCCAGCCACACATTGAATTGCGGGGCAGGACGGGAGCAACACTTTCTGGTGGTGATTCTGTAATGCAGAGGCAAATTTAAAAAGGTAAGTGAGCCCCTTTGTTACCCACTAGCTCATTTGCTTGCACCCAGTCCTGTTTAGCCCCTTTTGTCAGCACCCAAGTCCCATTTAGCCCCTCGACCCCTTTCTTGCCCCCTTTAGCTCCTTTTCTTGCCCATGTAGCCTTTTTGTATTGCTTCCAGCCCCCTTCAGCCCCTTGTGTTGCTCCAAGACTCTTTTAATGCCCCAGACTCTTTGATGCCCCCAGTCTTGTTTATGCTCTTTTATTGTCCCAACACTGTTAGTCCCTTTTGTTGCCCCAGTCCCGTTTAGCCCCTTTTCTTGCCATGTAACCCCATTTCTTGTCCTTTAGCCCCTTTTCTTGCCCCAACACCTTTCACTTCTTTTGTTCCCCCAGTCATGTTTAACCCCTGTATTTGACCCCTTCAAGCCCTTTTCTCGCCCCAGTCTTTTGTATCCCCTTTTCCTGCCCCTTTAACCCTTTTTATTGCTCCCAGCCCCTTTAGCTCCTTCCGATGTCCACAACACCATAGGCCCTTATTGCTGCCCCAACCCCTTTTCCCGTTTTTGTGCCCTGAGTCTCGTTTAGCCCTTTTTCTTGCCCGTTAGCCCCTTTTCTTTCCTCCAGCCCCCTTTGTTGCCTCTCATATCCTTTTGCCCCTTTTTATTACCCCCATCCCCTGAAAGAGACCCCTCCCAAGATTCACATGCCATTTCCATGGCTTGGCTCCTATTTGGCCCTAAGAACAGCGCTCAAGTCGAGGATACACGCGGGCGGATGATATCCGCCCACTTTTTTTAGAGGGCAGACATCATCCCGGCCGGGTATTTAGGAGGTCGTGTGTAAAACAACACACTTTGGCTGTCTTTTCCGAATGTATTATTTTAATTGCGACCTGGGGATTCGAACCGAGGTCGGCCGGAACCTTCACCACAGCTCCAAATAACCTGGTGAAAAGTAATGAAATAAAGGTGAAATATCACATTTTGGGCATTTGCTTTTCATAAAATCAAAAACAAGCGAGGATATTTTCTTCCAATAGTATTTGAAAATGTAAAAAAGTGTGCACTATTGTGTATGTTAATGAGTCCCCCCACTTTTTTTTTTTAGGACTCGACACCTGCCTCGGAGCCAGACTAGACCCCAGGCTGGGCCCTGGCTCATGCCTTGCCACGAATTTCCAGGCTCCCTCAGGTCTAGGCTGCCACCTTAGAGAACCATGTGACCAGGACAAGCTTCTGAAAAGCTTCTAATGCTGCCTTGGACGTGGTGGGATGTGCATGGACTTTATGCACAGTGCAAAGTCTAGGCGTCAGAAATACAAGAAACAGTTTCCCGTGCGAGAGTGGCCTTAAGTGGCTTAAGTTTGAATGAAACCCCACCATGGGTAACACTGTGTATTATATATATGGAAAAATCTGGTCTTTCCTAAATAAAACTTTAAAGTCCTGGGCAAATTGAAATTATGTATAGCATTCAAATGGAAATTTGATTAAATCTTGGGCTTGAAAGAAGGAACCGTTGTTAACTCAACTTTACCAGTATGGCAGTCTGTATAAAACTCTTTGCAGGCCAAGGTTGTGCAACTCGTTTACTCTCCTCGCAGAAGTACCTGTCATGAAAAAGGCAGTCTTCCAGCAAAAAGGTCTTGATACTAGGAAGCCAAAAGCTCCAACAGTGTCCTTATGAGGGAGTCCAGATCTTACTTCAAATGCCACAGAGGACTGGGGCATAGATGAAGCTGTCTTTCAATGTGGCATTTAATTGCTTCTCCCCCTAAAGATAAACCGGGTAGTTCTTGGAATAAATGTGCACCGAAAAGGGGAGCGCAAGTGTGAAAATAGCGCACGCGTGCCAAAGCCGTGCACGCAGCCGTTCACCGATTCATGGAATGCGCTGCGCTTGAAAAACCAGAGATGTGTGCCAAATCCGTGGGTGGCGCATGCGGGCGCACACATCAATAAACGGAGTGCGCGACATGTACTGAAAGCGCACATCGTGTAGCGCACACAAGAAAAGTGGCCGGAACACGGGGCGGAACACGCGGAATGGGGAACAACGCGTGAAAATGTGGGTATTACGGGGGAAAGTACAGGAGGTAAATGCTCGCAACTCCCACACGCGGGCTAACAACAAGTATTCATGGAATCGAACAGGGGAAAGCCGTGCGCCAAAAAAGATGCGCTAATCCGGAAACACGTACGCCAGCAGGAAGCAGGCGTAAGCAGCCCTGCGCAGCATAAAAGTGCGTGCAAACAACAAACAAGCTCATACGCTACAATGAATATACCGTTCCTCGCATCAGTGGTCGTGGGACACCGCAGGAGGAGGAGGAAAGTCAGGCCCCACATTCTTTTTACCCAGGACCAGCCTTTTTGGGATGCCTGATGACCAGGTGTATGGGAGGTACAGGTTTCCACCACACATAATCCTAGAACTGGTCAGGGAGTGGGAGGATGTCCTCACCTCACCCACCCTGTACTCCCAAGCACTGAGCCCCTTGGAAAAGGTGCTCAATGTACTGCACTTCTTGGCTACTGGGTCATTTCAGCAGACAAGTGCCATAGTTGGGGGTGTCTCACAGGCCACCCAGTCACGCTGCCTACACCAGGTGTTGGCCATCATGACTGCACGGCCCTCAGTCCGCAGGCACATATATATACCCCGAACACCTGCAGAAAGGCAGGCTGTCGTCCAGGACTTTTACGGGGTGGCACACTTACCCAGAATGCTAGATGCCATTGATTGCACCCATGTGGCTCTACGTCCTCCCAGGGCCACTGAGCACATCTATCGAAACCGCAAGAACTGGCATTCCATCAACGTGCAGGTTGTATGTGATGCCAAGGGAATCATCACCTCAGTATATGCCAACTATCTTGGGTCCACCCATGATAGTTTCATATTCAGAATGTCACCCCTAAACCGGGACCTGGAAGCTGGGCGGCATGGCGACACATGGCTAATTGGTGAGTATAAATGCCTCTGCACATGCATGCATGTCAGACACTGAGAAATGTGAAAACCCCACTAATGACAGCCATTATCACCTCCCCAGGGGACAGTGCCTACCCTCTGAGCACCTATATGATGACGCCAATTCGTAACCCCACTACACCACCCGAGGTAAGATACAACACAGCCCATTTTGCAATCCGAGGCATAGTGGAGCGCACATTTGGAGTGCTCAAGTCACGCTTTCGCTCCCTTGACCGCTCTGGTGGGCAGCTGCTATAGGCGCCCCCTGTAGTGTGCAGGATCATAGTGGCTGCATGTGTCCTGCACAACATTA